>NC_084464.1:138175010-138487302 GCF_027409185.1 Cynocephalus volans
TGTCATTAAAGAAGAACAGAGTCTGAAAAAGTTAAACTCAAAACTTCCCAAATTCACGGTTGTGTCTAGGCTGACTTTATCTTCATGAGCACCATTAAAGGACACAGCTGTGTTCATGATAAATGGTTAATTTCTTAAGCCTTTCAAAAGACAGAATAAACAGATTTTAACACCCGCTGCTGACAGAGTGGGGAGCGGGCCAGGCATTGATAAAAAAGGTATCAATAGTGAAGCACCCATGTGAAAAGAAACTGCCCAAATATACCTCAGGTCTTACATGGCTGTTTAAGAAGGGGAAGGAAGAAAGTGCCCTTAGAAACAAAATTTCCACATTCTGCCTAGACCTACACTAGGTAAAGACATGAAAAGATTCAGGCACGTCACTGCCTGCTGGGGAAGGATACTGTCAAGAAAAACCCAAGAAAAGCAAGAAAACAGTCATATTGGGTTTTTTGGAGTATTTCCTCCTCCAAGATTCTATTTCAACAATCTACCTTAGACAGCATGAAGAAACGGTTTATTCAGCTGAGTATGCGGAGAAAATCAGCTCATGAAATTTAACCAATATAAGACATTCTCTTAGAGAAATTCAAGAGACTAGCACTATAAAATGATATGCAAAAATCCACCAAGGAATAATAGCCCAAATGATATTTTCATTCTAGTATAGAGAACAGAAAGTCTAGAAAAAAGGATACAGGAACAAACAGCTCAGAAACAATAAAGAAATATGATTATAAATGTATGATCTTTTGATGGCAGGTATGGAATAGAAAGGACCCTTTTCCCTGAGGGCCAATCTTGCAACAGACTTAAATCACTCGATCAGTTCTTGCCTTCTGCCTGTGAGCTGACGAGAGGGATGTGCTAACGTTAACGAGGCACTAGCTGCTATTACCAACTTTCCTCACCTCCATCACCTACTCGGTGTCTAGATCTATTCCGTTTATCGACACGAAAACATTCCTTAGAAGTTTCTACATAATTTTTTCCTGCACAGTATATTTTAATTCTTAAGTTTATGATTTTCCATTTTTCCTAATCATCAAGTTCTCAGATAAGAAAAGCATTTTAAGAGGAATCTCCTGTTAAGTTATTCAGGTAGTGTTTGAACAACAAAGCTTTTACAGAAATTAAGCTAAAGCGTTTGAAATAAGGTGCCCTTGGCAGCCATGTCCCCCAAAGAGCCCCCAGGGGTATACATTTAACTGTGACTACTCAGTAGCTCCAGCCCTCTCCCTGGAATAAATCCTGATTGGACTCCCACCTCGAATGCGGTTCAGAAAGCTCTTCCAGCTTCCCTCTGCCCCCTTGCAACAGAGACCAAAGATGCCCTCTAGCTTTGAGTGCTCTCCAGGGCCCCAGCATTTTTTTATTATTATTATACATATTTATGGAGTACAGAGTGATATTTCAATACATTTATACAATGTGTAATGTTCAAATCAGGGTAATTAGCATACCCATCATCGCAAACATTTATTACTTCTTTGTGTTGAGAACATTCAAACTCCTCTCTTCTGGCTATTTGAAAACATTCAATAAATCGTTAATAGACGCCTAGCGCTGCTATAGAACACTAGAACTTATTCTTGCTATCTAGCTGTAAGTTTGTATCCATTAACCAACCCCTCCCTTTCCCAGCTTCTAGCAATCAGCATTCTACTTTCTACTTTTTTTTAATTGACATGTAATGATTATACATATTTATGGCATAGAGTTATATTTCAATACGTGTATACAATGTGTGATGATCAAATCAGGGTAATTAGCATACCCATCACCAAAAAAATTGATCATTCCTTTGTGATGAGAGCATTTGATCTCTCTTCCAGCCATTTGAGAATATACAATAAATTACTGTTAATTGTAGACGCCTGGCCCTACTGTAGCCAACCAGAACTCACTTTTCCTATCTAGCTGTAATTTTGTGACCATTACCCAATCTTGCCCATCCCCCCTCGCCCCTTCCCAGCCTCTAGTAACCACAATTCTACTCTCTACTTCTATAAACTCAACTTCTCAGCACCACTTGTTTTTTCTTTTAATTTAATTGTATGTATTTGTGGGGTATAGTGTGTTGTTTCAATAGATGCATATATTGTACCATTGTACACAGGGTAGATAGCATATCTATCATTTGAATATTCATCTTTTCTTTGTGGTGATTGTGGTCAAGATACACTTTTCTAGCTACGTATAAATGTGCAACATAATATTGTTAGCTCCAGTCAGCCTAGAACACCAGAACTTATTTTTCCTATCCACCTGTAACTTTATACCCTTTAATTCATTTTTCCCCACCCCCAGAACGCCCTTCCCTTCCTGGGCTCTGGTAACCATTATTCTACTTGCTACTTCTCTGAGAACCACTTTAGGGTTTTGTTTTTTTACATTCCACATATGAATGAAATCATGTGGTATTTGTCTTTCCATCAGCACCACTTTTTGAAGAGAGCAGTTCCTGGATTTCCAAGGATCCTCTCTGTCCCTGAGATTTCTAGATGCCTTGTGGGGCATTGCCAACTTGCTGAATCAAAGTTTGTCCAGCCGGACTTGTCATCACTTAGTGGTGGCAGTTTCACCTGAGTGAAGCCGCAGTCTGCTACACCAAGCAAAAAATGATTAATCTAGCCTATGGGAGAGGAATGAAGTTAGGCATTCTGTAGTGTGTCTTGATGACGCAGGAAAGTCAGTGTGATGTGTGGTAGCTGTAGTGAGACTACCCTAGTAAAGTGGGGTGGGGCCCCCAATCAGATCCAGCCTGGGGAGTCAGACCTCGCAAATTACGCCACAGACAATTACGCCTGCAAATGAGAAATTACATGCAATCTCAGAAGGGGGTAATTAAGTTCTTAATTGCACAATATTCTAAGTTCCCCCCACCTCCTTCAATGAATTAGCATGCTTCCATAGATCCAGTCCTAAACGTATACTGAAAAAGATTTGGCTGGCTTTAAAAGTCATGTTGTACACAGAAACTAAATAAGTACTAAAAATGAATCTGCAATTCCAGTCTCTCTTCTCTACTGCACTCGGGTTCCACAGAGGCAAGCGGAGATGCACCGTACTGTGATGCCAACCCAAAGACAGGGTTAAAGGAGGAACCCAGGGCGACACTACAGGACAAAAGAGGAGCTAACCTGGACCAGGAGCTCTCAAACTTGGCTTCTCAAGTTTGGAAACATCTGGGGGTGGGGGCAGTTAAAAATACCAACAGAAGTACGCTGCTAAACTGGCTTTTAGCAGGGAAAGTGGTGGTGGGGGCTGATTCTTGATTTGTTGTATTTGCCAGTTGCTGTGATAGAAATATCACATGGTGGTGTCACTGAACATGGTGTTGGGAAGAGAATCGCAGCTGGGGCCAGCCGGTTCCAGCACATCACTGAAGAGACTGATCCGCACTGGAGACTGCTTTCAATGGTAAGGGGTGAGGCCTGAGTGTGGGGACACTGACATCCTCCCCCAGGTGATCCTAATGTGCCACCAAGTTTGAGAACCAGAGACCTGCTCCGTGTAGCTTTTTTCCAAGCTGCTTCTGCTAACACCCTTCCATTGTCAACTTAACAACCACCACGTCGGTACCTTACCTTTAAAACACTGTGGCCACTTCTGTGCTTAGAGGAAGCTGCTCCTCCTCCTGCTCGGCCATGCAAAGTTGTTCATTGAGGGTGCGGTGCAGATGGCCTCTAAAAGTAGTTCATTTATTCAGAAACATGTCTTTATTAATGCATTTGAGGGACATGCTAGTCCCGCAGGAAACAGGGTTGAAAACCACTCTTCCTAACTTCAGGAGGCTAATAATAGTCTGGAATCAGCCAGCAGTGTGGGGAGAGTGGGGGAGAGGAGCACGGGGAGGACGTGCTGCTGCAGACGCTGTCTGTGGGCGAACCCAGCACCATTTCCCAATCCCTTGTTGTCTCCAGTGTAACAGCTAGAAAATGAAATGCTCTCTTCTCCAGCTCCCTGAAAGCTAGGCGTGGCAATGAGATAGTTCTACTCAAGGAGAGAGAGAAGCCAAAATCAGGTGGGTGCTTCCAAAAAGGTTTTTGCCTTTAATGTTTAAAAAGAAAATAAAAGCATATTGAAGGCTGGTACAGCCTCTATCTGGAGCTCAAGACAACTGCCTGGAGCTGCTACAGCCGTCTCATAACCGTGATGTAGAAGCCAAGAGAATCACAGATCCACTAGCTCCAGCATCTTCTAGGCATTAAACCAATACCAGAAGCTGCCTCTACAGGCTAGTAAGTCAGGTTTTCCATGACTAGCAGGTGAATGCAATCCAAATGGCAAATTGGCACAGGTGCATAATCCATACTGGAAGGTGGGACAGGATGCTTCCTAGGGGGAAAAAAAAAACATGAGCTAAATCTAGAAGGTGAAACACATGAGTAGTGGGGAGAAAAGGGCTCTAACAGTATGAGCCATCATCTATAGGCACACACACACAAAAAGCATGATGCATTGTGGCAAACAGCAGGTAGTAGAGGCTGACAGGAGCATGGGAATCCTGTGAGGGCTGGCAGGGCCATGAAGCTGGAGACACAAGTAAGTGCCACATCATGAAGCATCCTTTGTTCTAACCACAGGAATTAAAACTTGAGCCTGAAAGGTCAAATGTTGAAGAATTTTAGGCTTAAAAGGTACCTCATCAAATATGTGTTTTAAAAAGATAATATTACCCTCTAATGCAGGATATTACTTCTAGGCATTTTTTAATTCAGCTCCTTAATTTATAATAATGAAACCCCAGAAATAATCTATTAACATCATCAATAGGACACGGTGAAATAAATTATGGAACTACCCTATGATGAAATATTTTTGCAACCAAAACACAGAGGGATAAATACCACATGTGCTCACTCATATGTGGGAGCTAAGAAAGGAAAGGAAGACCCCAGTAGTGCAGTGGTCTTACAAAGGGAGGGAACACTCCTAGGGCTGCAAAGCCAAGTGCAGGGGAGAGGCGGAGGGCAGTCAGGGGACAATTGGGTGGAGACATGGGGTATAAAAGCAATTTCTGGTAATTTGTATCTCATGAATATTCATAATAATAAAAAATAAATTTTAAAAAAAGAAATTCTTGCAATCATATATTTAGAAATGTTTTATTAAACTAGTGGCAAACTAAAGAAAAATTCACAATATAAAATTATGTGCCATAAAATGTCAATTTTTCAGGAAAAAAATGCATAGAGAAAAAGAAATTATGAAACTGTATTTGTGGTTCTTGCTAGATAAGGAAAATACCAGTCATTTGTATTTTCTTTTATAAATTTTATTTTCCAAATTTTCTAACTAAACATTTTTATAATCAGGGGAAATGTTACTTAAAATATAAGAATGGCAGCTATGGGGGGCACCAAACTAGAAGTAGAGAAATCAGTTGCTTGGTGCTTACTGTCTGCTCTGCCCCTGAGCCTTTGTGCTGGGCTACCCAGAGCTGAGAAATACTGTTCTTAGGGTACTCTCTGGACCTTGCTCCCCCACCAACAGCCTACCTATGGTCCGCCAGGATTTCATGATTCTCTGGAATCCCATCCTAGCACCTGCGCCCTCAACACTCGTAAGTAGATTTTGACTACGTTGGCTTCTTTATCTCCAGCATTTCCCACTACCTTGGGTGAGCCCCCATCCCACCCTCCTGGGGGGTAATGATTCATATGTTTTGATATCCCCAGGAACAACGTGATGAGCATTTGTGTTCATATGTGATGAGCATTTGTGTTCACAGTATCTGCTCTTACTACCGTTCCTGCCAAATACAACTCTGACAACCATGGTTTGTATCATGGGACTCTCCATTACCAGTCAAACTATGGTGGATGAGGTTGGGCACCTACCTCCTCAAAGGTGAATCAGTGGGCTAGCATTTAAAAACTGAGTCAGGCCCGTCATTGTTTGTCCTTGGAAACTTGAATTGGCGAGTACAGAAAGAACCAGGAAAATAGCAGCAGGAGCTAACACTGAAGCAATGTACAGATGACGTGAGGAGGTAATGTGGTCATTATAAGTCATGGCCAAGCAGTCATGAGAAAGCAGAAACTGTGCGTAGACAGAATCAATGCTATAGGCAGGAAAAAATTCTGTAGAGTAAGAGGGGGAAGATGAGTTGTAATGAGAGGAGAACAGAGCAAATGCCCAGAAAATATCAGACACACATAAATGGGGGAGAATTTGAGTGAAGCTTCAGAAACTCCAACTGCTGAGGTTCTTAGAGACTGCTGCCTTGACCAAATGCTCGCTGGTCTTCTCTTTCTTATTCTGTATTTTGGTTCCTCTTCCTCTGTTCTCTGTGTTTTCTTCTAATATAACCCACTGCACCACCTGCCTTATTACTTCATTTGAACTAAATTGCAAAAGTCTCTATTTATTGAAATCAGAGATGCTGAACTTGAATTAATCAGTACATTTATATATTTATTGAATTGTTTATTCACTTGTTCTTTCTTATATTCTACAAAATATATTGAAATTATGCCAATATTCTATGCACCTGGGACAAGAAGATATGTGATACGATACCTGCCCTTAATGATTGTTCATATTAGCCCTTAGGGTAGGGATAGAGAGAAAACAAATATGAGAGATATTTAGGAGGATAGAATGGATACGACTGAGTATGGGGCATGGGTGAGAGAGGATTTAAGGAGAGGGCAGGAGGGGAAATTTAAATTATGTTCCAAGCTTCTGGCTGTGTCATTTAAAGAATGACAGTGCCATTCTCTAAAATAAGGAATTCTGGAATGAGGAGTGATAAGTTTAAGGACATCCAAGTCTGAGGATCCACCATGCAGCTGTGGAAGGAGATCACAAATTAAGCATAGATTTAGGATCAATAAACATTACCAGTAATATTTGAATCTATGGCTCTCAATGAGAAGGAGGCCAAGGATGGAATTCTGGACAACATCGACACTTACAGAGAATGAGATTTCCAGGAAGGGGGGCAGGTAGGAGTGATCCAGGTAAAAGGAGGAGAACCAGGAGAATAATATGTCATAGAAGCTAAAGGGGAAATCATTTCAGGTAGGAGGGCGTGATCAATAGACAAATGCCTCAGAGATGGTGAGAGAGACATGGACTGAAAAACGCCTGGTGTAGCACAGAAGGAAGTTCCTGGCTTAGTGAGTGTATGTCAGAGGGTGAGCAAGTGTAAATTTTTCATCTGGTAAGCCAGACTCTAAAGGGGAGAAGAAAGACAGACACCCCCAGACACCCTACATGGTGTGTGTGAAGGAATGTAGAGTCAGGAATTAGTGGAACCTGTCTGTGGAGCTCATCTGCAGGTCTCCACCCTTCTGAGTGTGCGGTGGGCAGTTTAATTCTCAGATTCTGACGAGCATCCCCACAGAACTGCCCCAGTTTGTTTTGAGCCTCTCTCCATTGTTCCTGGGTCCCTTGTGAGCCCCTGCCCAGGGTTCCTGAATACAGCCTCTTCTCCCAGTCTCCTCCGCCTGCAAGACTACAGGAGAACCACTCTTCCAACTTACGCCCTGTCTCTTTGGTTTTCCCAGCAGTTCCACACATGACTGTGTGGATCTATATGCCATTCTCTCCTCAAAGATTGAAGAAATTAAGCAGAAATTATATTGTAGAGGAGGAAACTAAAAACTCTGCTCAAGAGTGTGCTTTAGGGGAGACACACAAATGGGCAACAGACACATGAAAAAATGCTCAACATCTCTAAGCATCAGAGACGTGAAAATCAAAACCACATTGGGATACCAACTCACTCCAGTTTGACTGTCCGTTATCAAAAAGACAGAGAATAACAAATGCTGGTGAGAATGCAGAGAAAGGGAACCCTTCTGCACCGTTGGTGAAACTATAAATTAGTACAGCCATTATGGAAAACAGTATGGAGATTCCTCAGAAAACTACAGATAGAACTCCATACAATCCAGCAATCCCACTGCTGGGTATATCACCAAAGGAATGGAAATCACCATGTCAAAGAGTTGCCTGCACTCCCATGTTTATCATAGCTCTGTTTATAATAGCCAAGAGTTGGAACCAACCTAAATGTCCATCAACAGACAATTGGATAAGGAAAATGTGGTATATATACACAGTGGAATACTAGTCAACCATTAAAAAAAATGAAATTCTGCCATTCACTGCAACATGGATGAGTTTGGAGAAAATTATGGTAAGTGAAATAAGCCAGGCACAGAAAGAGAAATACCACATGTCCTCACTAAGTGGGAACTAAAAAAACAAATTAAATTTTAAAAAGAAAGAAAGTTACAACAATCATAATAAAAGGTTGAACTTTCAAAAGTAGAGAACAGAACCAAGGTTACCAGAGATAGGAGAGGGGAAAGGGGAGAGGGGTTAGCAAGAAATTGCTAAAGGGTTACAAAGAATGATCACATTGTGTAATGATGAATATGCTAATTATCCTGATTTGATTACCACATATTACACACAGGTATTCATATTCAACTCTATACCCCACGAATATATATGATCAATTACGTTTCAAAAAAAAATAGTGTGGTTTGGAAAGTTGGGGAGTAGGTGTGGCCAAGACTGGCTGTGGGCCCTCCAAGCCAGACCCCCTTTGCAGGAGAGGGGGAGATCCCCTCCAACCCACTCCCCTTCTTAGCTTTGATGTGGGCTCTTTGGCTGGATCTAGAAACCAAATTGACACAACACAGATTAACAAGAGAAAACATACAAGTTTTTATTAGTTTTACATGTCCATGTGGATCTTCACAAGAGAGTGAAATTCAAATAAGTGGCCAAAGCAAGATGCTTCTATACTTTTTAGACAAAGATTGATAAATTTGTGAAGAAATGACAGGACAAAGGGGCTCTGGCTGGCGGCAGTGAATTCTCAGGGAGTCACTAAGAGGTACATGGGTGGTGTAAAGTTAGTGGAAGATAAGGGATACTTCAGAGGTTTATTTATTCAAGCCCATCACAGCCCAAATTCTCAGTCTCTGGGGATAAGTGCTATTTTCTCACCCTGGGACCAGGAGGGCACCTCTCCCAGAGGAATCTTTACGGCTAGCTGCATGCAGGAAAAGACAGGTCAGCTAACCCTTTCTGAAACTACAATTTCTCCAATGCTTTCAGCTTGAAATAACCAATATATCGATCTGGCATATTTGGAACAGCACATCCTTCACTTCTTTACCCTCTTGACTTCCCCACATCTGCTGGTCCATATTCACACATCTCCTAAAACAAACATTAATTCTCAGAGGTCAGACTTAAGAAGAAGAATAAAATATATTCTTAACTAATAGTTTTCAAGATCCCTCTCTGCATGGGTTCTCTAAGGCACAATATTATAATCTTGTAGTTACACCAAAGCAATTTTGAGATGAGATACTTTAAAAGAACTGAACCTTTGGTGAGGATTCTCTTTAGTTTTTATAGGGGGGAGGGAAGGGAATGCTTGAGGGAAGGAAACGCTTCATGCCTGCTGTGGCTGTCCTGCCGGGAGGGAAAGGAATGGATGGATGAGTGGACCCAAGTTCCTGAGTAGGGAGAGGGGGTGGGGCTCTGGGCTCACCTTCTGGGACAGAGGGAAGGAAGAAAGGATTAGGTGCATGTTTATGAATGTGGGACAAGCCAAGACAGAGTTCTCTATGGATGGTAGTGTTTTCTCAGTACATTGTACACAAAATCTGCTAGCAGTAAGAGTTTTGGGTACAGCCACTACTGAGAAAGGCAGATATGTTGTGCACTGAATATATGGATGTGTCCTTTATGTGCATTATCTTATCGAGCACCCACCACAACCTATTCTTAGCTCACTTCTACATATGAGGAAAATGGGGCTTAAGGCACCTCTTGTCACCCAGATAGTAAGTGCCAACAAGGGAATGGGAGAAAAATAGCAACTAGAGAAGCAGAGAAGGATTTCTGGGTTTTTGAAAAGAAAACAGACACCACAAATTTGTGGAGACACCAGTTCAAGGATCAAGCGATTTTCTCCACTGTGTGTTGGAGCTGTAGCAAAGGAACAGAGGAGGAAGAGGACTGGACTGATCTGGGGCTGATATTTGACAGCATGAGTCATGGAAGGACTAGAGGCAAGAGACTTGAGAATCTTAGCAAACATATGATTAAGAGAGACCATGGGACCCAGGCTGGAAAGGGGAAAAAATGAAGCCTAAAGGCAGTAACAGGGTGAGAGAAAATGGGAGGGTTATGGAAGTGGAGTTTGAAATGAGGTCGAAGAGCAAGTATTTGAGACTTAGAAAGTGAAAAAACTAAGACAATATGAGGCTGATAAAGTTATGGTGAAAGAAAGGAAATTGCAGTTGCAGATTTTAAATGGGGATCAATTCTGAAAAATTATCTGGTCTACTATCACCGAAATGTTATAGAGGTGAATATCATTAGACTTTAAACACACAAGGAATTGCAAATCTAAGATATAAAATGAGATGAATGCTTACACATTTATTTATTTATACCTTGCTTCATTCAAAAAAAAAAAAAAATGAGGTATAGCCTTTGAATTTTCCCCAAATGATGATAAGCCAGGCTAGAAAGAGATAAACAAAGAAATATATTGTCAATAACTGTGCAGGCCACTTATGTATTTGGTCCTTGAAAATGACAAAGGGAAGATGATTTTGCATGGAGCAGCAATGGAAAAGAAGAACAAGTCTGACTTGCACATGTGGCCTAACGGTACGAGGGGTGAAAGAGAATACACAGTTCACACCAGAGAGGCCACAAACAAGCATCGTGTCGTGAAAAAAGAAACAAGTTTCGTCTAAAGCTAGGAGGTAGGGCAATCAGTGCGTGATGGACTACAGTTGGAGGAGATTGAGGACACGCCCAATGTATTTGGGGCAATATTGGGGGAGAGCACAGAAGTACTAAGACGGTGACACTGAGCAAGGCCTGGAGAGGGATTACAAAGTGGTATGAATGGGAATGTAGTGGAATCTTTAGGTGGTTGATTTTTTTTTCTTCCCCATTTCTTTTTTTTTTTTTTTTTCCAGTCATTTAGTTTAACAGTATGGTCTCATGGATTTTATACTTTAGGTTATAATCCAATACTATGTAATTTATTTTGTTGATCAAATTGTTCAGTTTTGATCATTGGGCACTCGTTCAATTGGCTCCTGTGTCCCTTTGACATATCCTGGTTGTTTGTCTTTTGAACATTATCTTACACTCTGGTGTGACAAGATGCTCCAGGCTCATCTTTATATTTCTTCCACCAACTCTAGAACCTACCATTTCTCCCAAGAACTCTAGTTCCTTGTATTAGAGAATGGTACTAGAAACCAAGATCTGGGTGGTAGGTGTGCTTGTTGTTTCAGGGGTGTCCTTGGTACTAGGCCCTCTCAGTGAACAGAGCTAGGAAATATACATACATATACATCTGCTAACCCACATATACATACATGTCTTTAATTATTTCTGATTCTATCCATCTGTATTTATATTAAGCTAGACATTAGTGCATTCTGATGTCTCCAAATTTAGTCTATTCCAACATGGTTCATTGTAGCCATCCCCTTGCTAATCTGTAACCTCTCTCTCCAGCAATGAGAAACCTGGCTCCCATCATCCGACACCCTTTATTTATTTGTTCAATTGCAGTATACATGTACAAAGTTTTAAAATTGTTAACTTGTAGCTTCATGGGAGACAACTTTGCCAACTGGAATACAGTACTTATGTACAGTTCCTTTTATCTTTAGTCTTACAGTTTTCCATGAAAATACTTTCTTAAATCAGCACCGTTTTCTCCCTACTCCCATTGGTAGATTTTTAAACTGCCCTATCTATGGGTGGATATGTTATTATTGAAGTTTTCTATCCTGCTAATAAGTATTGACTTCTTGAATTTCAATGAGCTTAATTTTTAGAGCTTAATTTTTTTAAAAGCAACATGTTCATTTAACTTTCCAGTTTTTTCTTTAAAGATAGACCGTACTGATATCAAGCATGTAATCATATCTTTCTTAGCTCAAAATATAATAAATATAAACAAAATATTTTGTAAAAAGACTCTGTTATATGTATGTGTGATAGAAGAGAGAACGTTGTTGATTGGCTGGAGAGAACGTAGGTTCACAAGGACCCTTTAGCAGGCAGAAAGTGATCTCATGAGGGAGAGAGAAAAGAGGTAAAAGACTAAGAAGAGATCCCTGATGATGGCTGAGGGTGAAAATAGCACACTGCCTTTCTTTGTGGTATGTACCTTGGGAGGAAATTAAGCAACAGGGAATATAAGTGGTTCATTGCTTTTCAGAAGGTCCAACATGACAATAAAGGTTTGGCAGGTACGATCAAGAGAAGGTAGTGTAAATATAATCCTTTGACTTTTATCTAATCGAGGGGGAAATTCCTAGCTACCTACAAGATTCAGCACATGGTATGGATGCTTTGGAAGTTGGGAGGATAAACACATAAACCAGTGCACACTACCATTTTACAGACTACTTAGGGAGGATGACAGGGGTATGCAGTCTGCCAACTTCATGAGTCTAAGTATTAAATGGTGTTTTCTGTTAAACCCTTAAATCTATTTGTTAATAGATGGCTTGTTCCATATTTCAGCTATTTCCAAGCATTGCTAGGAAAATGAGAAAGGCTCTTTAGCAATACTTCACTGAATACCTATGGGAGTTACATGAAAGACTGTAACACAGATGTGCCACTCTATGTTTGAAGCAATCTATTGATAGGCAGACTTTGCAATCCCAGTCATTTCCCAGTATTCCATAAAGAGCCTGGCTTCTTGAGTGACAATCACATTGATGTCCAAGAAGTAATCATTAAAAAAAACCCTTAATGATAGAACTTGAAGGGATCTTTGTAGTTTGATCTTCTGGTTTTTGATCATGAGACCAGCTGGGGAGGAACTTGTAAAAAGACTTCAGGAGATACTAAATTGTTGGGATTCATCAGATGTTTAGAAAAGGGAAAATGTAAAGTCACATTTTAGGGTCATCTCTTTAGACTACACAGTCAAAAGACCTGGTATTCCATTCAAGTGAACGTGTATTAATGAGTGCCAACAATGTACAAGCATTGTGCCAGGCTGCAGGGCTTTTATACAAGACCACGCAAACACAACCAGTGCCCATAAGGAGCTTACAGTTCACTCAGGGGAACAAGAAAAATGCACACAGAAAATGGTTGCATAGACTTTATGGTGGAGATGGCCTTTGGGGTTGGGCCTAAAGGATGAGCATGATGTCACAAGGCAGAAAATGAGAACCAACCGACCAACAAGCACAGATGGCAAAAATGCAGGGCATTTGATGCAAGTAACTCTTGTAGTCCAGTTTGGAAACTGTGGTGGTATTAGAGTGTGGGTTCCAGATCAACCACTTCAGCATCACTTGGGAACTTGTTATAAATGCAAATTGATAGTTCTCAACACCATAGGACAATTCCACACCTAGACATAAATTCTAAGAGAATTAAAAACCTATGCCCACACAACACTTGTACACAAATGTTTATAGAAGCATTATTATAATAGGCAAAAGTGAAAACAACCCTAATGTCTATTAACTGATGAATAGATAAAATGTTATATCCTTTACAGTGAAATATTCTGCAGTTAAAAAAAGAGAAGAAATATTGATACATGTTACAACATGCATGAAACTTGAAAGCATTGCGGTAAGTGAAAGAAGCCAGCCACAAAGGACCACATATTATACAGGGTTCTTCAAAAAGTTCATGGAGAGTTTCACATTATCTTTTAATTCTCTTTTTCCATGAACTTTTTAAAGCATCCTTGTGTGATTTTTGTCTGTATGAAATGTTCAGAATAGGCAAATTTATAGAGACAGAAAGTGGTTTCCAGGGGCTGAGGAGAGGGGGTAATTGGAAGTGGCTGCTAATGGGCTTTCTTTAGAGTGATAAATATGTTCTAGAATTAGTTAGTGATTAATTGTTGCACAACCTTGTGAACATATTAAAAACCACTAAATTGTCACTTTAAAAGGGCTACCATTATGGTATATGAATTATATCTCAATTAAATAAAAAAAGAGGAAAAAAAATTCTCAGGTCTCACCCCAGTCCTAGTGAATCAGAAACCCTGGGGGTGGGACCCAGCAACCTGCATTTTAACACCCCCTTGCAGGTGGTTCTGATGCACACTAAAGTGTGAGAACCATCTGGCGAGGGCAAATGATCTTAGTCCTGGACATTGTTTCCACCTGGGGACTTTTAAAAAGTATCCATGTCCTGGGCCTCACATCCAGAGATGCTGATTAACTGAACCAGGGAATCGGTGTTTTTCGAAAGCTACTCTCTAGTCTCCTGTCACCACAGTGGAGAACCACTGGCCTGGGGCCCAAGACACGACAAGTAGGTGGATTAGTGAGTGATGGTGCACGTGGACGTGGGAGAAAGAGATTAGGGCCTCACATTAGAGGCCTTGGAAAAGCCTTGAGGGGAAGATTAGATCCATATGTTAAGATTGTGGCAAAATGGGAGGGAAAGAATTGATGCGTGTACACACTGAAGGCCGTGGGATCAGTTAAGAAACCTGGTTAGGCAAGAGGAATCAAGGGTCGAAAGCAGAGCTGAGGTGGTGGGAATGAAAAGGAGGGAATAAGTGAAAGAAACTTGGAGCTAGATATACAGACCGTGAAAACTAGTAGGATGGGGTCAGGAAGGACGGAGAGGAATCCAAGCTGTCTTCAGAGTTTTGAGACTAGGTAACTGGATAAAGGTAATATCATCAAAACTGCAAAGGAAATCAAGGGTCTCTGCTGGTCTTCCTGGCATGGAGGAATGAAAACTGCAGGATGAGGGAAGGTTGGAGAGCCGAGGGGACGATAAACGTAAGGAGCCGATAACCCACTCCTGCTTCGAAAGCAAAACGGCAGCTGCAACTGTTCCAGGAGCAGGTGGGATTCCACCCTATTTTTCCAAAATTAGCATTGCAAACATATTTAATCAATTATGGAGCTTTTATTAGTTTCCTATTGTTGCCGTAACAAACTACCTCAGACTTAGTGGCTTAAAACTGCCTGACTTTATTATCTTCTAATTCCATAGATCAGATGTCTGACATGGGTGTCGCTGGAGTAAACCCAAGGTGTGGCCAGGTGGATAGGGCTGCATTTGTTTCTGGAAAGTCTAGGAGAGAATTCATTTTCTTGCCTTTACCAGCTTCTGGAGGCCGCCTGTATTCTTTGGCTCATGGGCCCTTCCTCCATTTTCAAAGCTGCAACGGTGAGTTGAGATTTTTCACATTTCATCATGCTGACTGCCTCTCCTGCCCCCTCTCCCACTTTTAAAGGACCCTGGTACTTGCATTGCACCCACCCAGATAATCCAGTTTAATCTTACTGTTTTAAGGTTAGCAGATTAGCGGCCTTAATTCCAGCATCATTCCCCTTTGCCATGTAACTAATATATTCACAGGTTCTGGGATTAGGACATGAACATCTTTGGAGAACATGGATATCTCTGCCAACCATAGAGCCATTTCTTTTCTTTTCTTTTCTTTTCTTTTTTGCCAGCTGGCAGGTAAGGGGACCCAAAACCATGACCTTGGTGTTACAAGGCTGTGCTCTAACCAACTGAGCTAACGAGCCAGCCCATTTCATATTTTTAGACTCATCATGATGCAAATTTAATTTCTGACTTCCACGTCTGTTCTAGAGTTTTCTAACATGCATGAAACTTTGTTCCTTTTTATAGAGGCCTTATTCTGTGAAATTGGAACTAACTACAACAGGCCAAAAACAGTGGGGTATCGATAGTCTATAGTCCAAAACCAAGGAATAACAATAACTTAAGAGTGTGGGTATAAGCAAATTAGGAAGGATTCCTACATATTATCAAAGAGAAATCAAAAAGTTTCTGAATCACTTCCAATTTTACTTCTACTTCTGCCCTGTTTCTGAGATTTGTATTAGTTTGCTTGGGCTGCAGTAACAAAATACCACAGACTGGGAGACTTAAAAACCAGAAATTTATTTTGCAACAGTTGTGGAGGCTGGAAGTCTGAGATCAAGGTGTGGGCAGGGCCGGTTCTTTCTGTGGGTTGTGAGGGGAGGATCTGTTTTCTCCCTGTGTCTTCACACCACCTTCCCTTTCCACGTGTCTGTGTCCAAATTTCCTCTTATAAAAAAATGTCGTATTGGATTAGGGTCAACCCTAATGATCTCATTTAAATTTAATTATTCTTTAAAGACCCTGTCTCCAAATACAGTTACATTCTGAGATACTAAGGATTAGGACTTCAACATACCGATTTTTGAGGGAGGCACAATTCAGCCCATAACATAATAGGATAATTATACCATCATAGGATAAACCTATTAAAAAATGAATCTCGTGCTGACTGTGATGGTTGGGGACCTCATTAGAGCATCTATGGGAAGATTCTGAGGGCATATATGGGCTCAGTTGGAAAGAGAACTGGGATCGACTAGCAGTGGCCACCATGGACACCGGCTGGTGGAGAGGCAGGCAGAGTGCCATGGATTTGCAAACCTCATTGACTAAATGACCACACAGACAATGAGAGATTCTTTTACTAAGTACAGAGTAGAGTACCACCCAGGAAAAACAATGTTGGATGCTAATGTACTGAGCCATCAGCAACATTATAACCTAGAATTTATTGTCCCACCTCCACTAGAAGTTTCGAATATCATTATTTGTACTATATAGTGCCAGACTGACCAGTGTTTAAGTGCTTAAGCGATAATTAGAGAAACTGCCTAAGGAATCCAAGTCATTCACAAGTCATTTATATGAATTATCCATCCATTAAGGATGCCTTTTATAGAAAAATTGAGTCATTAGAGAAGGTAGCCATTACATTCATTACATTGTTTTGACTCTTGCTATATACAGCATGGATTCACTTAACAATAATACATTTAGATGTTGCGCATAAAAAATAATGTTAGAAAACTTTGTCTGAAGGTCTGATACTGTTGTTGTTGAAAGTGACGAGGCACCATTATTGAAAGATTAATACGCTTTTTATAAGATTAATCCTGTGAAAAAAATTAATTGGGCTATAGTCCCTAGAATGGCTCAGAGCACTTTAATGTTAAAAAATTCTGATATAAAAACCACAGCTTTGAACCAGCCATTTACCAGGCAGATTTCTTGGCACTGTCATTTCTGAGAGTGAATCTGATGTGAAATGTAAGAAAATTTGGGTTAAAGCCTTATCCAAATTATCCCCATCATACATTTCTGTTCTCATGCAACAGGTCAGGCTGGAAATGGGGTGTAGACGGGTAAAGCTGTTCTAAAAGAGATGGCTGAAGGAGAATTAACGTTATTCAGTAGCAGGAGTCAGTTCTGTTGGGATTACTGATGTTTCAAGATTGACATCAACAAGACAGACTAGAATGTGTGCTGGGTGTACTCTGCACCTTGTTTATTGTACCACAAAAGTTAAAAGAGATCTACCTCTTTGCTGTGAAGTATGGAGTGAGACCAGGCTGGCTTCCAGCCACTCTGCCTAAGATCCTGGGGACTGTGTCATGTGAGGCTGGAACACAAGAAAACCAGTGTCACACTGCCAGCATCAAAGCGTCCTCTCCGGGTGACCTGACCACAGTAGATCCAGGGTTCACTGAGTTACCAAGAAAGCAGCATGAGTAATCGCTCCTCTCTACTGTCTCAAATGCAAGAAGAGAAATCACCCGGTAGTTCTCATTATTTTAAGCTCACAAGTAATATAAATATATTGTATGTAAATCATTGTAAAGAATACGTGAATATAAATCATTGTAAAAAATGTAAACCATTGTAAAAAGCATAAATATATGAATGTAAATCATTGTAAAAAATACAAATATATGAATCATTTTTTAAAAGTCAATTCACAAATTGTAAAAAAACTTTAACTGTATAAAATGGCCTCTTGCTGACTTTCATAATCCTGTTCTCCTTCATAGATTTAGCTATTGTTTTCAGTTGTGTGGATATTCTTCCAAGTCAATGTTATTATACATTTATAGCCAATCATTATTTATATTATAATATTTTATATATTATAATTATATAATTTTATATAAAAATTATATAATTATAATATATACTTATATATTATATTTATATTTATATAAATATGAACATATGAATACAAATACATATTTATATAGTAAACCTATGTTAATATTTAGAAATAGAACTGTAATACATATAAACAAAAACATATGTGTGTATGTAAATGTATATATATATAAAAAACATTATACCTATTATCCAACAACTTGCTTATTATTCACTTAGCATTTTCTCTTGGAGATATGCGATATTAATACATAGATCTACCTCTTTTTAATTGCTACATAGTGTGACAATATACTATTTTAATAATCATTTTTCTATTGCTCTATCTCTTCAAAGGGCACACAAAAACACACTTTTCCATGTCTTATTCTGATAAGTTGGAGTTTTCTCTATGTAGATTCCGGAAAAATCAAATGTTGGAAAAAATATTTTATTTTTATTTTAATGAATACTGACAAATTGTACTCTTAAAATTCACTTCTATTTTATTTCCACCAGCAGTACATATGACAGTCTTTTTCCCCACACATTTTCCCAACACTTAATATTTCCAATCTGTTGGGCCGACCCCGTGGCTCACTTGGGAGAGTGCGGCGCTGGCGCTGGGAGTGCAGCGGTCCCAAGGCCCCGGGTTCGGTTCCTATATAGGGATGGCGGGGGGGCGGTGCGGACGACACCAAGCCAAGGGTTGCGATCCCCTTACCGGTCACAAAAGGAAAAAAAATATATTGCCAACCTGTTTAGTATTTTTCAATTTCATGGCCAAAAATGATAAATCATTGTTGTTTTAATTTGCATTTCTCCCACCTTTATGCACCTAATAATGTAAGACAGAAATATCATGAAAAGTTTAAACATAGTTTTTTTAAAAATGTTAAGTAAGGGGGAGAGGTATCTCAACTTTTTAAAGTGTATTTTGTCAATAAGGTGGGAGAAACTATTGTCTTCCACACTGGGCTGACATGAGAAAAAGGAGAAAGCATCTTTATAATGGTCTTATAAAATAAAAAGCATTATGCAAATTTATTTATTATATTATAATTTTTTGAGTTATTAGAGTTTTATGCATTTTTATTGAGAATGGGATGAGGCCAAACAGTTTTTTCCTCTGGTAGACAACTATAACTCGTTCATTCCCTTCCTGTTGACTAGTATAAAAACAACAATAGCAGCAAAGCCCTCTTTCTGATATTGTTGTCATTGAAAGTGACTAGGCACCATTATTGAAAGATTGATATGCTCTTTACAAGAGATTAACTCTGTGAAAAATTTTAATTGGGCTACAGTCCCCAGAATGGTTCAGAACACTTTAATATTATCAAAATTCTGATATGACAACCACAGCTTTGAACCAGCCATTTACCAGGCAGATTTCTTGGTACTATCATTTCTAAGAATGAATCTGATGCAGAATGTAAGGTTAGAAGTCTCAGTTCTTTGGGAAAAAAACCTTCAGGAAAAGGACTCAATAAGGGTTTCATTGAACTTGGAGCTATAACTCCTACCAGGTCATTTATCAGTGGACTAGCAGACTAGAAAGAAGTTACACTAACATGAAAGTAATCGAGTAACATGAAGTTCTAGGGATTTTCCTACACAATAGGGCAGGGAAGAGTATGTTTAGAATTCAAAAGATGCACTAGGACCTCTCTTGGCAATTCCATGCCCAGTCAGAATGATAAATGGGCAGTTACAACTATCATAGCCCAATAAAAGCAAGGCAACCTAAGGCCTCAGATACCTTGAGGATAAAGATCTGAGTCAACCGTCATGCAAATCATCCAGGCCAGTTGAATAATGGTTGAGTAAAAGGGAACTTTAGAATGGATGGTGAAGCAGGAAGACGATGAAATCAATTATGGTCACAGAACCAGCTACAGCTTTAAGAACAGTAATTTGTTTCACTAAACCTCTTGCCTTCAGTCTTTTCAGAGATGTGTCTGGCTACACCTTGAAGTGGACTCTATGACTGATTGAATGTATACTTCCTCTCTTGAAGAGTAAGTGAATATCTTGTTCTTACAAAAATGGAGGCTCCATATTTTAATTATGAGTGCTGGACATACGTGAGAGTGCAACCAAATCTGCGTGTTACAAGGGGTGGACTGTATCAAACACATCTTAGGTGCCATATCAGATCCTTTTGGCATCACCTATCTCTGAGGTCTTTGGCCACTTTTTCAACATCTCTGCATATGTACCAAACTACTTCACGCAGCCACACACAACAGCACATAATTTTCCTTCCTGCCCTTCTTTCCCATTGATACTGAGGCATAAAGCACCAAGGGAACTTCTTAGGAGGCTCCTGCAATCACCACCAAGAAGTTTAGGAGAATTAGCATCCTATGGAACCAATGTGAAACCAATGGGAAAAGGGAGCTGAGTAAATAAATTCCTCTCCATTTGCTTCCTACCCCCAACCCTTTCAAACAATAGATACTGAGAATGCCACTCACTTGAGGGGAAATCCCATATCACCTCCCCACCATCACTACCCAGCCTCAGTCGTTTGTTTCTGTCTTTGAGCCCAAATAATTATGATAATTATACCAGAATCCAATGACTTAACAGACTCCAATATTCCTCACATGCCAAAGCCCCCTAGGTGAAGCAGGATTGAGAAAAAACAAACAAATAAACAAAAACCTCCAACAAACCCAACAACTTAGTGCTCAAGTCTTTAGCAGTTACAGAGAGAGTGTCTGAAGGGGCCAGCCCATGCCTCACTTGGGAGAATATGCTGATAACACCAAGTCAAGGGTTAAGATCCCCTTACCGGTCATCTTTTTTAAAAAAAAACAAAGAGAGAGAGAGAGAGACTGTCTGAAGATTCTCCTCCCAAAAGGCAATCTAAATTTTCTCTCATTCAGGAACATCATGGCTAGTAAACCAGTAATCTGATTCTTCCTGCTCTGGCTTTGCTTGATCTTATTCCAAGCTTTCTCCTAGTAGCCATGGTGCTGATTGTTAGACACAGGTTCTTAGCAATTGCCCGAGGCTCCCTGAGCCACCAGACAGGTAAAGCCTGTAGCGTGTAAGAAGTGCTTCCCAGCACTGGCGCAAGTGAGCCAATCCCACCCAGCTGGTCCCACTCCCAGGAGGCCACTCCTTGCTTCACTGGAATGCATGCCAGGCATTTCCACTCCTTGTGATTGATTTCTCGTGGACCTTGTGCTTGCAGTTCTGGACTTGGACACCGCCCTAACTGATACCTGCTGTCTACATTTCTCATCAGCTTAGCTCCGTACATAAGCCCTGGAGGAACCCCCTGCCTTTCTGTTTCCCAGGACAAAAAAACACCAAAAAAATACAGTTAAGTAGAAATAATGCTTTTCAGGGAGGAGAGATGTCATCATAACTCAATTATTATTTATTTATTTTTAACAAAGCAGTAAAGGCTTCAAGAGGACTTGCCAAGGTTGTCAGTGATCAGCAGTGCTCAGGGGCCAGCAGAATGGTGAGAGTTAAGACCTGCTCCCCAAAAGCCTGGATGATACCTGCCTCTATAACAGTGATTCCCATGCTAGTGAAATTTTAAAAAGAAAAAACTTTAGAGAATGACAGGATTTTCTTTTGTCAAGTGCAGGCATTACAAGCAAATAAACAAAAGACCCTGCCATTTATTCTCACATTGTTTCTTAAATAAAAGGACAATTTATCATATAGCAATGGCAAGAACATAATTGGAATAAATTAAATTATTAAATTTGATAAATTAATCAAGTTAACTCCAAGAAAAAAAAACACTTCCTTGTCCTTTTCCTCATTTTACCCAGACAAATGTCAATTGGCTAGAGCAGAGCTTCAGGAGGTTATGGTCAGGCTTGGGAACCACTGCTCCATAGCATAACTCAACAGAAAATTGCACAGAGTTTCCTGTAAACTGTTAGGAGCCACATGGTGGGCACCAAGACATTCTTCATTAGTTCTTGGTGGCCTTTACTGGAAACCTGCAAAAGTATTTTTTTCTGTCAATTAACTTCATTCTGGTAATTCTAAAGAAAGATTTTCAAATAAAGCACAATGGATCACTCCATATTCAGCCGTTCGAATTAATTGAATAATTGTTTATGGAATAATTGAATAATTACATGATACCTTTTATGCAAGTGTTTGATATTTATTTCTGTACCCCAAGTTGTAAATTTCTATAGAAGAATGACAATTTCATGAAGTTTTGCATCTTAAAAATTCTTAAATTGAGTAAACCAATGTATTTGTTGAGAAAAATAAATCATCAGGTCCAACTCTCCACCCAGTTCAGGAATCCCTGCCATGCACGGAAGCCCTCACTTTGTGCCACATGGTTTACATGGACCCCCAAAGGTGCTCTGCTTATGCCTGGCTCTCACAAAATCTTTGATTCTGGCCATTGCCCCTCGCTAGAATCTTAAGTCTCACAAGGAAAGAGTACTATCATTTTTCTTCAACTCAGAATTAGAGGAAAAGCAGACCCCACCCATGCCCATTGCTTCTGACCAAACTCTACACCTTGAAAAAACTCTTCCCTCCTTCTTGAGATACAGAATGAAATCTCACATGTATATCTGGCTGAAAATAGAGTATAGGAAATAGGATAGGAAGAATGAGTGGGGATACAAGAAGGGCCCTGTCTCACCCACAAAAATTCCCTGTTGCTTATGGGATTTTATATGTTATTTTTTCTGTAAAGGATCTCCAGCAGCTACCTCCATGGAAAAAATAAGTTCAAAATGCAAACAAAAGAAGAAAGCAATGAAGAGCAAAGTTGGGGTTCTGGTTGGATGGTTGGAATGCTAATGCCAGCCTGGGTGACATGATGTGAGATGACATGAGTCAGGGAGGAGACTGGGGAAGGAGAGCAGGGCTCAGCTGCAAAGGGTGTAGTTGCTGCCATACGAAATTTGTCAGGGGAATGATGGGCTGATTTCACCCTCATGCACAGTTACGTGGAAACATTGCACATTTTTTATCTCTGCCATCATTTGCCAATAGTAGTATTCTAGAGGACAGCTATGAGACCATTTTTCTACTCCTTCCACAGTGTCATGAGACAGTGTTTTTCTGAGTTCAATGGTTCATTTCATTCTGAATTTATTGACTCCTTTTTCACAGCTGGTTGTTCTGCGATACCCTCAGCCACCAAGGTCAACCTGGGAATCTGACAAAATGGATTTTGAAAATAGTCATTCTTGTGAATTTCATGTGGAAGGAGGAAACATCAAGTTGAGCTCTCCTAGAACCCAACTCTGTATTTGGTCTGATAGCTGTGAAACAATTAAGACTAGAAGTCTTGCTTAGGGTGCACTATTTTTAAATTCCTGAGTGAGGTAGAGAGATACTGGGAAGCAAGATTGGGCAAGTTCATACACACCATTCACCAGGAGGAACAGAAGGTTCCCAGGAGAAGCAAGACACTTTTGAGAAAGCAGAGCTAAGAGAAGTTCTATTTGGGGGAAAAAAACAGTCTCTGAACAACTGTCTAAAATGTCCATTCCCTGAGCTCTCTGGGCTCTGGGCTGAGCCAATACCAGTTATAAGCCAAACCATCCCATTCCAGGAAGGGAGGAAAATTTCCACCTGATTCTCTGTGAAGTCTACCAACAGCTGGAAAAAGGACTTTGCAAAGCAGTGACAGGACTTCAGGCCACACTCAGGTGACTTGGGAAATGACATTTTCCAGGATAGAAAGCTGGGACACTGACTTGAGTCACCTTGAGCAAACCACATCCACAGGGTTTCGTCTCGTTTCGACTAACCAAGCTGTATGATTCAGAGTGAACCAAAACAGAAGATAACTGAATGAAGTTTTTAAGAGAAAACAAGTTTCAGTATGAAGCTATCCCTCTAAGGCATCTGTAGCTATGATCAAGTCAGGTAAGAATGCCGCCACCACGTACCAGGCTGGCTTCCCGGCAGACACTGGCTTTCAGACACACATAATTTCAAAACTCTCTACTATTGCTCTCCTTCACTGTATCTTTTCAATGTGGCTTCCTCTTTTTTTTTTTTTTTTTTCACTTATTCTTTTCTTGCCTGTAAGATTGGAGCAATACATTTAAAAACATCCTATGATAATAATGGTTTATCATAGAAC
Source organism: Cynocephalus volans (assembly GCF_027409185.1). Classification (NCBI taxonomy): domain Eukaryota; kingdom Metazoa; phylum Chordata; class Mammalia; order Dermoptera; family Cynocephalidae; genus Cynocephalus; species Cynocephalus volans. The sequence goes on from NC_084464.1 coordinate 138,199,093, forward strand.
CCTTTAAAGGGACTGAGCTACTTAAAGAACCAGAAGTATCAGGAACAGGTTCGAGAAGTGTGGTTGTCAAGGATAGCACTAAGCAACATTATGGAATTGGAAAACCATCTTACAAACTTGCAAGAAATGAGTTGCTCATGCTATGCATGCCCCCACCTTTCAAAGGGCAATTTACAAAGAACAAGATTTGATTTAAAAAAAAAAAAAAAAAAGTACAGGCGTGCCCTCAAAATCAATTTCCTACCATAAATACCAGATTCGGTTCTGACTCTAGAACAATTCAGTCACGTGGCCTTCAACTTAGAAGAACAGCCACCATTCCTGAAATGCCCATGTAAAGGCCACTGAATAGCCTTGGAGAGACGCTGGTGGATGCGGGCACTGGGCCCTCCAAGTTAGCTCGGAGCCAGCAGCCACCACTGACAAGCCCTGCCTTGAGGCAGAGCTCCTGGGGAGGACTGTTCTCTGCAGAGTCGGTTTAGGACTTCAGGACAGGCTGTTAGGTTTCCTGAGCTAGATCAACTTCAGAACACACCCAGGTAGTGGAATCCAGCCTAGGCAGTGTTGTAACAGGGGGACGGGAACAAACAAGATGCACCACTGATCATACCTGACTCTGAGTGTGGTGAACTCATTTATCTAACTGGGAAGCGCTGGATAGAACTCTGAGGTAGCCTGACCCATCAAAACACACAGGAATGAACAGCTGCCTTTCCCTCTTTCTGTCCCCCATCCACAAACCCACCCTCATGTCATGAGTGAGCCAGGATCAGGGAGCTCCTGGAGTTGCCCGTTTGTGTGGTAATGTTGCAGAAACCATGAGTGGACAGCACAGAATATCCTGGGCTAGGAAAGGCTCTCAAATTTTGAGTGCCAGGGAAGCTCCACTGACAATGGACACAGAGTGGTCACAGAGGCTATGCAGAGCAGCCTTTCCACTGTGGAACTGGTCAGCCTCTAGCGCAGTGGTTCGCAGAGGGAATGATTTTGTCCCCCAGGGGACAGTTGGCAATGTCTGGAGACAGTTTTGGTTGTCACAGCTGGGGGGTGCTACTGACATCTATCTAGTGAGTAGCATCTAGCTAGGAATGGTGCTAAACATCTTACAACACACAGGACAGCCCCCATAAATGCACAAATGTCAGTAATACCAAGGTTGAGAATCCTTGCTCTAAAGTATGTCACCAATCCTACATTAAGTAAGAAGCTGGCACTAAGGAGGTTTGTGGGGGATATCAGAGCTTCCTAAAAGGAGAGAAGTAGACATAATGAGGTCGGATCTGTCCATGTGAAGGCCTTTGGATTGGGCTTGGTGTTTACTACTTTAATCCTTGTAAACGATAACACAGAAAAAAAATGTGAAAAAATTCTTGCAACTTCCCTAGGGACAAGTTCTAAGACTTTGAAAAGTTCTGAAATCCCACTTTCTATTTCAGAGTCAACAGAAAAAAATGACACCATAGGACAGAGGGTTCTGTCTGCTTTGTTGACTAATACATCCCAAGTTCCTAGAACAATACCTGGAATATGGTAGGCTCTCAAAATATATTTATTGACCGAATAATTGCCTTTAATCCACCCAGAATCCTCCTCAGGCCTCCTCTTCATTGAAGAAATAATAGCTAACAATAACTGGCATTTATTGGCTGCTTATTAAGTGCCAGGAACTGTTCTAAATATTTACATTATGCAAATTAATGGAATTAATCCTCACAACCACTTTATGAAGTGGGCACTATTATTATCCCCACTTCACAGATGAGGAAAATGATGCAAAGAGAAGTTCAATCACTTTTTCAAGGTCACATAAGTAATAAGTGCTAGAGCCAAGATCCAAACCCCAGCAGTCTGGCTCCAGAACCAAGGCTCTCAGTTAGACGGCACCATTTTCCCCAGGAAAGACATCATATGCACGGGTCTCACCCTGCTGTATCCCACTCAGCCCCAGTGAGAAATATCCCTAAAGGCAGAAAATAAGAGAGTACCTTCTTGCCTAGAATCAAGCCTTAAAGTTCTGATACATGCTGGTCTAGAAAAGGAAAAATTTGAACCACCCCCAAATGCTGGAAGAGCGATGGGGATCTCTGAGGCTGGGAGGCGGTGATGGGCGGGTCTGGAGAAGATCAGAATGATTCGCCCGGCTCTCTGCCCACCTTCCTGATCCTTGGTCCTTTACCTCAGCCCAAGGCTCCTCCGCTTGGCACCCATCCTGCCATCTCAACCATGCCTCTGAACTTCATCAGAGAACTGGAGGGACCCTGCTTCCAGCAACTCAGCTTCCTGTTGATGTGAACCTTAATGTTGAGCTGCTCCTGACTCTGTGCTCCAAATAACCCCCAGCTGCACCCCCCTTCCTTTAGGTCAATACCTTCTTAGCTTTCACAGTTCCTTTCCTTCCCTCCCAGGACATGAGCTTTGCTCTTGAAACCTCCTTTTTGGTCATGTCCTGTTAGTTTCTGTCAGGCCATCTGCCTGACTATGTTTCCACAGACCGTCTTCGCTCAATTCTTATATCTCCACACACTACTCCCAGGCCAGCGCCCTAACCTGCCTGGCTAGACCTTCCTAATGCTATCGCCTGCCTGGACTGCCACCTGGCACCAGTTCCCACTCTGCTCATGCCCCATGCTCCACCTGCCTGGACTTCACCCTGCCTGCAGCTGCGTGTGCCCCGGAGCATGCACCCTGCCCTGCTTGGCTGGGTGTGCCCAGTCTCCAGACTCTCTCTTCTCTTTCTGGGTCAACAAACTCCTGAGAGCTGACACTGTTAAGAAACAAAGCTAGACCCGCGCTGACATCAGCAAAACTACACCTCTGTGCTCTATCCCTCTTCCCAGAGCATGTTAGCCATGCCACCCCCTCCAAGAAGTTTTTCCTAAATTCCCCAAGAAGAGTTGACCCCTCATCCTTGGCAAACCAACCTGACATAGCTCCATGAGAACACTTGTCCCTGTAATGACATTTATTTTTAATATGTGTAACAGGGCAGAGAATATTCTCTTCATTAGTAGCAGATATCAGATTTCTCTTAAAAGCAAAAACCATTTTTGTTGGGAAATATTTTCTTAAGATCCTTTAGGTCTAGTGAGTTCCTGCAAGAAATATCAGCTGACACTAAAGCCTCAGAGAAAAGGATAAAATTATATCAGACAAATAGAGGCATTTGTCTGATCCTCAGAAAAAGTTGGGAGGACTGAAAGAAGGAGAAACATAAGGTGGGGAGTAAAGTTGCAGCCATCAAGATGCAAAAGGCCACACACTCTGCTGAGACCCTTCCCCTGGAAAAAGCCAACCAACCTATAAAACTAACATTATGAGCAGACTGTTGTCAGAAAGCAACAATGACTTTGGCTTTGGTATCCAAGTTTATTTATTTGAAAGGGATCAGAAACAGCATGTGTGGGACACGGACTCCAAGATGGGACTCACTGCGATTGCAAGCCCTTGGGAATTATTTATCTGTTGTATACTTCTAAGAGAATGGAAACTGCCATCTGAATAATCCTCATCAGTCCTTGTGAGAGACCATCTCAGAGAGTTGCCAAGCTCGTGGATTATGTTTTGCTGCCTTGTTTGTATGGGCAGAGGGCACTGAGCCCTGGGCAGAAGGGCTGCCACCATCCCAGGCCTCGGACAGTGCTGAAGCCAGCCTTCCTGAGGTGGTTCGAGGGTGTGGCCCCTGTGGAGGGCCCCAGGTGAAAGGTGGGGATTGCTGTCAAAACCTGGGTGGGGTAGGGTGGGGAGGAGCCATGTCGGCTTCTGTGTGGGCATGTTTAGTTGGTTCTCACAATTATTCTCCAGGACTGGAAGCTGGGTGTGAGAGCTATGTTCTTTGCTTGAAACAAGGGGACTCTAGATGAGACCTGAGAGCTCTGAGAGCCTCAAGATCATCAACCCAACAAAGAACTTACACTCAGCTCTGCTTTGATGCATCCCATCCCTTTACCTGGCATTTTAGGCCCTCCTCTGTCTGGCCCAATTTACCTACCCAAGTGATTTCCCAACATCTAAGAGAGGCCTTCAGAAGTTGCTAATTTGAAGGCTATGTGGGCTGGTCCCAAGTAATAAAATTTCCACAGAAATCATAAGAGCAGAGACTCTACGAGTCAAAACCCTGGTCTTATAATTGAATGAGCCACCTGTTTATTGCTGGGGTTGTTAGTCACTTACTCTCTGTTCTAACCAAAAGACAAGGTAGCCTCTATTTAAAGTCACTTCATCTGCTTTCTGATCAGCTGATTTCACGCAAATGAGTATTTGTGTACTGTCTAGACCATATCACCATCCTGGTAGGAGCTCAATCAAGACCTATAAATGTTATGTATTAGAACGCATTATTTTCCTGTACACAATTATAATAAATGCTACTTACTCCCTCTAATGAAAACATGTCAGCCTATACTTCATTCAAGAGGAGTGATGACCAGGAGGTCTTAAGAAGCCCTGGATGAGGCTCTGTGTCTTGGGCTACATTACCTCTTTACAATCAACGGAGTTCAAAGAAAGAATAAACAATTGCTTACTTTGTTTTTTGTTGTTTTTTTTTAACCACAGGTTGATGTCATGGCCATTTAGACTGCAGTGAATAATATTCAAGTAATAATAACTGGAGTCATTGAAGGAATATTTGCACTCTATAGTCTGAAACAAATACCTACATTAATTAAGCACTTAGGATTCTCACAGTTCTGCTGTTGGTCTCTTGAGATCAATCACTGCCTTGCTACCTAATGCCCCACAACCACCACCACGTACTAATAACTTTGGTCTTTGAACTCTCACCAGCCTGTGCCTTTACGGATCTCATATATTGATTTATTTCATCCTCATAACCTTATGATGTGGACACACTTACTCCCCCTTTTGACAAACAGGGAAACTGAGGCTTAGACCGATTAAGTAATTTGCCCAAGGGCATATTAACAAATTGCAGAATCTGGATTTGAACACAAGAATCCTGATTCCAAGGAGTCTAAGACCCACATAAACAATATGCCATACCAAATGTGAAAAACTAGAAAACAGAGTGGAAAAGAAGAATGATGGGTGAATGGAATATATAACCAACATGAATTAAACTACCTGCACAGGGAAAAACAGAATAAGAGAAAAATCAGAGGGAAAAACTATCCTTTTATCAACTCTACAGTTCTCTCCTTTTACACCTAACCTTGGCCACACTACCATAGTGAAACAGAGGTCATGGTTAAAACACAGGGAAACCAAAATAGTATGCCTTTGGGTTCCATGGTAGGATAATGTAAGAAATTTTCAAGGGTATATTTGATTATCCAGTGTTTTTCCTCCATGATGAGTTTAGACCCTAACCCCCTAATATAATGTGACTTTACTCAGTTGATGTGACTGATTTTGAGAATATCTTGTAACATTTCTTTCATCACTGAATCATGGTCGAGAGGCATCATGAGAATAACCAGCTTAGAAGCTTAGTGCTCTGGGCTGCACTGAGCTGAGTCTTTCTTGTATTGCTGTGACAACACCCCTCCCACTAAATGGGTCCTTGGGCTCAGCAGGCTCTGACGCAGAGCTCACAAAATAATAGCAACTAAATAAAAACAGCAGAGACTTGCAGTCATCCATTGAACAAAACTCCATTAAGCACTTCATCATACATAAATCACACCTTAACTAGAACTGCTTTGTACAGAGCCTATTACTATTTAGCTCAAGTACAAAGTGAAACATCTGCCTATGCATAGCCAATACTAATTGCACTTTCAAGTTGAAAGCAATTTTCATTATGCAACATCCCTCAGTGTCATTCAACACAGGCATTTTGCTAAAAGCATATTGGGCCTCTTTCTGAGCTTACTATTAGTCATTACCTTGGCAGCTGGTTTTAGAAGTTTCTCATACACAATGTAATTCAAACCATTTTTGCTCCTAGAAGCTCTCTGGTGTGAATCCTCAGGTAGAGAAGAGGGTCTCCAGACGTTAAGCTGAAATTAAGTCGCGATGTGCTCAGGAATTGAGGAAGAAGAGTCAGTCTTCCTTTTGGTTTAGATTGGTAGTAAATTACGATACTTCACCTAAAGAACTGAAAAAAAGTGAAAAATAATTCCTGAAACCCACCCTTACAGTTAGTTACATGTTAGGAAAGTTGGTACCAGGGAATCTTTAAAGAGTTTTACAGGTAGTTCTGATGATCAGCATAGGCCAGAGCTCTAGCGTAAAAGTGATAGGTTCCAGAAAGCCCTCCAGACTGCAATTCCCTTAGGTTAGTTCTAGAACAATTATCAAAATCTAACTTTTTCTTTTTATTTATTTGTTTGTTTGTTTGTTTATTTATTTATTTTAAAAAGATGACCAGTAAGGGGATCTTAACCCTTGACTTGGTGTTGTCAGCACCACGCTCTCCGAAGTGAGCTAATTGGCCATCCCTATATAGGGAAGGATCCGAACCCATGGCCTTGGTGTTATCAGCACCACACTCTCCCAACTGAGCCACGGGCCAGCCTTAAAATCTAACTTTTTCAAAGTTTCATGTTTACAAAAGATAACCAACTATTACTTAGCATCTATTAATGAGAGTTTAGATTACAAAATTAACTTTTGACACAATTTTTGTATTTTCTTTTGAAATCAAAAAGAGTACTATGTAGGAGACACTGCACTCATTGATCATGCCCTAGTAGCAGCCACCTTCCTGGTTATCCCTAACAAGAAAAGGACTGATGAATTTGACACGTGCCATAAGTAAGAAAGGAAATGCTATCGGTTGCATTATAATAACTACTCCCCTATTTACTGCCTTCCCTTGAAGCCAGAAAGTATTCTGGGGAATGGCAAGGTAGCACCCATCACAAACTAGCAAATATCAAATGCAGAATTATCGTACTCCCTCCCCTCTACTATTTCTTTAGTGATGCTGACTTAAACGTACTGGTATCACGTCAGAATCAGGAGACCTGAGACAGTCCCAGTATCTTCAAAATGAAAAATTTAACCACAGTGTGATTTCTCTTACTCTATAGGGAGATATTAAATAAGTATTTTTTAGTTGATTTAATTGTTGTATTTTAGTAATAACGTATGTTTCATTAATCCATTTGCTGATATCTGTTTTTACAATGAGGTTCTATTTAGTTTATTCTGAAAATCAGGATTCTAGAACAGTGTTTTTGCATCCTTCCTGCCCCCCTCCATGAAGCTAACCCTATAGTAAATGTTTCTTAATTGGATCTAAACATCAAGGATTAATTCCTAAGGGACTGTATAATAAGATGTTGTCTGCCATATGCACTCATACTGGGAGCTACAAAGCCAAGGCCTGTCCAGGATCTGTTGTTCCCTCTCATTTCACAAGAAAGAGCAGGTTCTCAAACAAAAACTGGCTTTATTTTATAAGCCAGGTTTTCTAAGCCTATAGACCCATATGTATTTATTTTCTATGTGTTTTCCACTAGTGTCAGTGAAGCCTTACTTGAATGTTTCAGTCTGTCACAGCAGTGCTTCAAGGACTCAAAAGAAGATTCATATGTTCACAGTTAACCCAGGGGATCAGAGAGGAAGGGCTCCTTTAGGGGCAAGAGCTGGGGTAAGTTGAAATTTGAGGGGGAGAGTAAATCTCAAGATACAAAACAAAGGAAGCAGGCTCCAACTGCACCTCCCCATCAGGTAATTCTTCTTTCAGGAAAAAATTAGAGGTTTGACATTTTTTTCCTTATTAAGGAGAGTTGCATATCCTACAGAGATAATACCCCATCTTATAGAAGAACAACACAGTTGCAAGTGGTAGTGTAAGAAGTGAGAACTGTACCACTTAGAGTTTCATATCACTGGTTTCCAGACTTTGGGGAATTACAGCATTTGTTTTATTTTTTTTTTTTAATTGTTGTAAAAACCACATAATATAAAATTTACCATCCTAATTATTTTAAAGTATACGTTTCAGTAGTGTAAAGTATATATTCATTGTGCAGTGGATCTCCAGAACTTTTTCATCTTGCAAAATTAAAACTATATATCCAATAAACAACTCCCATCAAATGGTTTTGGCACCCTTGTTGAAGATTATTTGACTTTATATGTGAGGCTTTAATTTGTGCTCTTTATTCTATTCCATTGGTCTATGTCTGTCTTTATGCCAGTACCACACTGTTTTGATTATTGCAGCTTGTAATAAGTTTTTAAATCAGAAGTGTGAGACCTCCAACTTTATTCTTGTTTTTCAAGAATTTTTTTGGTTATTCTTGTTTCCTTGAGATTTCATATGAATTTTAGAATACATTTTTATATTTTTGCAAAATGCATTGTTGAGTTCTTGATAGGGATTGCATTAAACTTTCATTTAGATCACTTTGTGTAGTATTGACATCTCAACAATATTAAGGTTTCTAACCCATGAACATGGGATGTCTTTCCATTTATTTGTGTTTTCTTTAATCTCTTTCAGCAGTGTTTTGTAGCTTTCAGTGTACAAGATTTACACCTCCTTGTTTAAGTTTACTGCTAAGTATATTATTTTTTATGGTATTATAAATGGAATTGTTTTTGTAATTCCTTTTCAAATTGTTCATTGTTAGTGTTTAGAAACACAACTGATTTTTGTGTGTTGATTTGTATCTTGCAACTTTGCTAACTTCATTTCTTAGTTTTAACAGGTTTTTTTTGTGTGTGTGCATATGTTGAATCTTTAGGATTTTCTACATATAAGATTGTCATCTGTAACCAGATATAATTTTACTTCTTCTTGTCCAATTTGGATGCCTTTAATTTATTTTCATTGCCTAATTGCTTTAGCTAGGACTTCCCGTATTATGTTGAATGGAAGTGGCAGAAGCAAGCATTCTTGTCTTTTTCCTGATCTTAAAGGAAAAGCTTTCAGTCTTTCACCATTCAGTATGATCTTAGCTGTGGGCTTTTCATCTATGACCTTTATTATGCTGAGGTAGTTTCTTTCTATTCCTAGTTTACTGAGTATTTTTAATCATAAAATGAATTTGGATTCTTTTGCTTTTTTGTGTTGTTTAAGATGATCGTTTTCTCCCCTTTATTCTTTAATACGGTATATTACATTGATTGATTTTCATATGTTGAACCATCCTTGCATTCCAGGAGTAAATTTCACTTGGTCATAGCATGTAATCTTTTTAATTACATTAAAAGTTGTTGAATTTGGTTTGCTAGCATCTTGTTGAAGATTTATGCATCAATATTCATCATGGACATTGGTTTGTAGTTTTCTTTTCTTGTATCATCTTTGTCTGGCTTTGATATCAGGCACTGCTGGCTTCATAAAATAAATTTGGAAGTGCACACTCTTCTTTAATTTTTTGGAAGAGTTTGAAGAGGACTGGTATTAATTCCTTTTTAAATATTTGGTAGAATTTACCAGTGAAGTCATCTGATCCTGGGCTTTCCTTTGTTGGGAGGTTTTTGATTATTGATTCAGTCTCCTTACTAGTCATAGGTCTGTTCAGATTTTCTATTTCTTCATGATTCAATCTTAGTAGGTTGTGTATTTCTAGGAATTTATTTCTTCTAAGTTATCCAATTTGTTGGTGTACACATAGAACACTTTTGAATATAAGAAATGTTGGCACCTTGCTAAGGGGGTTTAAAGACTCACGATGACATTAAACCAGTAAGCAATAGATTCAAACATAATTGATACCTTAAGAAAACAGTATCCTAGTATTTACACGGGCATCTACCCATAGTCATTGCCCTGTCTACTGGTTGATCTTTTAGCACATTAGCTCGGTAAAAGTGTTCACTGCTCCAGCTGGGCTTCCTTAAAAACTTATGCTTAAAGCCCACACATATTTTAGTAAACATGAGATCTTTCTCTGATTTTAAATTACTTCATTATTTCTTTACCTCTTAGGTATGCATTTCAATGTCATTTACTATAATAAAAAGGAAACTTATGCATTGATCAAAATTTGGTTGCAAGCCAGTAATGGGATTTTGGTACATCAATATGCTTCACCATATTAGTTGAGCACCACAATGCTACACTGTAGTCTCTCACAGAAGGTATTTCTGGGAACCCTAAGAATATTTTGCCTGCTGAAAAATTACATTAATTTAATCAAAAGGACTGAGTTTTCTGACCTCTGTGGAAAGCATTACCATTTTATTTTATCTTATTTTATTTTTTATGCTTTATTTATTGAAAAAAATCTGCATATAAGTGGACTGGTGCAGTTCAAACCCATGTTGTCCCAGGGTTAACTGTATGTAAATACTTAGATAATTTTCCCTAGCTTAGAAACAATGACACCCATTTAAAATAAACACCCATAGTGCCTAGATCTTGGTTTCCAAATACTATTCTCCACTAAAAGAAACCAGTGATTCTCAAAGAAATGGCTGATTCCAGGTCTAGGACAGGGAAACTACAAGATGAGTCTGGGCCATGTTGAGGCATTACCATTTTAAAGCAAAGTACATAAATAGAACAAAACGATGATTGCCATTCTACTCATGGGTGAGGAGGAAGTATGTTGCTCAGAGTATCTTAATAGATTTAGCTGAAGCCTGAGACATTTCCATCCTGAGTCCTTCCATGCTCCTCAGGATAATAAATGGATAATGATTAATTGGGAATTAGGAAGCTTGCTGTGGTCATGTTTTGGTCCAGAATGTGTTACAGACAGAAAGAGAACCATCAGCAACATCTTTAAGATGGACAGGGCTTTATGCAGTGGAGGTGATGCTCGTGTCCTGCTCTTGGCCCTGCTCTTGCTCTTGTCTCCACCCAAAGGCAGCCAAAGGATAATAGCAACTCTCTTTTTATATACCAATCATTAGCTCATCCACATAGCCTCAGTGTTCATTATCTCTGGTTTTACAGAGGAGTCAATGTAGGTCCATAGAGATGAAATGCATGGCCAGAGAACACAGAATAAGTGATAAACCAAGGCAGCCCAAATCCAGATTTCTAGACTGATAACTGGCTTTCTTTACTCTGTTATTTCCTTGATTAAAAAAAAAATTATCTAAAAACTCTATTAGCATTTGTTACTTAGCTTTCAAATATATAAAGTAAAAACATTACTTAGGTACTATATTTTCACATCTTACTTCAACTTTTTAAAAAATTGGCTGCTATGCTCACATAATTTTTCTCCTTCTTTACTGGTTTCAATTTCTTAACCTCCTTTACACCTTGGTTTTGGCAGTCTCCAAAGTCCTGTACTTGGCATTCTTCTTTCTTTCTTTTCCTGTGGCATTTCAGCCAGTCCCATGGTTTTAAATAAAATTGTTTTGTTGATGTGACCTGATGCCTCTTTCTGAACTTCAGGTAGATATACCTAACTGCTACTCAACTTCTTCACTTGGATGACTAGTGGGCTCTTCGAGTGAAATATATCCAAAAGAGAATTTTTGGTTTCCTCCCCAAAATCTGCTTCTTCCATAGACTTCCCATCTCAACAAACATACAGTTAGTTGTTCAGGCCAAAATTGGATGAGTTTCCTTTTATGAGCCAGTTCATCATCACTCAGCACCTCCACCAACCACAACCATGTCAAAGCCAGTACTGTCAACTCTACGTCTAAAATGTGTCTGTATCCCAACCACTCCTCTCCACCCCCAGCAGTACTGCCCTAGTTCACACATCTATCTTCTGCATCCTAGACTACTGAAGCAGTCTGTTAGCTGGTTCCCCTGCTTCCGGTTTATCCCAAGCACACCCCTCTGGTCAGCAAACACAATGATATTCTAAAAGCATAACTTAGATAGTAACATTCCCCAGCACCCTCTCCCCATTGCAAGTAGAATAAAATCTAAAATGTACAGCTTTTGGCTTTCTCACTGAACTTATCTCCTACCATTTTCTCATTTATTACATCCTAGCTACGATGGCTTTCTTCCTGTTTCTTAAACATGCCAAGTTCATTTCCATCTTGCTGTTCCCTCTCCCAGGAACACCTTTCCCTGAATTTTTTCATGGTTCTCTCCTCCTCAACATTCTTTTCCCTGACCAAATATTACCATCTTAAAGAACCTTTCCTGGCCAGCTAAAGAGTCACCATAACCATAGTTCCAGCATCCTCTCTGTCATTACTCAGATTAACTTTTAACATCACTTGTTCCTGTTTAAAATAATCATATTTATTTGATTTGCTGGCTGATTGTCTCTACCCACTAAAACATCAGTTAAATGAGGGTAGGAACTTGGTCCTGTTCACCTCTGAATCTCCAGTGCCTGGAGTAGCACCTCTCACAAAGTATGTGTACAATTAATGTGTGTTGTGGGAATGAATGGCAAAATGAGCAAATATGGAAACTTGTAAAATGTGGAAGAATATTATTAAAGAAAAATTTTAGCATCGTTATCCGACTCTTTATACACTTTCTGTCTCTCTAGTTGTGTTTATGCATATGTATAATAAAATTGAAACCTTGTACATATTTATAGCCTTTTTCTATCACCTGGCAATAACTGTTAAACATATACCCATATCGACAATAATTATTATACAGCTGAAATATGCCTGCTTCAAAACATAAAAAGAGTAAATGTAAATAATGAAAGTCATACTCCATTTAATTCAGTTCCCAGAAGTAACCACTGTTGAGATTGGTGTATATTATTCCATGGTTGTTCCTTTGTCTATGAAAATACACACATTTCATACACATATACAAGATGTCTTAAGAGCAATATGGAATGTGGAAGAGTGCAGCAATGCCTTTAGATTCTGAGAGAGAATTATTTCCAACCTAACATTCTGTATGTAGTCAACTGTCCATCAAGTATAAGGGTAGGATAAAAAAGTTATCAGACAAGGAAGATGTATTAGTTTCCTAGAGCTGCCATTCACAAACTACCACAAACTGGGTGGCTTAAAGCAACACAAATTTATTCTCTCACAGTTCTGAAGACTAGAAATTTTTAATCATGCTATTGGCAGGGCATGCTCTCTCTCCTAGCTTCTGGTGGTTGCTGACAATCCTTGCCATTTCTTGCCTTGCAGGTCCATAATTCCAATCTCTGCCTTCATCATTACATGACTGTTCTCACTCTGTGTGTCTGTGTGCCCACCTGGCGCTCATCTCTCTATGTGCGTCTAGCTCTATGTCTCCTCCCCTCTTCTTATAAGGACACCAGTTACACTGGCATAAGGGCCCACCCTGAGGCTGGCTGGTTAGCTCAGTTGGTTAGAACCCAGCCTTGTAACACTGAGGTCACAGGATCAGATCCCCATACCAGCCAGCCACCAAAAAAGAAAAAAAAGGGCCTATCCTACTCCAGTAAGACCTCATCTTAATTTACATCTTAATTACATCTGCAAAGACCCCATTTCCAAATAAAGACACATTTACAGGTACCAGGAGTTAGAACATCAATATATCTTTTGGGGGGACACAATTAACAGAAGATCTATTTACATCACATGCACTCATCCTTAGACAGCTACTTGATAAAGTGTTTTGATATAAAGAGGGTTAAAGCAAGAATAAGAAATATAAGGCCTTAAAGAAACAGGAGATCAAATTCAAAAGAGGAACAGTAGAAATCCCCGGGATGATGGTGAAAGGAGTTTCCAGGAAGACAGCTGCCCAGCAAGCGGAGAGCAACCAGGTCAAATGGCAGCAGGAGGATGAGGCTTCCAAGAAGAATGTCCTCCTGACAAAGTGAACCAAATGCAACACCTGATGCATTTTAATACATTTGCAGAAGATTGTCAGGTCTTTTGAAGGGTTTACAGATGAACTATTGCTGTACATAGACAGCCAAGCAAATGAAAAGGGGATCGAGAATTAGTTCCAATAAAAACAAAAAGTTGTAAAAGAAAGGACATGAAATTATTTACTGTGAGACTCAGCTGAAAATGATACTTCCATGGTCATAATAATGTAAAATGGGAAGGTTGATGTAACCAAAAAGAGTGACAGAATACCATTGCGGAATTGGGAAGAAGAGAAGTATCTGTACATGTGTGTCCACGTCTGCACGTGCACACGTGTGTGCATGTGTGTCTGTGTACAGGGGTGGGTTGGATGGCTAGGAAAGAGCTACATCCTTAACTCCCATGGTAAGAAGTCATATAAAATCAAAAACTCAAGGGAAAAAAAGGCACATTACTTTGAATTATGGGGGTAGATATAAGAAAAAACAACCAGAACAGTTTCCCACAGTTGCTTCAGGAGCCTGGGCACGAGAGTGGAGAAAGAACGGGTAGGGACTGCTGTTTTCATACTAAGCTTTTTGTATTATTTGACTTTTTAACTTAGCATATTTATCATTTTGACTTGCTCTTAAAAAGCACACAAAAAAGTTTGAGAAAATATTTGCACTGTTTCTGGGAATGAATGAATAGGTGTTAAGTTTAAAGATAAATGCTACTAACTGCATTCACACCTACAATGCTGTCATGGAAAGGCTCTTACAATTTGTTAAAAGTGAGAATGGTTGCAAACAGTTTAACAAAATATCATTTTTGTCTATTATAGAAATACATTTTGTATTTGGAAATATTTTAAATATTTAGAGAAGTATAAGGAATGCAAATTATATATTTCTGTGCCCACCAACCACAAGTAAAAATATGAACACTTTATCATTTTTGCTTCAGATTTTTATAAATAAAAGAAATAGAATGTTACAGACACATTTGAAGTCTCTTTCATTTTCCTCTGCAGTCTCATTCTCTCTCACCTCCACTAAAAGCAATCATCATCATAAATTTGGGGAATGTATTTCTGGTTCATGTTTTATGCTTTTGTTACACACAAAAATATCCATAAGCAATGTAGTACGTGCATGGTGTGTTTTTAATATTTTGTTCATATTTTCATACTGTGTGAATTAGCCTGAAACTGCATCTTTCACTAAAAATCTTTAAATTTATCTATGTTACTATGTATAGATATAGTTTAATAGTTTTAACTGTTGTATAGTATTCCATTGTCTAAAATTTATTTATTTAAAATTTATCTATTTCCTATTGATGAACGTTTGGCTTGCTTCCAATTTCTTACTATTATAAAATTTGCTTCGGTGAAGGTGTCTGTACCTATCTCCTTGTGCACATATTGAGAGTTTCTCTGGAGTTTAAACCCAGCAGTTAAATTTCTGGTCACCAGATAAGCACATCTTCCATTTTTCTTGATATTACAAAATTGTTCTTCCAAATCATTGAGGCAATCTACATTCTCATCAGCAGTTTATGAGCAGTTTAAATAACCCCATGGAGTTACTTACGTATTGTCAAGGTTTCTGATTTTGCCAGTCTAGTGGGTATGAAATAGCATATCATTGTTTTAATTATCCTTTATCTGAAATTTAGTGAAATTGACCATCATATGTTTCTTGGCTATTCCGGTTCTCAGTTTTTGAATTGCATATTCATATTCTTTGTTTTTCTCTTGGGTTATTTTCTTTTTCTAATTTCTTTGTAGACATTTTTAAAAATGTATTTTGGATACTAATATTTTATACATGTATATATTTATATGCACACACACATATACATTTACATATATACTTCTTGGTTTTTTTAAATGACTGCATGGCAGAGAAGAAATTTTAATAACAACCAGAACTGGTAGCAGCATGATGGCCTTAGAAAGCAATATTGCAGCATATTGGAAAATTATAAGATGAAGGGAAGCACTTATTACATGCTAAGTACTGAAATATCTTCTTTAGTCATTTCAGCAACCCTATGAGATTAGTATATTTTTTCATTTTGCATGTAATTAAGCTGAAATCCAGTGAGGTCCAAGCCATTGAAGGGGTTGATCTCAGTTCCGAAGGGTGTTGTCTCTGAGTTGGCACCTTAGTTGAGCCTGTGAGAGGTTGTTTTAATGTTTTATCAGTCTGACAGCTCCTACGAGATGTAGCATATGAAAAGACCAGTGGATCCCATGGTCACATACCCATTGTCATACCTCGGCTCCCTTAGTTTAAGGAAATATACAGGATCTCATGTCGATAATTCAAGAATGCCATAAGTCCTCAAATAATGGAACTTTCAGTTAGAGGGAAGGCAAAACTTTACCACTACCCTCTTAGGGTCCCTGGCTGAACCTGAGAAATGATATAAAAAGATTAACAGAAGAAAAGTATACAAATCTGAGTTTTGTGTGACACAGGAACCCTTATAAGGAAATAAAGATCCAAAAAACCTAAATGCAACTCACAGACAACACTCTTCGGAGCTGAGATCAGCCCTTTGTATCATCATTCCCAGGGTCCTATTTGAGGGAATTCTTGCTCCCTCTAATAGAAAATTGGGGCTTTGCAGATTTAGACATCTAGGTCACTGAGGGTAGTAGAAATGCTTCAACCAGGGAACATAATAAAGATTCCTCTGAAACCAAAGCTACTGCCACTGGTCATTTGGGGTTCCTCGTGAAGGTAGACCAAAAGGCCAACAATCGGAGTTAATATGCTGGTGGGGTTAATTGATCTTGATCATCAAAAGGGTATATGGTTGCTTTTGCAAAGGATCAATTAAAGCCTCAGCAACAGCTACAGCCACAGGGACTGTAATTTGTTTCAGTAACTCTCCCATTTTTTAATTGTCCTTTAGAGACTACGGCCCACAACTGCATTGAAACATCAGGGTCAGAGCCTACTCGATGTGGGGCAGAAGTGATCTAAGCAAAGCCAGAGTGGTGGTCTGTAGCCAACAGTGTTGATGTCCCACCCATGTCTCCTGGCCCATGTCTGATTTAACCCACAGCTGCAGCAGAGAGTCCCCATACACGTTGACAATTTACCACCCCAAGCATCTGTCTTTCTGCCTCTTGGCCTGAGAGTTTTACCTGTTGTCATGGGGAGCTTGTTCATCCTGCACAACGGGTGGCCCAGATGTGCTGGGGATTTAAACCCCCATGACCAAATCTCCACAATGAAGGACTGTAGTCATGGGATAAATAATTCAGCTTCCCTGTCCTTCAGTAGAAGTATTTTGAGGTGCATTCCACACAGCTCCTCAGTGAGTCTCCAGCAATATAGCTCTTGTGGCCCAGAGCAGTGATCTGACTATAAACACACACACACTTGATTGTCTTTTTTCCCAAGCTGCCCTACTCTTATTCCTTCATTTTTGCTTCCTGGGATCACTTCCCAAACCATCTACCCCCAAGTCCTTGTTCAGGAACCCAAACTAAGGCAGTGGACCATTAAAAAACAGGAAATATTCTGATGTCAAAGCCTTCTATTGATGATTTAGGATTCATTGTAGCACATTAATGGTCAAAATTCGTATCAAAACAAATAAACAAAAAGCAAACAAAATAAAACCCTTTAAATTTTGTTTACCTCTGTATTTCTCAAATAGTGTAGTAGTTGAGAGAATGGACTTTGACATCAAGCAAACCTGGCCTTGAAGAGGACTCCACTGTTTACTTTGAAAGTCATTAACCTCTCTAAGCTTCACTATTGCTAACTGTAAAGTGGGGATAATAACATATCTACCTAATGGGATTGTTGCTAAAGTCAAATGAGGTAGTACAGAGTAGTAAAGAGGTGACAATACTGGTAGGTATTATTGCAATTGCTTGGCCATAGACTCTTTCTGAGTAACATCTATTAACATCTGGAAAATGGATAGTTTGGGGAACTTTTGAAATGCATTCCTCTGGGGAAAATCTGGTCTCTCATCTTTTACTGAACATACTAGACTATAATTCCATATGGTGACTTTTATTTTTACAGAAGTCCTAAAGCCATTTGTCGAAATCAAAAGAAAAAGAGGGTTTCTTTCAGTTAACTTCCACAAACGAGAAATCTTTGTTTAAATGACAGCTTGGCATTCAATATAAGCTTTTCAAAGCTTCCTTGGGGATTATCATTTTGCCTATTATTGAAATTTCTTTGTCTAGTGTGGTGGTCTTTCAGGAGGAAGTTCTGTGTCTTACAATGTGGAAGTCATCTACACTTTGTGTGCCTCTCTTAAGTCATGCTGTGATGACTCATTCATCCCCAGGTTGAGAGGAAAGATTGTGTTACTCTGTTACCAAAATAAACACAGGGTCCAAACGATGTCTTTCTCGTTGACTACTTTCTAACAAACTACAGTAACAGGCTACCTTGGTGAGAATACGCGGAGCTGCCTTGTGCTTAACGTTCTCCTGTTCCGCCTTTATTCCAGAAGCAGCCCTATGATTACACAACGATATATTCTGAAAATTTTTCTAACCTCTTCTGGCACAAAAAACTGTTGGGTAAAAGAATGTGAACAACCAGGCGTGTTTTATGGATAAGTCCCTAAGTACCAGCAAACTGAGTTGAGATGGCTCAGATGGGGGGTGAGAAGCAGGCTCTCTTCTTGAAATGGCTTTCCTTGAACACCTCACTGTCGCCATGGTCCGAGGACAGCACTGCTCTATGCAAGAGTGAAAGAGGCAACTCACCAGAGATTCCCAGACAGCCCCACTGGGGCACTTAGGCTAATAATTAGCCAGTTGCAACTGGACGTTTATTGTTAATCTGCGTAATCAGGAAGCACAGGAGTAGCATTTGGAGCTGAGGCACTTCAATGTGGCATTTCTTCTTCTTTTTTTTTTTAATGGCATGGTTTTGCTTAAGGTGCAGTACATTTACAGCATGTATGAATAAAAAAAGACAAACATTGTTTGACTCAGCTTAGACTTTAATTTGTGATATTTCTGAATGTTGAATTTACCCTTCAAAGACATATATTGGAAAATGAAGGGAGGGGTGTATTCACCCTCGTGTTAAATCCCTGATATTGACAATAAAGATGGCTCTATGTTTCTGAGCCTTATAGAAAAGAATTTGGGGGAGGTGCGTGTAGGGATACTTGGGACGGGGGAGAGAAAGAAGGTTTGACTGACTTCTTAAAACAATCCTGGGAGTAATTTTCATCCTTCCTGGAGTTCCTCTTTGTATTAGGGACTGCTCCAACGTCGTGACTGGATGCCCCAATCCCCCAACCAGGGCTGCCAGTGGAAGCGCCCTGCACAAGGTCACCCACAACCCAGCTGCTCCTGACTACAGGCTGCATCAGCCCAGAGGAAGGGTCACCTTTCCTACGTCACAGCAATCCTACCAGGAAGATCACTCCAGAGTTAGGGCTGGGAGATGTCCTGTGTGGCTAATACACTGTTCTGAGACAACAGACATTTGTCTTTGTTGAGACTTGCCAGGAATTCATTTTATAGTGTTGATGTCACTAATCTTGATGTACTCTGCTTCTGATCACCTAAACATCTTCAGAAGAAGATATTATTCCAACGGTGAATTCTATCGACATGAAACTAGTCATGGCAAATGTTAGCTTCCTAAGCGTACTTTAGTTCTCATCGATCTGTCTGCACTGAAACCAGCTTTTCTTTAGTTTTTGTTGTTGTTGTTGTTGTTTCTTTTTCTTGAGAAAGGATTAGGCATTGAGGTGTCATTTGACTTCAGAAATTGAGTGTGGTGGCATTTGGAAATACAAATTGTCACTGAAGCATTTCAATTTAACGTATCCACTGAGTAACCAGAATAGAAAGGATAGAAGAGGGAAACAGGATTGCATGCGGAACTTGCTTTCAAACTGTCACTTGGCAATTTATTTTTAGTGATTAAATTTAGAGTTTCTATTTCAAATCTAAACATTCTCTCTTGAGAGTAACTTATTCAAAACAGTTGAGATAGCAGGTTAATTACATTAAGTCTTCAAACTGGAAAAACTGGCTAGACAAACCATCTATTACGATTATTTGATGATTCATTATCACTAAGACAATCTTATGCTATTTAAATCAACAGGATTCCATTTCTTCACCAGGGAACAATCCTTGAATATGTACACATGCACACACACTTCTGAGTTTTCCTTTGTTTATTTCTGTAGCTAAAAGGAGTAAGTCTCTGAGGTTAACAATGAAGCACAGGATGGTACAGGTGGAAGACAATTACCATGACTGTACATGAACCTCTTTTAATTTCCTTTTTTGTTTTTTTCCCACACCTGAGGTGTATTATACTCATCTCTGCCACACCCAGAAAATACACCCAGATACTTACCAGAATTATGAAATATAGGAACAGTGCACTGTATGCTATAGCAAAGCAAGCCAAGCTCACTTAAGAATTATCTCAAAAAGCAACAGGCTTTGAACATTAACCAATGGGTCTGGAGCCCAGCCTGTCTATAAGAATTTTAAAACCTGAAGCCACTGTACGGAGATAAGATGAAGCAATCTTTTGACCCCAATAGATCTGTTTTGTTTTTTGGTTTTTTTTTTAATTTAACTTTTTTTAATTTTTAATGAATCAAAATTGATTACAGATATTTTTGGGGTTCAACATGGAGATATGTTGATCAAATCAATATTACTAGCATATATATTGTTACAAATTGTAATTATTCTTTCTGCCCCTTGTCCAATCTCTCCCCATCCCCCGGCCCCCTCTAATTACCCTAGATTTCTTCTCTCCTTCTGAAAGAATAATGGTTACTCTGTTGATTTGTTGCCTAGATGATCTGTCCAATGCTGAGAAGTGTGATCAGGTCCCCCAATATTATCATAGAGTAGATACTTCTGTCACTCTGAAATGGGCTTTGTGGAGAGAGACATCCTCTTTCATCTCTGCTGGTAACTCTCCTTGTGTCAATGCACTACAGTGGCTGGTGGACCATCTGTGTAGTGGCTGTGACATCTAGCCGCTTTTGTGGCAGCCATGGTTATTGTGGTGGCTGTGGTGGGCCACCCACATGGAGGTGATGTTTTTGGCATGCTCCATGGTGCTGGCGGTATGCCTGGTTGTGGGGAGTGTCTGATCCCCAACTCCATACCTTGGGTCCCTGGGCAGGCCCCAAGTCACTGGTGTGGTGTGCCTGGGCCAGAACTAATTTTTTGTACTTTGCTTACTTCTAACACTGGGGAACTTCCTGTGGGAACCAGTACTTGAGCTGTGTGGTTGTTTAAATTGCTACTTTGCTGCTGTTTCCCTAGGGAAGACTTTTTGTGCAGCTCAGGGTTTAATGGTTGACCTTATAGGTACTTCCGGCTCTCCACAGACTCGGTGCACCTGGGTTGTGTAGAAACTCTGATCTGGGCCTGAATTTTTTCATCAAACTGCATCCCATGCAATTCTGCATTCCCAACCAGTCTCCTGTGAGTGGTTCTGCACTGACTGGGGAGTGGATTGACTGTCCTTGCTGTGTCCCAGTGTTCTCCTGGTGGGCCTGTCTCCCCCACCACCTGTGCTCCAAACACTTCCCATGGGATGGGCTCTGTGCCGGTCCCTTGCATTGACTCACCAGCCTCTGACTGGCTCCCCTTTTTAAGCCATTCTGGCTCCTCGCTCCTGCGTGGGTCCACAGGAACCCTATTAGTGGTCCTGCTGTCCTGGGTGCCACCAAGACCCTCTTCTGCCCTGCTGCCTCCTAGTAACTCCATCTGAAGGGCATTGCCGCAGCTTCTGCCAGCTCCTGCTCCATGCACTCAGCACCTCTAGCATTAGAGCAGCCATGGCCCAAAATGCTCACAGCAGTTTTTTCTTTCTCTCATCGTGGTTTCTCCTGCCTTCATGAACTCTGTTGGTCTCTCCTCCTCTTCCCCTGAGCTCCAGTGGCCCCAGCTTGGCTGATGTTACATTTTTATAGTTGTAAATTTGTTGATTTGTGAGAGAGTGATGCTAGGGACCATCTGTTCTGCCATCTTGACCGGAACCTAGATCTGTTTTTAAAACTCCACTGGAAAAATAAATAAGTAAATGACTGTTGCAGAAAGTGAGGAAAACAAGGTGAAGTTTAAAAGAGGAAGTTGGAACTGAATCTATTCATCCCAACTTCCCTAAGCAATCTGCTCTTGCCCCTATATTGTTGATTAAAGACACTCCTTTTTCACAGTAATTTAGATTTCAAAATTGATTCCTGCTATGATTTTAATGGTAATACTTTGAATTTCTCTCTTCCAAAGAGAATTAAGCATTAGAGGATGACTAAGAGTATTTGCTTGTGTATTCCACCTAGATTAGCCAAGCTGTCAGGAGGAGTTGAGACAATTGCTTCTAAGGGGGTAATGTCTTCCCTGAATGTGACAAGCTTTGCTCATATCTGCTCTATTTTATTTAAAGATTTGTGGGGTGGGGGTTGAGGGTTATATAATGAACTAGTAATTTTATTTTTATTTTTAATTTTTTTAAAGATGACCAGTAAGGGGATCTTAACCCTTGACTTGGTGTTTTCAGCACCACACTCTCCTAAGTGAGCTAACCAACCATCCCTGTATAGGGATCTGAACCCATGACCTTGGTGTAACCAGCACCACACTCACCCAAGTGAGCTATGGGCTGGCCCTAGAACTAGTAATTTAAAATGGTAAAACAAGCATGGCTATATTTCAGATTAAATATTTGTATAAAAATTTCAAGATAAAACACGGGGGTTATACATTTACTTTCATCTGAGCAGTGTGCCTGGGTGAAAAAGATTTACATACAATGATGCATGAAAGTGAAAGAAGCCATTCTTCCATGTGGTCCTACTTCTGATCAGGAATATTCTAAAGTATAACAAAAGCCAAAAGGATTAGCTATGGTGTATCTATATCTATGTGCTCTATGTTTTATCTACGTGAGTACCATGTGTTCACAGTATGGTTTTTTCATCCTAACACATATTTGAAAATATCCTATAAAGACTCAAAACATCTATACAGTATATGGATTATTCTAATATCTAAAAATAAAATTGAACTTCAGTTAGGACAAGATAATCTGTAATATTAAAGGCAGTCATTTAAGAAAACTAAAAATGAGTGCTTCAGAAATGTGCTACTGGCATTCTATTTAAGAAGTCCTCTCAGTCAGTCCTCCCAGTCACGATTGGACCCTCTAATTCCAACCATATCCCCAGGATGGTTTGGAAAATAGTTATACCTGTAATGCTTATGAAGTAATGGCTCACCTGGTCCAGTCACAGAGAAGTGCTCCAAAAGCATACAGTTCAATAATGAAACCTCATTTCAAAACGACATGAACTGTGTTTCTCAAACACTGTGCAGTGAGGTATGGGGACCTTGGAAGTAGATTCCCTTAAATCTCTTTTTTCCTTTCTCCCATTTAATTCCTTCAGCTGCCTCTCTGACCCCCAACTCTCCCTAGAGAACCAGCCCCCTCCCAGGCCTGGTCCTTTACATTTTTGGTCCTCTACCATGCTCTAATGCCCCTAAGACACACTTGCAGGGCAGAACCCTCCCTCGAGTGAGAAGTGAAAGAGACTGAGGGACCTATACCAATGCAATGGGAGCAGGGGAAAGCCTGGGATTACTCATACATTAATAATACTTCCTGTACTACGCCCTGTTGCACCGAACACTACCACAATTGTGTATCCATTATTACTATGGCTGTTGTTGTTATTTCCTAGTTTTATGACTTTGGGCATTCCTATGCTTCTATTTCTTCTCTGAACAATTAGGAATAATTGAATCCATATAGGAGGGTCAAAGTGAGGTTTACAGGGGTTGATACATGGGAAGCATTGGAAGAGAGCATACTAATTAGGAAGCATGATTATCGTCTCTTGTTTTTGCCTACAGGTAAAATTACCTTGGACCAGTTGTTCCTATGTGTAGGTTTGGAGCGGGAGTCTGGTGGGGGATGGGAGACCAGTCCAGCTGGCAAATGCCTCACAGGACAGACCTCTAACTAATCCCCCTGGTTTACACTCTCCTCCTTTCCCATTCCTACTCTCTTTCCTGCCAACTCTTAAGCTTGGCACCTCTTTGGCACTTAAGAAGCATAGCTGTTACTTCCCAGACGTCTGTTCAGGGCGGCAGCCTCTCTAGGCTATTGAGAATGTCACTCAGTTTTCATCTTCCAGAAATTTAATAAAATCTCTGGTCAATACTGGATCTCTCTCGTTAGGGATTTATTCCCTCTGATACTTGTTTACTAGCCTACACTTTTTTTCTAGAATGGTCAAAAGAGATGTATTTAATAGAGTCCACTCCAACATCTTGAATCAGAAGTTCCCTGGAATACAAAATAAAGTCTTTCTTCTAAGCTTTAGTTTTACTTATAATCATTATAATCATGATAGAGTCTACATTCACTTACTTAGCAGTTTCTCCAATTGAGGAATATTCCTTCATTTTTAATCAAATAAAAAATTCCATCACAATATTAAGATGATTGTAATCGTTGTCTTTAATTATAAAAAGCAATTTGAAAAAAAGCACTGTACCTTTTTTCCCTTTCCCAAGAATATTTGAGCAAATTAGCAAAGGACCAGATATACAAACACACTGAATCAGAGAATTTTGAAGGAGAAGGGATCATTTGCAATAATTTTACAGATGAGAATATTGATGCGAGTGGGGAATGACCTGCCCAAGCCTGCACAGCTAGCAAGAGCCAAAGTTGGGATGAGACTCAAATATGCTCTTTCAGGTGTGCCTAGAAAAACAAAACCAGTCCATTCAGCATTCATATTTACTATATTGCTAGGAATGTCTTCCAGCAGGAGTTTGTAGCAAAAATCAACCTCATTGAGTTATTATGACTATATTCTTCCATTGTTTTCATTTCCTTAAAAAAGGAAAGCCTATTGAACTTTATCATCAAGTCTGTGGTATATGGTTTTGAAGCTAAAAGTAATTATACTCTGCAGCTACATTGTATGACAACTGAAAGATATTGACATATTACTTCTTTGTTACATTCAACAGTAAGTGGCACTTAGCGTATCATGCTACTTCTAATGTGAGCATGAGGTAATTGTTTGGGAACCCAGAACTGCTTATTTAAAGGGTGGGGACTCAGTATAATTACAGAGCCAAAAACCACCTCAGCTTTACCATGGGAAATTTCATGCAACGCATCGTAGATCTTCACGTGGCTTCTCAAATTCATTACTTTCCAGAATTCTCTGGAAGTTTCCTTCTGTTTATGACAAAGTTATCGGCCCTGGTGAATCTGAACCAACAAGGAACGGAGGATCTCTACACTTGAATAAGGTTGAAGAAGCAGAACCTTTTGGCCAAAGTAATGACACTTAGTGCATCTTCATCCTACACGTCTCAGGTTGAAATGCTTCTGCTATGACAGCTCATTGGTCCCAGGAAGTTGCATTTTTCCTAAGTGTGCACCATTAAGATAATGTGTTATTGACTGATGAGGGGAAGAAGAAAGGCAGACAGGAAAAAATTCAAAGGCAAAAGAACACATTTTAGAGAAGTTTATAATCTGAGTCATTTTCATGTATTTATTTGGAGACCATGGTTCTTAATTTCCAGATATCCATTATCTCCTTGAATTAGCTGTGCTATTATTTTAAAAGATGGTATTTTTAACATTGTTAATTACCACGTCAAATGCTCTCCTAGTCAGTTTTTTGGGTTTTTTAAATTTTGGTATAAACACCCAGACTACTACATTCCTCTAAATTTATGATGAGAAATATTCTCATCATAAAAAACAAACCAAAAAAAGCATATGAAAAACACAGAAGAAAAATTCACTGCCAAGGACCAACTGGCCAACACAAGCACTAAGGAGAAATATCTCCATTCTACCACCCTGCTACTCCACAACCCTTCTCCACATTTACATACTCCATGATAGGATTAACCTATGATCGATGGTGGAAAAAAACAAAAGGCAAGGTGGACAAGGGGAAAAGAAATAGAGACTGCTATCCCCACTACCTGAATGGAAGACGATCCCATCGCAAGGACGAGGCTGTGCGACCGGACGTGAGAGGAATGAAACTTTGGCTCAACCACACAAATGTTCCCAGGGTGTCTGGACCTACCAGAAATCTCTTAGTCCATTTCCCTCTGGGGACAGCACTGTGGATAGATATTGTTTGATATCTGTATATGGGGTATGGTTCATTGAGAAAAAAGTTCTGACAGTGGACTACTAAATTCCTTAATGTTGTTATTGGACACCTAAAATGAGTGAGACCCTTAAAACTGAGAAAAAGTCACTTTTCAGGATCAATATATCAATTATTCAGGACATTAATTAGCTCTTAATACCCACTCAAAGCATTAAAAAAAAATTCCCTTCCCCAGATTTAAAAAACAAAACTACAAACTAGACACAAGATCAGAATACCTGGTTTATTGGGAAAAATTCATAATGAAAACTACAATTGCTTATTCTGCAACTTACAAAATAATAATTTGCTATATAAAATGACTTGGTTTTCATTATATAAGTACAAATGATAAAAAAAAAATAATTCATCTGATATATCATATATATGTCACTCAGAGAAACACCAATCTCTGAATTCTCCTATTGCATGTTTTATATCAGACATTTTAAATGTTTACTAAGGAAGACCAGGTTTTTAAGTATATTTAGGTTTCTGCTTACAGTTACAATCTATCAGAAGCTGTGTCTCTATGGTCAGAGCCCAGTTAAACCTGAGATTTTAAAAAAATGCAAGCCATTTCTTCTCCTTAGGCTGTTTTAATGGCACTTTTGCGACAGTAATAGCTCCTCTAACACTTTACTACACTACCTAAGCATATCTATCAGTCATGATGAATTAGGCCTGGTCCATCTTTCAATCCAGTCTACTCTGGTCCTAACATATAGACACAAAACAGTACAGATGTATTAATACAGCATTTTCCCACACCCTAACCCTATAAGCCACTTTAAAAGAGAAAATTTCATCTTAAAATTTCACTATTTAAGGAGGCCGTACTACTCCAACAGGCTTTGGCCATGAAAGAATATCTTCCTAGATGACATATCAAGTCAATGTGAAGTTTAGCAAAAAATCAATTTTTCAGGATATTAATTAGAAATTCTCACAAACAAGATGCATCTAGGGAACTATTCAGCTTCTTTAAATAGCTGAAGGCTTGGACAAATTTTTTTTTTTTTTGCATTTCTTTTAGAATGTTTGGTCACTGACAATTTTTACCAATATCTCCCTCGTTTGCCTTAGCCCTTAATAGACCCAGTTCATTCCACCTGGGACAAACAAAAACTTAGATTATTAAGTCTTGGAAGCCTTCTTATTTTTATCTTATAAAGTGGTAGTTTCATGTTCATATTCTTTTACAAATGCATTATAAATGTTATGGATAGATATAAGAAAATATTGGTATACTTGTATTAGTGGTAATTGGTGAAAACAAGTCTTATTTAACTCCACAAAATGTATATAAAAGATGAACATGAAACTATAACATTATTTAAGAAATATTTTCTCCCAAATTATTTTAGCATTTCTGACTATTTTAATAATTTGAACACTGCCCAAAAAATAAGAAGCTTGAAGAAAACAGTTTCCTCCTCTGAAATCCATCTCAGCAGCAGCGATTTTCTCCCGCTCTCACTGCCCACGTTAGGCAGATGTGTAGAAGTACCTGGGCTTGGCATTGCCCAGGAGGTCATCTTCATAATTAGGGAGGCAGCAGAAGAAGAAGGCACAGCCAATCAGTATAATCGTGGCCGCCCACCCGAAGCCGTAGGCCCAGTTATAGATGTAAGTGACAGCAGGGTTGGCATGAAGACTGAAGGTCTGGGTGTACTTCACAGGGTAAATTACCAGGGAGATGATCTGAAACACGGCTGAAAGGAAGAAAAAATCCCAGAGTATGAGTACATGAATGAATGAACACGTTGAAACAACACATTAACTCCCTCTTCCACAAAGTTTCTGCCTTTAAATAGCTGTTAAAGCCACCTAAAAAGTGCTAAAGCGGCTGGAAGAACCGAGTTAATCGTAGGCCAAAAAAGATGACTGACTACAGTATATAAGAGATACCTGGCACTGATCAGTATTATACATATGAGGTGACTTCAAAAAGTTTGCAGAAAAACTGAATTAAAAGATAACACAAATCCCTCTATGAATTTTTGGAAGACACCTTTTATATACTGAATATGTGAAATACAAACTGAAAACAGTTAAAGAATCACTCTATGGTGTGTGTGTAAGCATTAAATACACTAAAGTAAAAAGTGCAAAATTGTGGCACACAATGGAAAGCAGGACAGTAAAGAAGAGGCTACTTTTTCATCTTTGTGTTTCTTGTGCCAAACATATGCTTAATATGTTCAGTGTTAGCAAAAATTATATATAGTATATGTACACACACATGACTCAATATTGTTATTCAATAATATATCATTGGACTATTCATCCAGTAAGTGAATGACTAAAGGAAACAATGAACCAATGATGCAAATGATCCATGTGGAGAATCAGCAGAGATGCTTGCAGAGGAGGTAGAGTCTGAAGAGTAAATAGACAGAGAGACACGAAGGACCGGTGAAGGGCGTTCCAGGCTCAAGAAATATAATAAACGATGGGAACCATCACAGTGCTTAGGGGAAATGTAAAGGAAGATGTGGAAAGAAAAACATATGTCAAGAAGATTTCTAAACTCTTTGGTATAATAGTCACATTATTACAACAATTTTAATCATTGTAATAGCATTGTAAGAAACTTCAAAATAAAAAGAACTTTACTGAATCTACTTTTGTGGTCTTTTTCAATGAACATGCATAATTTTATAATGCTATAATGAGCATATACATGTTATGTTATGTTCTGCAATTTTTTATTTAGAATTTCATATGTTCACTGCCATATCAAAGAGTATGAATGGATTTTAGCTCTTTAACATTAAGACATACTCACCACAAGGAAGGGCCAGGTGGTTGTGCTCCCAGGAATGTATCAGGGAACATACAGTCCTCACCACCATTTTTTCTATCATAATCTTTTCTGCTAGCTCCACAAATGTACCCAAAGGTAGTTTTCTTTTTCTTTTTCTTTTTTTTTTTTTTTCTGCTAGAAAAGCTGTAGATGTTTCCACATCTTGATTTGATGCTTCTATTTCTCAACTCAATTAAAATGTTCCTCTTCTCTAGGAATTTTTGAAGAGCAATCTTGGTGCAGATCTTAAATATTTCTCTACTTCTTATATATTTTAAATAGCTAACATACTAGTTGTTTGCCACTTACTGCAAAATATTATGTTAGATGCATAAGTAATCCTTCTCTACACTGACCTCCAATTTTTCTAGTAATAAATGTTAAATACTGTTATTCATCAATTTTGGCTCATCATACATGAAGTTCTTAAAATGGTCTGGATGAATTTCCACAAAATTTAAATTGTATCAGTGTTTAATTTTTCTGATTTTAACCCAATAATACAAGGGTACTTTTAAAAGTTTGTGGAAAAATAAAATTGAAAGATAATACAAATCTTTCCATGAACTTTTAGAAGTACCCTCATATATGTAAAATTAAAAATAACTGTTGCTGTGAAATGTGTCTTGAAAGCCAAGTAGGCCTTATTCAACATTACCACTAAAAACATATAGAGATTTCTAGATTTTTATTCTTCTATGTACATGTCCTACTCTACTCGTCAAACTCTTTATTTAAAGGAGAGGACGAGTATGAAATTACAAAATGAGAACACTGGGTTAGACAGGACTGTTCAGTTGTAACTCTGTTGAAGCTCACCAGAAATAATTTTCTATCGAACAATAACTCCTGTCAGCCTGGATGGCCATTACTACATCTTATTGTTTTAATGCTACGTGGAAGCAATGAATAAGAGAGGTTTATGAGGATTTTTTTTATTGTTGTAAAATACACATAATATTTATCATTTTAACCATTTGTAAGTATACACATCAGTGGCATTAAATGCATTCACAATGTTGTGTAACCTTCAGTACCATCCATACCCAAAACTTTCCTATCATACACACATACACTCTGTATCCATTTTTTAAAAACTCCCCCTCTTCCTCCCAGCCCCTGGTAACTTCTATTTTACTTTCTGTCTCTGTGAATTTGCCTGTTCTAGGCACCTCATATAAATGCAATCATATAATATTTGTCCTTCTGTGTCTGGTTTATATCATTTTGCGTAATGTTTTCGAGGTTCATCATGTTGTAGATGTCAACATTTCATTCCCTTTTATGGCTGGATAATATTCAATTATATGTATATACCACATTTTGTTTGTACATTCATCTGTTGACAGATAATTTGGCTGTTTTCACCTTTCGGTTGTTATGAGTAATGCTGCTATGAACCTGGGTTACAAATATCTGTTCAAATTCCTACCCTACTTTTACTTCTTTTAGGTATATACCTAGGAGTGGGATTGGGTCATATGGTATTTCCTAGAATTTTTCATTCACATTAATGTCCTAGTGTGTTATTTTTCAGGGTGATTTAAACAGGCATCCATCTAGTCTTCTAAGACACGTGGAAGGAAGACATGCAAATGTGTTTCTCTGTAAGGTCTCATATATTAATTATAAAAAGCCAAATAGAAGTGGAGGTAGGATTCAACGAGTTTCTTCATATCTTTCATGATTCCAAGTCATTTCTGATTTTAACATATTATTCAAAAGCAAATTTTGAAACATGAAGAGCATGAAGTATATTTTATTTTTAATCAAGAGAAATTTAAAAATGTGCAGTGAAGACTAGTGCTGCCCTAGGCTCTGTGAACTTAAACTTTTCTAAGCTCAGGGAACCCAGCACCAAGTGGTCTTATAAACCATGTTTGATCTTATGGACCCCTGCTAGACACAGGCTTCTGACCTATTTCCAAGACCATCTGCTCACTTTGTATTTGTGCTCCAGATCTGTAGCTGGATTTCTGCTTTGGTCCCACGAGCCTAAGTTGGTACCTTAAGAAATGACCTGTGGCTCGGCTTTGCCCTTATCAGCACCCTCCCTTTCCCTGCCTCAGAAAATCTGGTTTTGCATCCGAATCCAGCTTTGTAGCTGGTCCTGTCCCTTTGACAGGCTTCCCTAGGGCCAGGTACCTCCTACCTAAAATTTCAAATGATTCCTGCTCCTAAATTCCTAGTTCTTGTATTCCATTCATAAATGTTCACCCCAAGCCTTCCCTACCTGCCTAACTAAATTTCTTCCCATCACCTGTGTCTGGATCACCACCACCCAGCGCTGGCTCTATTCTATGGATGAGCCATTCCAGATCTGGCCCCTCCAAGGTCCTCCATCCCGTGGCAGAAAACTCTTTCAAGACCACCACTCATTCAACAAGCAAAATGGTTCAGGGACATTCTGGTCTCCCCTCAGCATGGGGCTCATAGGAGAACACTGCACTTCCAGGGCTGACAAAGTCCTGGTCCTCAAGAAGGGTTGTCATTGGATGGGATCACCTGGGAGACAGGGGCACACAGAGTGACAACCTGCATTACTGGGATGAGGAGCACAGAACACTGCCTGAGGCACAGGAGGAAAGGGATCCAGATCTGTTACTTCTGCCCTTTGTGACACATTTTCAGAGGACACATTAGAAACTAATTGTCATGGATCTTCTCTGTGGAACTGGACCTGACTACACTGATGCCCACTGATGGTATGAATAAAGAATCGCTGACACACAGTTCTTACCAGCCAGAGCAAGGAGGCCTCCAATCACTCTTAGGAAGACAAGCATTTGGGGTCCACAGAGGGCAAAGAAGGAGAGGATGAAACAGATCACCAGGATGATAAAGCCACAGAAAAGCATGGCAGCGGCTGCTCTTCCCCATGCTGCAAAAAGAAAAGAACCAGCAATTAACAACACAGACCTGCCACACTGAACAACTGCTTATTCAAATATCAATAGGGTTTTGTTTTTTCTTTCTACTCATTCTATTTGGGTGGAGGGACAGTTTTTGTTTGGACAATACTTAAGAATCTCCATATTTCAAGAAAAAAATAGGTAATTCCTATGTAGGATGTTAATATATGGACACTCAGAAATGCTTTTCTCCTCTCAGTTTTTGAGCAAAAGTTTATATCTCTGAAATCAAAGTTAAACTTCATTCACTGTTTCTCATGGAACAAATATGCCATATAAATAGGTATATTTACAAGGTTCACCCAAGTTCTAACACAAGACAACCCTAATAAACATTTTTGGTACTGAATAAGCCAAAGGATGATTTCTTTAGGAAATGTTTCAAATACCTTTGAAAGGATCTTTGTTTCATACTAATATGTGGTCCCATGCAAAAATAATCATTGGGAATACATATTTATGACTAGGAAGAGATGTTAAATAAAACAATTTAAGTGTTAGAGAAGTAGCCATGATTTTATAACAAGCTTGGTAGCATACAACTTTTCTGAATTTCTGCCTAAATTTTAATTTATGAAATATTCAGAATTTATCATGCAAGAGTTCTTAATTATTAATATTGGCCCTAAAAAAGAATCAGCATGAGGCAGAAATTGAGTTCTCCAGCCCTGTGTCATTCTACTGTGTACCTGTGGAAAGACAGAGATCCATGACACATACAAGCAGCTCCTATTGTTCAACCTGCACTGATTCTTAAAATCTCTTCATGTATAACCTTTGCTCTAGAGATAATAACTAACATTTAGGACATGTGTTAGCTCACTGAATCCTCACAACAACTTCTACTATCATTTTTATTTTAGAAATATGAATATACTTAGGCTTTCAGAATTCAAATAACCTGCCCATAGCTATACAGCTAGTATGTGATTTAGACAGTTTGATTTCTAAATAGTCTGAATCCAAAACGTGACTCGTTTTTTTTTGAGATATAATTTACATACCATAGAATTCACTCCTTTAAAGTGCACCATTCAGTGGGTTTGTTTGTTTGTCTTTTAACTACATTCACAGGGTTGTGCAACCATCACCCCTAACAAATTCAGAACATTTTCATCACCCCAAAAAGAAACCCCAGGCCCATTAGCAGTCACTTCCCTATTCCCCCCTTCCTTCAGCTTCTAGCAGCCACTAATCTACCTTCTGTCACTATAAATTTGCCTATTATGGACATTTCACAGAAATGGAATCATACATTATATGGTCTTTTGTGACTGGCTTCTTTCACTGAGCATAGTATTTTCAAAGTTCATCCATATTACAGCAGGAAGCAGTCCATTCACTCATTCGTGGAAGAACATGCGCTCATATCCTATCACTCTATCGGATGTGAAAAGGTGAGTCCCATGCCCCTCTGCCCTGGTTTAACTCCTGCTCTCTAACACAGCACGGCTGACAAGATGAACTTATCCCCACTTAATTCTAGGTCATTTGACTGGTCACAGTAAAACAAAAGATATGGGCTAGCAGAAAGAGCAAGGGCTTTGGAGCCAGCTAGACCTTTATACCCTGCCCCTACCACCCCTTAGCCACATGCCAGCCTCATCTGTTAACCAGGGCTAAAAATGCCTGTTGCAAGATTATGGCGAGGATGAGCACTCCTGTGTGGGAAGTCTCAGCTGTTAACTCCCCAGCCCTCGCTGCTCACAAAGTTCCTCCTGTATCCCATGACTTTCCTCCAGTACCTCAAGTTTTCATTTTATTCTACATTAGCAAGGTTCACACCGTCAAGTAAAGATTGCTCCTCAGTCATCCAATTCATCTTCCTATCTTCATCTGTCACAGACAAACCTGAGCTAAGTTCTCCTGTTCCCTTCTCCAGTCGTCCTCTAGATTCATGAATGACTGGGGCATAAGAGATTACCAAAGAGAAGAAATATTTCCATCTGTCTCAGAAATACCATGTTTTCATACAAATTACCCCTTAGTAGCACTGTTCAGGATGGGGCTGAGATGGTACATGATTTGGAGACCCAGTTTCATATGTGTAGTTTTTATTACTTTCCTTTAAATCTCCTTGCTCTTCTTGTCAGATCAATGAAAGATTTTAGGCATAAGGTTAAAATAGGAATGTTTTATTGTAAAAGGAATAAAGCCGAAGTGTGAAATTTCATGTCTCTGCTCACTTTTGCCTTGTCCTTCAAGTAAGGTAACTTTTAAGAGAAGAGGGACCATGCTTTGGAAAGAATATTAATTAATCAGACCTCAGAATATAGCTCATAGACCACAACATAAAAATAAGCAGTGGTGTTTATTAAAAATACAGATCCCTGTGCCTCCCCACAGACCTACTGAATCAGAGCTCGAGAGGTAGTAGCCAGGGATCTGCACTATAGTAGTATTTCTTATATCCATACTAAAGTTTGAGAATAACTAAGATAGATTATCAAACTCTTTATAAAATAGATGCCTCACTACTAAAAAAGGAGCACTTAACTTTCAGTATGTGACCCACTGTCAATTACAGTCTCACTTCATAGATTTCTTTTTTAATTGAGCTACCAGGGACTTGAATATAGAATTTTTATGGCTACTGCCAATCATTAAGTTAAATTAAATCCAATCATTAAATTCAAATAAGCAAAAACTTATTTTTCCTTTTATGAGTTCACAACTTTGAAACTATGCAATGAAAGGCAACATATCTAAATATGCATGCAGAGGAGTGCAAACGTGATGAAAATAAACAGCAGAGCAGAACGCGTTTTCAATAAAAACAGGAAAATCTTCCTAACAAGGAACATATTTCAATAACCAAACTTTCAATTGCAGACTAATTTGAAAGTCTAGCTAAATAATGTATGATGTTGCTGTAAAGAAGAATATTAATAATTTATCTGTTTATTTGAAGAAAATTCACACAACTATTAGTTCTATTACAACTTCCTGGAACACAATAGCTGAAGTATAATTTATGCTTAGTTTCAGGTACTTGGAAGGAACTAAATTTTTTTTAAAAAGGTAAACCAATTCACCTAACCTAAAGCCAACAGGTGAACATAAAGACAGACCATTTTAAGGACTTTGCCTACACTACATTAAATCAATTCAGTTAATGTCTTGTTTATTTAATATGCTGAGTCTAAAGAAAATCAAAATGGAAAATTAAGCAACAGTTTGTCTTGAGAAAGCTACCTTGGAAGGAGAACGTGTAAAACTTGCTCCTTATAGTATGGAAACACCCACACTGAATCATTTATCATTTGAGACAGAAATCTTGGCATGGCTTTAAAGATTCTGACTGATGAATGACAGACCTCTTCAAGTAAGGGGATCTGCCTTCTCATGTCAATGGCTATTTTGTTTTAAGATGGACCATACTAGGTTGGAGCAGGGTTCTCCCAGTCCAGAATTCTGTCTGAGAAGGGGAAAATCAGTCATGCAGACTTATAACACAGCTACACTCCATGACATACATTATGAAAAATTAGTACCTTTGGTTTCAGTTACCCAGAACGATCTAACCTTTTGGAAACTATATTCTTATATTATACCATGGTCTAAATTATATCATATTTGCCCACCCCCAATGGAAAACATCAATTTTTAGAACTTGTCCTAAAGCTACATCTTTCACTATTCAACTGTTCCTCAAAGTCTGTCCATCTTTATCTATTCTGAACACAAGTTTGTCCTTCATTACTATTTCATACACCAGATTTTAATGCCTTTCCCGTGTGTGTGTGTGTGTGTGTGTGTGTGTGTGTGTGTGTGTGTGTGTGTGTGTGTGTGTGTGTGTGTGTAGAAGGTGCTCACTGCCAACTGTCATTGTCTGAATTGAGACCACAAAAGCATGCAGTACTCCAGGTAAATAGATACTGTGTTTCTGTGTAGGAACTGTTTTGTTTCCTTAATACAAGACCAATATGGTCTTTTATGTAATCTGTTGTGTCCCAAGTTTATTTGGTAAGTAATAACTTGGAGAAGTTCAGGTTATCAAAGAAACCAGCAGCATTATAAATCCATTTCTAAATACGATTCATTGACGATCCGTTTAGATGAACAATGGCTTATCAAGCTCTGCTTCTCAAAGATTCGATATTAAATCAAGAATATGAAAATCATTCAATGGTCACTAATGAAGCTAAGTTTTTCCTAGAAAGTATTTTTAAGTTTTTTGTATGAGATAGCATGTTATTTTTTTCCCGGAAATTACATATGAAAACACAATGTTATAAGGCAAATATGGCTAGGAAATTGGCCAGTAAGGCCAACCAATAAGAAAAGAGCAAAAAAAGTAAAAACAAATAAATACTTTGAATGTCAAACTAGAAATGATAAACTGAAGCTTGTGAAAAGAAAAAATAAATAAATTTTTATTTTAAGACAAGGAGAGCATTCTGAATATTTTTGATATTGTTGGTAATATTCTGGAGACTATCGCTAATTTTTCCCACAAAGTTATTAGTACTTCTTTTAGTGAGTTTCTGCATTCTTCAATAGTTTTACACGTGGGCACCAAACAGACCAAAACAGTCTGTGACCTACCCCTTACTCAGTCCCTGAAGACACCAATGTGTCATCCAACTAGAGGATGGGTCCTTTCTAGAACAAAGGATTCATCTATTAACAATACCAAAGTTCCCACCTAGTGAATCTGAGATTTTGTTAGATTTCTTCACACTGTTTCTACGAGGTTCCTTATGCCATACAAAATCAGAACTGAAAACTACATAAAACCACAGTTTAAAAAATAAAAAAGATCCTACCTACAAATAAATATAAGCATGGGTGGATGACATATTCAAAACGACTGTTTTGCATGTTCAATAAGGTGGTAATCTGCAGTAATTTGGCCAGTGCTTCTGAAACTTAAAAGTGCTTACAAATCACCTGGGGAACCTGTTAAAATGCAAATTCCAATTAAGTAGGTGGGGCCTGAGACACTAATGTCCAATAACTTCCCAGATAATGCTGAGGCTGTGGCTGCTGCTGGTCTGTGACACTTTAAGTAGCAAAAATCCAGAGGACAGCTCATAGCAGGCCTCCAAAAAAAATCTACCCAGGAAGAAGCTATTCTGCAGAAGTGCTGGAAGGCAGTAAAGAAATGGCTCAACAGAGGAAAGGCAGGGAGAACCACAAGGCAGAGCACTCCACAGTTGGTGTGAGATTCTTCACATGCTTTACATTTTCTCCTGAACCTGGGCCAGATAACTACTTAACACTGTGTCTTCTACAGAACTATGATACCCTGCCCCTTCGTGGTCTTTTTTTTAAAGGACTGATCTAATCAATGAGTGGGGAAACCATCCTACACAGGAGGAGGTGAAAACAGGAAATTTTATCCTGAAGACAAGATAACTAGCAGCAAATTTGGGATCTACCGTCAAATATCTGAAAATCCGACAGATGGAAGGAGAAGGCTGGAAAGGAAGAATGACTGGGAAGCACATTTCAGCTGTCAGTATAAGCGAAGCACTTTTAACATACAGTATCATCCAGGGAACAGAATTAAGCTGCCCAGTAGGGGGAAGAAACTCGGTCTGGGTGCTGTTGATGGGCGCCGGCTTTGGTGAGAGCTTGTACTAGGTGCACTTTAATTCCTTTCTAACAGTCTGAGAGTCTCTGTCCACTTACAGTTCATTTATAAGTTAGGTCACTCAAAAGGGACTGAGGCTTTCTGGTCTGGTTACTGCTGAGTGCAGCAAATGTGGAATGGACTGAATCATTGGTTCTTAGACTTTTAGATTTGATAAATCAATTTTTTAAAAATTATTAAATCAATAGAGTGGCCAACTTTGTATTTGGCTTTGTCAGAACGTGAACTCACACATGCTCATGCAAAGAATCTATCTAGTAATGCCTAATTTTATAAAACAAGAACAGTTTACCTCACCCCATGCCCCCAATAAAGCTACACAAGCATAATCTCAAAATGAAGTTCTTTAGTAGAATTTAGCCTGATGTAAACTAATGACTTCATACTTATTTTTCTCAAGGTTAAATGGCCTATGTGAAAATATTTTATATAATTCTCTGATTCTATGCCATGTCCAGGAGTGATTTCACGTAAAAACATCTGCTGCATTCTGTGGTGTTCAAAGGGTGTCTTTGGTAAAAATGAGGCGCTGGCAAACACTTGTCGCATTTTTGTTCTGGTGCATAAACGCGTCTCCATAATTCTCCACCCTGACTGAAGGCTGCCCTGGATCTGAAATCCTACATGGCTGAGGCTTAAAATATCCTCCTGATATATTCTTGTTTAAAACTGGAAAAGAAGGTGCCAGCAGTGCAAAAATAGTATACATGAACATGCATTCAAATTTAATTTCACATTTTATTTATTTAGATGAAATCTGAATGATCGTTTCAATCATAAATCTAGATTTTCTTTTCCAGTTTTGGCAAATATAAACCATGATTTTTTAAAAACTTCAAACAAGTATCATCTGTTAAGCTAGTTCCTAATTTAGCTGTTACCC
This sequence comes from Cynocephalus volans, assembly GCF_027409185.1. Taxonomy (NCBI): domain Eukaryota; kingdom Metazoa; phylum Chordata; class Mammalia; order Dermoptera; family Cynocephalidae; genus Cynocephalus; species Cynocephalus volans. The sequence goes on from NC_084464.1 coordinate 138,237,069, forward strand.
TCATGTCAAAGGAAATATTCGGGGAATAATCTGGCTCATTTACGAGGAAAAAGGAGGTGATTTGACCATCTGAAGCTCTTTTAAAACTCTAATAATGGTGAAGAATAAAATATTCTTTTTGCATAGTTCTAAGGAACTTTCTATCTTTTTTAAAAAGTAATTATTATCAATACTTGCCAGGAATGACCTGTGTCTTCATTACCAAAATGAACATGTGAATGTTATGCATATCAACTAGTAAAGGAGATGGTCAAATACTTTGTAATAAAAAGGTCTATTTTCTTAATAGTTAAAATGGTAAATGAAAATATTTATTTCCTAGTACGTGAGAAGTTTTTTTAAAAAATGAATGTACACATTCAATTCTCTATATTGAGGTATCATTTTAATAAGAGCTATCAACCTTACTTCTTGTTACTGTGTGTTCGTATATCTCAGGGAGAGTGGGTAAACTGCTTACTGCATTTTAGACAAAGTACAACCTCATGTAAACATATCGTTTTCGGCAAGGCATTACTGAGGCTACCTGAAAACCTCAGAGTTCAAAGATGCCTAGACAATCACCCAACAGCATAGGAATGCACCATTTCTACACTTGGGAGGCAAAACTAGTCAACATTCAGTCCCTGCAAGAAATGGGACGGAAGCGTAACAAACACTTAAACTCATCTTTGACTACAATGGTGGGAGGTGGACCTCCCCTGGTGGCTTCATATCTACTGTCTTCTTCCCATGACCACCTCATGACAGCAGATCTTGAATTCATGATTTGATTTTAGGTTGAGCAAGAGCTGTGTCTGTGTCTAACGCATTGCTGGCTGGCACTTTATTATCTTTGCAAAGGTAAAAGTAATAACTAAATGGAGATATTAAAACCACCACGCATTTATGAAAATCAGTCATACTGCATCATAAAGGCAGTAACAGATTTTTCAAGATTCACTTGGAAAACCAAGCGAAATCCAATTTTCCCAAAGACCAATTTCTACATCAAATTGAAACATAAACTATACACCGGATCAGTGTTTTCTTTAGTGAAAAAAGTTAATGTTTTAGACTTCTAATTTAAAAAAATTAAACTAAGAAACAAAAGCTGCTTACTCCCTTTCATATAGAAAACCCTATCTCAATATGAGGTTGGAGCAGCCACACCCGAAGAAGGTGAGCTCATCCTGCAAGTCAAGAAAAATAAAAACGGCATTGTATGTGTTTCACAAGAGGGCTGTGGTCACAGTCAGAGCCTTGCAGGCCAAATCTTGTCCCAGCAATAGCACTGATCATGGTTCTGCCAGTACCCCCCTCCCAACGAAGGCGTATTAATTAACCTTCTTCTTACATGGAAAATTACTGAGTATTCTTTGGGTCTGTTTTAGTTTTTAGAGTAGGGTATAATGATCAAAGTCTGTTTAAAAACACACAAACAGACCTATTAAGTCCCCTACAAGAGACTAAGTTGGAATGCATTTTAACTAGGAAATAGTTATATTATTTGAAAGAAATTAATTCCCCTTAAAAACCTAAAAGACTTGGGATAATACAAACCTTGTCAAGCATAGGTTTTGTGTTTTCAGAGAAGAAAAACACAAACTTTAAGGAAAGCAGGAATTCCCTTTTGGGGTAAAGTTTATTGTGGGAACTTCCAAATGATTCCACAACAGATAAGATACAGCACCAAGCTGCTGATAATAGGGCCCCAGAACCATAAATAAACAGGATCTGGTTGGAAGCCCTGGGCCACTTCAGGGAAAGAATCAAGTCTATGGTAATAGTAGGGAACGAAAAAAGGCAGAGAGTGGCTTTCTTTCTTTTTAAAACTATTAAACTCAGTAAAGCCCCATTCGGCTTTAAGCTTCTGATTTATGCCCACATTTTCCCCACCACCCCACCCCCATATAAACATTGCTAGTTGCAACAGACCCCAGCTGTTCCTCATATCTACCCATAAGCAAGGGGGGCATCCCACTGTGGAAGAAAGTATCTTTTCAGATGAGAACTACTCTCCAGTCCTGTCTATTCACAAGGCAAGCACGAGGCTTCCTCCCTGCTGGAAAAGAGGACACTCTTATCTGCAATGTATTACATTTGTCAACTCTCCTTCCCTTCGCTAGTGTAGAAGATGTGTTTGCTTTTTTAGATTTCAAGTGAGATTAAAATAAATACGTTTCCTAAACGCTAATGCGATGCTTAAGCCAAAGGGACACTCCCTAACACAAGAACTAACAAGAACCAGCCCGACGGGTAAAATACTGAAGTAGTTACTGAAATCATAACTGCTAAATCTTTGCCTGAAAAGACTTAGCAGTTATGATAAAAGGGCTTTTCTTAATGAGAAACGTGTCTTTTCACTTAGAATCCCCGACATTAGGGAAGGCACGTTATTTTAATACCTATATTTTAATCATAAGAACTGAAGGAGGAAGGGGAATGGGAAATTTCAGTAGGTCTCCATGAAAATGTACTTCATTCATTGTATCTACTCATCTAAACTTTTGCAACGGCTGAAATCGTCCTTTGCATGTAACCGATAAAAACCTATGGGAAAAAAAAAAAAACGTACGAGTAGTTTTAACCAGGGCCATTTTCTTCCTGCTTTGATCCTGGTTTAAACTGCAACTGCTTAATTTGATTCAGGTCCGATGCCTGAGCCTGAGTCCATTTTTTTTTTTTTTTTTTTTTTAAGCAGCCATCACCCCTGACCCTGTCAGGACCCTTTCCGTGCGGCGCCTGCCGCAGGCCGCAACCCCGAGGGCTTCCTGGAGGCGGCGGCGCTTGGGCGGCCACTCACCGAAGTCCATGAGGCTCCTGCAGCCGTCTTCTTCGGAGCCGCTGCCGCCGCTCTCGGTGAAGCATCTCCACCACAGCGAGGACGTCTGAATGTGGTTGCTCGACTGCAGCCAGCCGCGGCCGGCCAGCGCGATGATGTCGAAGGCGATGGCGCAGAGCAGGAGCAGGGGCAGGATCCACCTGCAGCGCTCGCAGGCCAGGCCGCAGCGCAGCATGTCGACGGTCGCGGCGCGGAGCGGAGGAGCGCGCGGGGCACGGGCGGCGGCGGCGAGAGTGGCCCGGGGAGCGAGGACGTCCAGACAAAAGGGACGAGGCCGCAGGGAGGCGGAGCCGGGGAGGACGCGGCTCGGGGCCGGGTGCGGGGGCGCGGCGCGCGGGCCCCACCTCCGTGCCGGTGACTCAGAGCGCGCCCGCCCCGACCTGCCCGGCTGAGCCCTGGCGCGCGCGGCACGGGCGGGGCGGCTGGTAAACAAGGCCGGGCTCGGGTTACACCGGGGGGCGGGAGCTCCACCCTGCTTGGGCGGCCGCATGGGGCGGGCAAAAGGGCCCTGCGTTTTCCCGTAGGCTCCTCTCCTTCTTACCTGGTCCCCTCCCAGCACAAGTTTTCCTTCTAGTTGCTTCAACGTATGCACGTGTCTATGTGCATAACACCAGCTAAATAACCCCTGATGTCGGATAATGGTGTGATTTTCAACAATGCCATATTTGAGTCTCAGGCAGTTGGAGATGGGCGTTCACACTGTACCTATGCATAAATGCTGCACTCGTTTGGACTCGTGCACCCAAACCCAGAAGCCCGGCCCTGACCCCCCAGGAAGAGGTGGTCACTTCCTCCTGGGCTCCACCTTTGCACCTTGGACTGCTGTTCCTTAGTGTTCTTAACTGTTTGCAGGCCTGACTTTCCCGCTGGATTGTGAGCTCTGACGGCGGAGGCTGTGCTTTATTTATTTGTGTCTCCCTGGGTCAAAAGGGGAGCTCAGAGAATTTGATGAAAAAACACCCTTAATCAACGAAGGCTGGCTCCAGTCTTGGAAGCGCTTAGTCTGGCTTCTCCAGGTTACTGCATGTCGCCTCTGCTACATGCAGTCCACTCCCTATCAGAAATCTCTATCTATTTAAACCCCACTTTATCTACTCTTCATTTACTATTGTGAGGTTTCTTCGAATAAAAATCATTAGGTCAGCATGCAACCAGCATCTAAAAACCCACCCCTCAATGTCCTGGCCAGTTTCCCTTACTACCGTGACTCTCCGGGTGTGGCAGGGAGGGTGGGGCGGCAACCAGGAGTGGCGCCGAAGAGAAACAAGGTCACCACGGTGGCCTTGGGCAAATCGCTAAAACATCCAATAAGGGTCACATCTTATCCTATAGCTCCGGAGATATCTTCTGAATCCCTTACGTTTTCCATTAATTAAAAAAGAAGTGGGAAGTACATAACAATGTTTAAAATTTAGTCCTCTGTATTTCAATTTGATATTCTCAATAGAAATAGAATACTATTTTGTTTTATGCAATTATCTGGCAATTTTTGAAGATGAATAAAATAAAAGTAGTAAGAAAGTTAATGTCTGAAACCAGATGAAATCATTTCCCCAGATTTCGTTTTACATAAACCAAGTTTGCATATTTCTCTTACAGGCAAATATTTTCCCTTTCAAAGAACAGCACAAGGGGATATTCTGCACAAGTTAACTGCATACGGTGTAGATTATGTGGAGAAAATTGTGATAGGTCCTCAGGGTTTTCAAAAATAATGAAAATATTTGTTTAATTAGCTATGTATAATGTATTTTAGAAGAAAAAACATTCTTACAAATCAAATAGAGTACTGATCATAATAAGCAAAGTGGTTTCAGAAAAAAATGAGTTTCACTGGCGTCTTAACTGAATAATTTTGGACTAGATATAACTTATTTTTCTTATTCCAATGAATCCATTTCCAGTGGATTTGAGGAAAAGAGCTCATTAATGCTGGGGTGAATGCAAAAAAAGTAGGTCTTCAGAATTTCGGGAAGAGACCACGCTGACCCTTTTTGGGGCCCAACAATAATGATTCAGACTGTGGAACCAGATAGTTCAAATTCAGGTGCTTTCTCACATCAGCTGTGTGACATTGGGCAGGTTACTTAACTTCTTTGTGCCTCAGTTTCCTCATCTGTAAAACAGATAGTGCTTACCCCAGAGAGTTGTAGTGAGTATCAAAAGAGCTAATAAATGTAAAGAGCTGGAAGCCCTGACATAAGGGTTGATGATGATGATGATTTTCACATAGGTTTTCCACTTTCCTAAGATTAAAAAGGAGGGCTTTTTAATTTTATCAAAGTGTTTATAAGGGGAAAATTCTGTATATGAACCAACAGTAAATGACTCGATTAGCTTAGACAATGCAATCATTTGTCCCACCCATATCCATAAAATGATAGATTGTAGTAAATAGTGGACAGTTGGATAGTTCCCCCTGCTGGATAACGTAGGAATTGTAATTACAAATTACAATTGTAAATTGTAATTACAATTTGAAAAATGTAAATTTTACCTGAAGAAAAAGTTTATTTTATTTACTTATTTTTCTAAAGTTCTTTTTTTTAATTAACACAAATAGATTTTGGATCTTTTGAATTTTTTTCTGCATCCACTAATATTAGTCTTATTGTTATTCCCAAATCTGTTATATATTAAATAAATACATTTTCTAATGTTAAGCTATCCTGCACTCCTGAGGAAAGCCCAACTTGGTTATGATGTACTATTATTTACATATTAAGTATCATTTTTAGGATTTTATAATCCAAATTTGTATAATTTAACTGAAAATTTTTTTACTCCCAACATTCTACATTGGTTATACTAGACTCATGGAATGATTTAGAATTGTATTCTCTTATTCTCATCTGTTAAAAAGTCTAAATAAGAATGTAATTACCTGTTCTTGAATATAAAACCTGTAAGAACACCTAGGTTTTTATGAATGGAGCAAAGGAATTAAATTTTTAACTATTTTTTAAGGTTGTGAGTCTATATCTAGTCAGATTTGTTATTTTTTTAATTGAGTTTTGGTGCAGTTAATCTTTCCTGAAAATTTTCTGTATGTCTAAGATTTCAAATTTATTTTTACAAATTTATTTCAATTTCCTTCTATTCTCTCGAGCTTATTGTAAAATTCTTTTGCTAACTTCCTTTTATTTATTTGTTTGTTTATTTATTTATTTATTTTTTATTATTGAAACGATTATACATATCTGTGGGGTACAGCATTGAATATCAATACCTGTGTCCAATATGTGATACTTGAAAAAGGATAATTAGGGGCTGGACCCATGACTCACTCGGGAGAATGCCGCGCTGGAAGCGCCAAGGCCGCGGGTTCGGATCCTATATAGGGATGGCCGGTGCGCTCGCTGGCTGAGCGTGGTATGGACGGCACCATGCCAAGGGTTGGGATCCCCTTACCAGTCAGAAAAAAAAGAAAAGAAAAAGGATAAATTAGTACGTTCAACATTATACAATGTAATTATTTTTTGTGACCTTTTACCAATTTTTCACCAATCAACCCCTCTCCCCATTTCCCACCTCTGGAAACCTCAGTTCTGTTCTCTCCTTTTGAAAGTTCAGTGTGTTATTGTAATTGTTATATCATTCTTTCTTTCTTTTTAAAATTTTATTAATTTTTTATCTCCCACTTATGAGTGACAACATGCAGTGTTTCTCTTTCTGTGCCTGGCTTATTTCTTACTTAACTTAATTTTCTCTAAGTTCATCCATGTTGTGGCAGAATTCCATTCTTTTTCATGGCACAGTAGTATTCCACTGTGTATAAATGCCACATTTCCTTATCTAGTCATCCATCAATGGACATTTAGGTTGGTTCTGACTCTTCACTATTGTAAATAGAGCAGCAGTAAAAGTGGGAGTGCTTGTATCGGTTCAACATGGTGATTTCTATTACTTTGGGTATATACCCAGCAGTAGGATCACTAGATCGTATGGTAGTTCTAGCCTTAGTTTTTTGAGGAACCTCCACAGTGTTTTCCATAATGGCTGTACTAATTTACAGTCCCACCAACAGTCTGGGAGGGTTTCCCTTTCTCTGCATCCTTGTCAGTATTTATTATTCTCTGTCTTTTTGATAATAGCCAATCCATCTGCTGTGAGATGATATCTCAATGTGGTTGTGATTTGCATTTCTCTGATGCTTAGTGATGTTGAGGATTTTTTAACATTGTCTGTTGACCATTTGTATATCTTCCTTTGAGAAATGTCTATTCAACTCTTTAGCTCATTTTTTAATTGTGATACTTGTTTAATTACTGTTAAGTTGTTTGAGTTCCTTGTGTATTCTGAATATTAATTCCTTGTCAGTTGCTTGGTTTGCAGATATTTTCTCCCATTTTATAGCTTGTCTGTTTGCTCCATTAATTGTTTCTTTTGCTGTGCAGAAGCATTTTAGTTCATATAATCCCATGGTTTATTTTTTCTTTTAATGCCTGTTCTTTTTGGGTTTTATTCATAAAGTTTGCCCAGTCCTACTTCCTGAAGTGTTTCACCTATGTTTTCTTTTAGGAGTTTTATAGTTTCAGGTCTTATATTTAAGTCTTTAATCCATTTTGAGTAGATTTAGGTATCTGGTGAGAGGTATGGCTCTAGTTTCATTCTTCTACTGATGGATGTCCAGTTTTCCCAGCACCAATTACTGAAGAGTCAGTCTTTTCCCCTTTGTATGTTCTTGGTGCCTTTGTTGAAGATAGGTTGGCTGTAAGTATGTGGGTTGATTTCTGGGTTTTCTGTTCTATTAGTCTAAGTGTCTGTTTTTATGCCAGTACCATGTTATTTTGGTTACTATAGCTTTATAGTATAATTTGAGGTCAGGCAGTGTAATGCTTCCAGCTTTTTTTTTTTTTTTTTTTGGCTTAGGACTGCTTAGGCTATTCAGGGTCTTTTGTTGTTCCGTATGAATGTTAGGTTTGCTTTTTCTATTTCTGTGAAGAATTTCATTGGTCTTTTGATGGGGATTGCATTATTGCATTGGATCTGTAGATTGCTTTAGGTAGTATGGACATTTTCACAATGTTGATCCTTCCAATCCAAGAGCATAGAATATCTTTCCGACTTTTCATGTCCTCTTTAATTTATCTCAGCAGTGATTTGTGTTGCTTTGCCTTTGTCACCTCTTTTCCCCTGGGTGACAGAGCTGCCAAAGATTACTCAAAGCCCATCTCTTTTGAGCAGTGAGAAGCCCCAGAAAGGGGTTAATATCCCAGTACCCTCGAGCGTGAGGCATCCTTCCATTTGGGAAATTAACCACGAATTGGAGTTCTCTTCCTGTATTTATTCCCCAGACCAAGAAGTTACAGGAAGGGACATAGGTGAGGTTTTGCTAAGTACAGTTTAACAAGTTTAACAATAGAAGCTGGTAGGGCCGGCCCGTGGCTCACTCGGTAGAGTGCGGTGCTGATAACAATAGAAGCTGGTAACATTCAGTAAGTCAAGTAAGGTGACCTTCTGTAATGCAATTTGCAACAAAGGCTTGATTTAGCAAACATTCCTTTTCCCTCTAGCAGCTTTTTAGTAACTTTACATATCATTTAGTAACCTGTCTTTGAGCCAGCAGCCTTGCTGTGTTACAATTCTTATCTTGCAACAGAGACTCAATAGCCTGGGGAAAATTTCCTGTCCTTTGCAAGGTCAATATTTGAAACTGCAAGGCTTTGGAAAACCAGGCTCTGTGAGGTACATTTAATTTATAGTATATTCCACAGATTTGTAGTTCTCATGGTAAAGATCTTTCACCTCCTTGGTTAAATTGATTCCTAGCTCTTTTCTTTCTTTGGTGACTACTATAAATTGGCTTTCTGCCTTCATTTCTTTTTCTGCTAGTTCACTGTTGGAGTATAAAACACTACTGATTTTTGAGTATTGATTTTATATCCTGCAATTTTATTGAAATCATTTATCTGCTCTAAAAGTTTTTTGGTAGAGTCTTTAGGTTTTTCTATGTATAGGATCATTTTATGTACAAACAGGCAGTTCGAGTTCATATTTTCCAATCTGGATGCCTTTTATTTCTTCCTCTTGCCTGATTGCTCTGACTATTACTTCCAACACTATGTTAAATAGAAGTGGTAAGAGTGAGCATCCTTGTCTGGTTCCTGTTCTTGAGGGAAAGGCTTTTAGCTTTTATCCTTTTAGAATAATATTGGCAATGGGCTTGTCATATATGGTTTTTATTGTGTTGAGATGCTTTTCTTCTGTACCTAATTTGCTGAGAGTCTTTATCACAGAGGGATGTTGAATTTTATCAAATGCTTTTTCTACATCTATTGAGATAATCATATGGTTTTAGTCCTTGATTTTGTTGATGTGTAGTATCACATTTATTGACTTGTATATGTTTTTTTTTTTTTTTTGTCTTTTTCGTGACCGGCACTCAGCCAGTGAGTGCACCGGCCATTCCCATATAGGATCCGAACCCGCAGCGGGAGCGTCGCCGCGCTCCCAGCGCCGCACTCTCCCGAGTGCGCCACGGGCTTGGCCCATGACTTGTATATGTTAAACCATACTTGCATCCCTAGGATGAATCCCACTTGATTGTGGTGTATAATTTTTCTAATCACTAGTATTTTGTTGAGGATTTTTGTGTCTATGTTCATCAAAGATATTGGCCTGTAGTTTTAATTTTTTGTTGTATCTTTGTCTGGTTTTGGTATCGGGGTGATGCTTGCCTCATAGAATGAGTTTGAGAGAATGGCCTCTGTTTCAATTTTTTGGAATAGTTTGTAGAGAATTGGTATTAATTCTTCTTTAAAGGTTTGGTAGAATCCTGCGGTGAAGCCATCCGGTCCTGGGCTTTTCTTTGTTGGGAGAGTGCTGATAACAGCTTCAGTCTCTTTGATTGTTATTGGACTGTTCAGGTTTCTGTGTCTTCTTGGTTCAGTCTTGGTAGTTTGTATGTATCCAGAAATGTATCCATTTCCTCCAGGTTTTCAATTTGTTGGCATGTAGTTGTTTATAATAGTCTCTAATGATTCTTTGTATTTCTCTGGTATCAATTATAATGTCTGCTTTTTCATTTCTGATTTTTGTTATTTGGGTCATCTTCCTTCTTTTTTAAATTAACCTAGCTACTGGTTTGTCTATTTTGTTCTCCTTTTCTTTCATTTTTTTTTAAAAGCAACTTTTTGTTTCATTGATCTTTTGTATAGTTTTTTTGGTTTCTATTTCATTTAGTTCTGCTCTGATCTTAATTATTTTTTTCTGCCTACTAATTTTGGAATTGGATTGTTCTTGTTTTTCTGGTTCTTTAAGGTACAGCATTAGGTTGTTTATTTGAAAACTTTCTATTCTTTTGATGGAAGCATTTATTGCTATAAGCTTCCCTCTTAGTACTGCTTTTGCAGTATCCCACAGATTTGGGTATGATGTGTCTTTATTTTCATGAGTTTCAAGACATTTTGATTTCCTGTTTAATTTCTCCTTGGACCCATAGGTTGTTCAGGAGCATGTTATTTAATTTCCATGTATTTGTATAGTTTTCCAGAGTTTTGCTTGTTATTGATTTCTAGTTTTAATCTGTCATGGTCTGAAAAGATATTGAAATGATTTCAGTTTTTTCAAATTTGTGAGACTTGATTTGTGACCTAATGTCAATCCTGGAGAATGTTCTATGCAATGATGAGAAGAATGTATATTCTGTAATTGTTGGATGAAATGTTTTGTATATATCTGCCAAGTCCAATTGGTCTAAACTGTAGTTTTTGTTTTGTTTTGTTTTGTTTTGTTTTGTTTTAAAATATGACTGATAAGGGGATCTTAACCCTTGACTTGGTGTTGTCAGCACCACGCTCTCCCAAGTGAGCTAACCAGCCATCCCTATATAAGGATACGAACCCGTGGCCTTGGTGTTATCAGCACCACACTCTCCCAAGTGAGCCACGGGCCAACCCTAAACTGTAGTTAAAATCCTGTGTTTCTCTGTTGATTTGTTGCCTAAATGATCTTTCCAATGCTGACAGAGGGGTGTTCAGGTCCCCAACTATTATTGTATTAGGATCTTTCTCTTTCTTTAGCTTTAAGAGTGTTTGCTTTATATATCTGGGTGCTCTAGTGTTAGGTGTATATATATTTATGATTGTTATGTCTTCTTACTGAATAGATCCCTTTATCATTATATAATGACCATCTTCATCTCTCTTTATGATTTTGGTTTAAAGTCTATTTTATCTGATATACGAATAGCTACTCTTGCTCATTTTTGGTTTCCATTTTCATGGTATACCTTTTTCCATCCCTTCACTATTAGTCTTTTTGTGTCTTTACAGGTGAGGTGAGTCTCTTAAAGACAGCATATAGTTGGGTCCAGCTTTTTAATCCAATCAGTCAGTCTGTGTCTTTTGATTAGTAAGTTTAATCCATTTACATTTAGGGTTGTTATTGAAAGATACTGTCCTAATCCTGGCATTTTACTGATTTTTGTTTGGATATTTTAAATATCTTTTGTTCCTTTCTTCCCCCTTTATTGTTTGTCTTCATTATTTGTTGGTTTTTTGAAGGGGTAAGATACAGTTTCTTTCTCTTTCTTGTTTGCATTTTTGTTTTACCAGTGAGTTTTATTCTTTCTTGTTTATTCACAGGAGTGATTATCATTTTTCAGAGTCTGGTTTCAGGACTCCCTTGAGGATTTCTCATAGGGCTGGTCATGTGGTGATTAACTCCTGCATTTTTTGCTTGTCTGGGAAATAAATACACTATTTCTACTTGCTTGATATATTATTCTTGGCTGTCAGTTTTTTCTTTTACTATTTTGAATATATCTTCCCATTCTTTTCTGGCTTTTAGAGTTTCTGTTTACAAGTCTGGTGTTAGTCTGATGGGGACTCCCTTATATGTGACCTGATGCTTTTCTCTTGCTGTTTTAAGGATTCTCTCTTTGTCTTTGAATTTGACAATTTGGCCACAATGTGTTTTGGAGAGGACCTTTTTGGATTGAATCTGTCTGGGGATCTTTGAGCCTCTTGGATCTGGAAATCTGTATCACTAGCAATACCTGGGAAGTTTTCTGCTATTATTTCATTGAGTATGTTTTCAATGCCTTTTCCTTTTTCCTCCCCTTCCAGAACACCCAGATTGAATGTTTGTATACTTAAGGTGGTCTGCTAGCTCTCTTAGATTTTCTTCTTTTTTCCTGCTTGGGCTATTTCAGAAAGACTGTCTTCAGAATCAGAAATTCTTTCTTCTGCTTGCTCCAGCCTACTGCTTACACTCTCAATTGTAGTTTTTATTTCATTGAATTAGTCTTTCAGTTCCAGGAGTTCTGCTACATTATTTTTTATGGTATTTATCTCTTTGTAAATTTCCTCCTTCATGTCCTGGATTGACTTTCTCATTTTGTTGTGTTGTCTAACTGAGTCTTCTTGTATCTCATTGAGTTTCTTTAACATTATTACTTGGAATTCCCTTTTAGACATATCAAGGGTTTCCTGTACTATGTGGTCTGGTATTTGAAAATTATAGTGTTGCTTTGGTGGTATCATATTTTCTTGTTTTTTCATATTTCTAGTATCCCTACGTTAATGCCTAGTCATCTTGTGGTTGCTTCTTCTATTACTCTGGGGTGGTTTTTGAGGACAGAGACTCCCTTGTGTAGATTTGTTATATATTGCCTGTTGGCTGGGGTGTTTTAGTTTTGGCTCCAGGCAGACTCAGTAGGTTCAGTAGTTCTTGGTAGACTCAGTTGTCCTGTGTAGTCTCAGTAGTTCTGCGTAGACTCACTATTTCTGGGAGATGCCTGCAGCTATGTCTGTGGCTGGTGCTGCATGCATGGCTCGGCCTGTTCAGGTAGGTAGGGGCCGTGTGGGCAGCTAGGGTGGCTGGGGCCATGCAGGCAGCTGGATGGCTGGGCCTATGAGTGTGGGTGGGGCCACATGGGTGGCTGTGATGGCTAGGACTACGTAGGTGCCTGGATGTCTGGGGTTATGCATGCAGCTGGGGCAGCTAGAACTGCACAGGCAGCTTGATGATTTGGCCCCTGTGGGTAGGATATGGTGCTCAGAATTAAATCCCGCACTCAGGGTGTGATTTCAGCAGTGGTGAAGAGAGAGGGCTTTTTCTCCCTCAGATCACATGCGACACCTCTATTAATAGAGTCCAGGTATGCATTTTTGAGTTGGTCCTGTTCATCAGAGTAAATTGTGCTCAACTGAAACCTCCAAGATGTGTCTCCTTATGCAATTCCTATTGCTTATTGGTGCTTTTCTAATGATACAGATGTATTTATTACTGTTTAATGTCGTCATTAGAATACCTTTGTGTTGGCTGCCAGCATCTTCATCAATCTTTGCTCTTTTAGCCAATACGTTAGCTCTTCATTTCAGCTTCTTATGTTGAGGGCACGTCCTCTGTATATTCATACAAGTCACTGGTACCACTGTAAAAAGGACCAGAGCTGTATGGCTCATCACTCGAACTTCACTCCAGCTAAACAGCACTCGCTATCGGATAGCATTCCTATTTGGGGACAAGAGGTAGACACCTGTGAAGCAAGAATGAGCTACAGAAGGCCATAGAAGGCTTCTTTGAGGAGGTGGGACTTCAGTGCAGCAGTACTGCACAGGGGAGAAAGGAGAGAGAGGGCTTTCTGAAGTGAACACCTGGGTGAAGACAAGGATACGAGAATGTCTATACGTATTTTTAAGGTGTTTTGTTTGTCCTTATGGATAATGACTTTATCAGTTAACATAACCACTTATAATACAGCATCCTAAGTCATGGAGATTTAGAAATGCAAATCTAGGGAAAGTAATACCTCATCAAATTACAAAATCTGACAAATCAATTCAATGCTCAGTAATTCAAAAAGTCATGTTTTTGTTGCCATAATTATATCACATCAATGATAATTTTCACTGTTAAAAAATTATCATTTGAGTACCAAATAAAAACACCACAGTTTTTATGGCAGAGGCAGTTATCTTATACAAATTAATGCCTCTTTTAAAATTACACAATTTCCTTCTTTTAGAGGGAGTGAGTTTCAGTAAGCTGATGGAGTTACTTGTTTCAGGGCAATCGTGTGTATGAAATGTGGCTCTGCTGCATTCTGGGGTTTTTTAAAAACTAGATAGAGTCCCCATGGATAAAAAGACTTTAAATTCTGCCTTAAGGAGATGCAACATGCTAATACCTTCAGGTTGAAATAATTTTTCAAATGTCAAGTCTTCCTATAAATAATGGAACAGGTTACAACACTAAGTCCAGTTGATCTTTTATATTTAAAAGTCCTGCGTTAATCTTGCTCCTTATTTTGAAAATCTGTAATATATAATATGTCTTTTAAATAATAGATACAAATAAGTATTTGCCATCATAGAGAGACTTGGGGACCTAATATTTTATACCAATCTTCACTATCATTTCTCTACAAATGCTATTAACCAGCATAGGCGTCCTGATGCTTCTCTTGGCTGAAGCCATCAATTCTCCAGTCTCAGCATTTAATTTGTATATTACCCATTCCCTTCCTTCTAGCCTTTATTAGCTATTGAAGATGTCATTTTTTCCATTAGTCCTCCGAGTAATTATGGAGGCTACATTCGCTTTGGTTCTCGTTTCACCAGCAAGAGATTTCACGAAGGAAGTCCTTCCCCACTCTAGGCTGAGAATCCTGTGGCCGTGTAATTTTCCACTGGGATCTGAATATGTGTTCAGTACATCAACTCCCAACACAACTGGGTTTTAGGATTTGGGTATTTCTGCATTTGCAGCTGTTGTAACTATTTACAATGGATGGACAAAATTCTTGCTCTGAAGTCCAGAATTTCATGGTGTTTGCCACCTGCTTAACGTCCCTCAGGTACTGAGGGACAAGAGGCAAGGAGATAATACCTGCCCCAGCCCCTCCCCTCATCAGCTGTGCCTGCTTTATGCTTTTTTTGGAAATCCTTTCTCAAGAGTACTTTCACTTGATTCCAATAATAAGAGCAAGCAAATTGAGTACTTGCTATATACCAGGCACTATACCCTGTGCTTTACAAGTATTATGTCATTTTACCCTATGAGTCAGGTATTACTTTTATGTCCATCTTACGGATAAGAAAGGTGAGGCTTATAGAGGTTAAGTAAGATGTGACATGTGACACAGCTAGTTAAGTGGCAAAGACAGGATTTGAACTTGGGCTCTCTGACCCTGAATCTACACTCTTACACCTACACTCTAACACCTTGTAAACTCTTAGCACCAAACCACATAGAAAAATTGTGAGCAGGCATTATTTCCATTTAAGAAATGGGGAATTGGACTTTCCAAATGGTTAAATGACTCACCCAAGATAAAAAAACAAACAAAATCAGGTCATTGAGAGAAACCACAACACCACAAAGCTGATGTAAAACAAACACCAGGCAATTATTACCAGATAATTGCTTAGAACCAAAGGGCATGTGCATGGGGCTGAAGTACAGCTGAGCCCTGCAGTTTATTCTGACTTTGTAAACAAATTTATAAACAGAATCAGTCAGTGTAGGTTGATTTTACATTACAGAATTCTTTGTGCCATAAAGGCTCCTTACAGCCACTTCCTCATCAGACCGTTTTGAATAGTCAGACCTGGCTTCTCACCAGCCATCACCTCCAGATCCGCAGAAGCTACTATGCTCTTACTAATCAACATGAATATCGGCATCCTTTCCTAACAGGAGAACTCTAACAGATAACTTGCAGGCATTTTTGTTGAGTTTTGTTTCTAAAACAGTTAAAGATGCCCTGCAGAAAAGCAGCTCACTTGCAAGTTGGCAATTAAAAGGGTCAATGGTTCAAACAACCGATTTCAAAATCCATCCCTCCCTTCCCTTTCTCCTTCAAGTCCTGGTCTTCCTCTGACCCCTGGATTCCCAGGGGTTCTTTCCCTGTACTACTCTTCTTATCTTTCTGTACGTTCTCTTTGTGTCGTATCACTCACTTTCATGATTTTAACTCCTACCTATGTACTCGTGACTTGCAAATATATATCTTTAGCTCACGCCTTTTATCTATGCTTCAAAAATTTATACCCAACTTCCAGCAAGACGGCATCACCTGGATTCTCCCTCAAACTCTTTGACCTCAACCAGTACGGAGTTCAAACTGCCCTTTCTTCTCCTAACCTGATATCTTCGTTCTGCAGTCTTTGTAGCACCTCTGTCACCTTGGGCACCAAAGTTAAAACTCCAAGATCACCCTTGACTCTTTATCTTACTCTCTATTTCCAGTAATTTTAAATATTGTCACCTACTTTACCTCCCGCATGTCTCTACCATCCAGACTGTCTGCTCCATCCCCACCTCTCCACCCTGGTTCATTTGCCTTTACTGCCACCTGCCTCCTAACTGAACTCCCCTCTCCTGAGTCCATCTTCCCAGAGGCCGCTAAAAGGATCCAGCTAAATGTGAATCTGACGCTGACACTCCACCCACCTCCCTCACCTCTGTGATTAAGTCTGAGCTTCCTAAAAGCGATGTACAAATCCCTCCACTAAAAGAAAAAAAACAATCCCACCATGGCCTGGTCCTGTTTACCTCTCCAGCCTCGTCTGTCATCTCTGCTTGTCTTACACTTGCTGGTCTTTTTTTCTTTCTCACATGCATGACACTGCTGTTGCCTTTGTTCCCAGTGTTATTTCTGGAATACCTTTCTTCCCGTCCCCTCCCTATGGACTTCCTGCTGACCTTTAAGATCTGCTTCAGACCACATGTCCCCAAAGAAAACGGCCCTGAATCTTGGTGTATTCCTGTGTTCCTCCCTCCAATCTAAGGCAACTGTGTGCTCTTCACTGATGTTCCCAGAACGCTGGAAACGTGTACTGATCACACTGCTTTATAATAACATCTTTTATGTCCTATTAGACTGTAAGATCATTAAAGGAAGTGACCATGTCTTATTTGTCTTGGTATCCCCAGCACATTTTCTAATGCAAGTGTTAATTCTTGGATGAAGATATGAACGAGCAATTGGCTTTGTCAATAGCTACCTGTGAGACTCAGCCTCTCTGAGCTTCAGTGCATTCATCTATGTGTTGAGGTGGTTAAAAATGAACTGTAAGAAAATTTACAGCTCGAAAATGCTATGAAAGTAGAGATAAATGAGAAAATTCTCAGAATCAAAATTGAAAAAAAAATACGTATTTACTTGGAACAGTAGATGGCAGTAAAGCATCGTTTTTCAGCATAGCCTTTGCCTGTGTATTCTGCTGTTCCCTTGCAGGGCTGTGCTCAGGCACAGCTTTGGGAGCAGAGAACGCACAGCACGCACAGCACGCTTGGCCCTGGAGCAATCAGCATAACTATTAAGAGTGGAAGACAGAGCTGGTTTCAGGCCCATTTGTTCTCTGTGACCTAATTCTATCTAAATTCCAATTCTAACCTTCTCCCTGGGATCAGTGTGACAACATTCCAAAAGAAACTGTTGACAGCTTTTCAGTGGGTGGGAACAAATATGTGTTTAAAATTATTGTACTATGTTCCAAGGACTCTGCTAAGCTACTTTACAAATAAATCTTTCAAATTCTCACAACTAACTGAGTTAGATCCTTTTAGACCCATTTTACAAATAAAAAAGAAAACTGAGACTGAACAATTAAGTGCATTAACTTAGTAAATAAGGGGATTCAAACCTCGATCTACTCGCCACAATGTCCATACTATGTCCACTCCATCACACTGATGTCATATTCTCTGAATTGAGCTAAAAGTTGTGACTTAAATAAGCACAGCCTTTGGAACAGACAAGCAAACAGAGTTAATGCAGGGTTAGTATAGACATGTGAGGTGTCTTCAAAAAGTTCATGGAAAGATTCGTATTACCTTTTAATTCCATTTTTCCATGAACTTTTCCAAGTACCCTGAAACTATCTATAGGTAATGATTAAATATCAACATCAGTTCCAAGCTTTGAAAGTCACTAGGTAAAAACAGAATGAAACACTGAGCTCAAATAATGACATCTGGAACAAAGTTTAATTAGAAAGAATAAATGCTAACATTAATTGAGGGCTTCAAGGTACCTGGCAGTATTCTAAGTACATGACATGTTAATTTCTTCAATCTCCTATAAACATTGTGAGATGGGTGCAATTATTATGTCTACTTTGTAGGTGGGGATACTGAGCCACACATAATTTAAATTACTTGTTTGACGTCTCTCCACAGGTTGGTGTTAGGGGTAAGATTAGAGTCCAGACCAACCTTCTAGCACTAAGGCCTCAGCACCTAACCACTCGCTATGCAATTAATAATAATAATAACTAACCCATATATAGCGCTTACTATGCACCAATCTCTGTTTTAATCACACATTAATTTATCTTATCCTCACAGCATCTCTATGAGGTACATAAACTTATTGCTTCTCTGTTACAGATAAGGAAACTGAGACACAGGGAAGCTATATGACTTTTCCTAGGTAACACAGCCAGTAAGTGGCAGAACTGGGCCTCAAGCCCAGACATTTATGGAGTGTGCACATTAACTCCTAGAACTTTCCATTTTAAAATGCATATTCTTAAACTTATTTAAGCACATTTGAAATTTGTAGAGCATACCCAGTTGTCAGTATATATTTTAAGACTCTGCTTATCTCTCCAAACCAATTCCAGAGTGTTCCCTCTCTCTTACTACAGTATAAAGATTGTTATAGTGCCCCTGGGACTATGGCAAAAATGCTGTTGTATATCGCAGGGTTACTTCAGCCTGGAAAATTTCCAATAAATATTCAGCTAAGACCTAAATGTGTAATTCAAGTCTTTAAAATACACTTTAAAAATATTTTCCCAAGGTAGGGAAGGGGATAAGAAAATACAGACCCAGGTTGAGCTGAGTTGTGTTAAAAATTACACAGACTTGTTTCTTGAACGAATTGAAGGAGACATCGATGTTTGGAGGACTTTTTTGTAAGTAACATTCACACATTTCAAGCCAGCCACAGGAAGATAAATACCGCATGTCTCACTCGTATGTGGAAGTTATAAAAAGTTGATCTCATAGACATAGAGAGTAGAACAGTGGTTACCAAAGGCTGGGAAGGATAGTGGGAGGGAAAGGTAGAGAGAAGTTGGTCACAGACAGAAATACAGCTAGAAAGAAGGAGTAAGTTTTAGTGTTCTATAGCACTATAGGGTGACTGTCATTAACAACAATTTGTTGTATAATTTTAAATAGCTAAAAGAGAGGATGTTGCATGTTCCTAACACAAATGACAAATGTTTAAGGTGGTAGATATGCTAATTACTTTTATTTGATCATTGCACATTGTATATGTGTATCCAAATAACACATTGTACCCCAAATATATGTACAACTATTGCGTGTCAATTAAATTTTTTTTTTAATTTAAAAAAAATGACCGGTAAGGGGATCTTAACCCTTGACTTGGTGTTAGCACCACATTCTCCCAAGTGAGCAAACCTACCATCCCTATATAGGGATCCGAACCCGTGGCCTTGGTGTTATCAGCACCACACTCTCCCAAGTGAGCCACAGGCCAGCTCTATTTTTTTTTTTTTTTAATTCACACATTTCAGTCTGTTTCTGATATTGCATTGGCACTTGGTTTTATTTGTGCCTTAAGAAGCATGATGCACTTCTCGGCGAGTCCTCTCCTGCATACACGTGACCCGCTATGGGAGACCCCCTCAGCCCAGCCATACCGACCTCTCAAGGACTGCTTGGGCTTGTCTCCTGCCTCTACACAGTTTCTGTCTTATCTCCTGAATGGACCTTCAACACCTCCGGATGAAGGTTTGCACTTCTCTGTCTTTCTACACACCCACTTCATCTGCCAGCCCCCACTTCTCTTGATTTCAGGAAATGGAATTGCCAAGTAATAAATTGGTTTGCCATGTGGACAGAGATGAGAAAGAGAAAAATATTCTAAAGTATATGAATATTATGTAACAGCTAACACCTCTATTAAAGAAAAACAGTGGCTCCTAAACTCATTCAGGCAATCCGCACGCACCGTGGGATCCAGCCCTTTATCACCAGCTGGACTTGGCTGCAGTGTCGCGCAGAGAGACAGAGTGGGGCAGCAGTCAGGAGGTTTGTTAATTTATTAACATTCAGTTAGAGAGACTTGAAAGAGCTAGGTTGACTCGTAGAACTCATATAGAATTTTAAATAGAATACAAGGATATCTTCAAGATGAAGTTAGCAGAATGCGACATTTCTTGTCTGTTATTGTCTTACTGTCACCGTTTTCATTAATTGGACTCAAATGAAGATTTCTCTTATCTAAGTGAAGCAAAGGCTCCAAATCTTTTTTTTATCCTACTGACCTGTACACACGCATAAGCACATACACACAGAGTATGCTTTTGATTTAGTCAACCAGTAATAAATATTTGATTTGAGAAATTTAATAAAGAATATACCATTTATTACATTTATAGAAACGTCCATTTACCATATATGATCTTAGCATATGGTTAGAGAGGACCTAAAAAACATTTTAAACTAGTGGACCTAAAAAACATTTTAAAGTCATTGAAATCTCAAATGGCAAAACACATAGATTTGTTATTTTACTAGAAATGAATCAGTTTTTTACAGTTTTTACATTTTGACATTTTGAAAGATTTGAAGGACTGTTTCTTTGAAAATTCTATAAGTTAATCAAGTATTTTATCGGTTGTATTTGTGGCAACTAGAAAGAAATATAAACCCCACTTCTGTTCGCTTTGAGTCTAATTTGGGGGACAGTTCATAGTAGAAATATATGATAACAAATAACATTGCAAAGTATTTATGATCAAGTGCCCAGTGGAGATATATTGAGTAGACATTCAGAGGAGAGCTTGAAAGAGAATTACATGGTAGGAAGGTGCTAGGGACTGGATGTTTGCGTCCCACCCAAATTCATGCGTAGAAGCCTGACTCCCAATGTGATGATATAAGGAGGCCTTAGGGAGGTAATCAGGTCATGAAGGTAGAGTCCTCATGAATAAGATTAGTGCCTTTATAAGAAGAGCCACAAGAGTGCTTGTTCTTTCTCTGCTCTTTGCTACGTGAGGATACAACTAGGAGAAGGTGGACATCTGCAAACCAGGAAGAGGCCCCCACTAGATCTGTCAACACCTTGATCGTGGACTTTCCAGCTCCTAGAACTGTGAGAAGTAAGTGTTGCCAGTTTGGTTTAAGCCCCTCAGTCTACGGTATTTTTGTTACAGCAGCCCAAGCTAAGATAGCAGGTATATTCGTTTTCTACTGCTGTGTAACAAATTACCACAAACTGACACTTAAAACAATACCCAGTCATTAGTTCACAGACCTGTTGCTCTGGAGTCCAGGAAGGCTTGACTGCTGCTTGGACTACTCTCCACTTAGGGTCTCACAAGGCTAGAATTAGGTAATCTCCCATTTGCAGTGTAATGTAATACAATCACAGGAGTGATATCTCACCATATTCAGAGATTCCACCTGCACTCAAAAGGGAGGATTATACAAGGATAAGGGTTATGGGGGGCCATTCTTAGGCCACCACAGCAGGGGGACAGTCATAGAGAAGAAATGACCAGCGTGCATCTTAAAGGAAGGACAGGGTATAGATCAATAAATGTACCAAAAAGTTGATTCCAGAGAGAGGAACAGTTTAACCCATCATTGGACCACTTATTGGGGATGTGGCCCAGTTGGGTTGCCAGCACACTGGACGTTGAACTTTTACAGCCAGAATATTTGGAAGGTCTGGGATCCCAACAGCTACCCATGCTGCCTCAGGACCAGAATGGGTCCAGGCAAGACATCTTCTTTTGGGCCTTAAAAACTAACACCACCTTAAGTGACATTACAAGTGGATTAACGTGGCAGCCTAAGAAGGTGCCTGGAGGAAGTAGGGTGGGGGTGTCTGCGGGAACCTTGCCTTAGCCCTTATTGGCCAAATACGCGCTTCAGCGCTCAGGGTTGCAATAGCTAGGCATTGAGACAGGATGCATGCTCTCTTGACCTTTAAGCTGATAAGATTATGTAAAAAACCTCCCTTCCCCATTTGCCTTTAAAAGCAAGTGCTTGTGTGATAATAAACGGAACTGCTGGACAGAACCCCTGCCATGTCTGAGTGTCTTTTGGCCAGGCTGGTTTGGGGCCGGCGGTCTGCTCACCTCTCTTCACGGCTCTCTTCCCTCGTCTCCTTCCAAAGGGGACAGGAGGGAAAGAGGAATCCCAGGCCATTCGCTCGCCCACCGAAAGCAACGAGGCTAACGCTGTTCGGGTCGGCCAGCGGCGGACCCGACAGTCTTCTGAGAAAACACCCCAGCACTCAGCTCACTCTCATCACCACTGATGTTCCAGGACATCTCTGTGGATAGGGAAGAACTGGAAACCAAGGGGTAAGAAGGAGGAAAGCAGAGAGACTACACAGCAGAGACAAGGCAGGAGAAAGGGGAGAAGGTGATGGCACAACGAATGTAAGAGTCCCTCTATGTCTAGATGACACAACCCCCTTAAATGTAGACTGTGCACCATGTTGAGCCCTGTCCTAGAGTCCCAGAGCAATAGCCCAGACTTTGCCCTTCTCAATTTATCTCTGAGCCCACATTATGGAGTAAAAGTAAGACTGGGAAGGACTAGAGTTTGGGTCTTGATTTTGCAACTAATTATATGACTTTGTAGAAGACACTAAGTCTCTCTGAAATTAATTTTCCTCATCTGTAAGATGCAGGAGTTGAACTAACTGAGAGCTATGAAAATGAAAAAAAAGAGTGTAAAGTGAAATCAATTATCCAGATCATCTCAGCTTGAAAAACACTTCCTCCTGAGGTATCAAAATCAGGGTAAGCATGTAGGGAGATGATTCCTGAGGCTTTTCTAGATAAATGAATACATTTACCTCTTTATCTTACATGTTTATATACATTCAATATACAGTAAAATTGTTGATGAAAAACACATGTATGACATCTGACAGACTCATCCCTGAAGACTTGTGGAGACTGGGGTCAGAATAGGAATAAAGATCAAATACCATATTCCTAAATATTAAGACGTTTTAAGTGAAGACAACAAACTTGGAAATCAAATATGTTCTATCCTTTTTATTTTTTTATTTTTTTAATTTTATTTTTTATTTTTTTTATTTTTATTTTTTCCTTAATTTTATTTTGTCAATATACAATGTGCTTGATTATTGTGGCCCATCACCAAAACCCCCTCCATCCTCCATCTCCCCCCTCCCACCCAACAATGTCCTTTCTGTTTGCTTGTCATGTCAACCTCGAGGAATTGTAGTTGTTGTGTCTTCTTCCCCCCCCCCCCCCGGTTTTTTTTTCGTGTGTGTGAATTGATTTATTTATTTTTAGCTCCCACCAATAAGTGAGAACATGTGGTATTTCTTTCTGTGCCTGACTCGTTTCACTTAATATAATTCTCTCGAGGTCCATCCATGTTATTGCAAATGGCAGTATTTCATTCATTTTTACAGCTGAGTAGTATTCCATTGTGTAGATGTACCACATTTTCCGTATCCACTCATCTGATGATGGACATTTGGGCTGGTTCCAACTCTTGGCTATTGTAAAGAGTGCTGCGATGAACATTGGGGAACAGGTATACCTTCGACTTGATGATTTCCATTCCTCTGGGTATATTCCCAACAGTGGGATAGCTGGGTCGTATGGTAGATCTATCTGCGTAGTCCCCTTTATACAAATGACTTCACATGCCTCAAGTTTAGGAATGTAGCCAAAATAAAAATAAATTAATTAATTATTAAAAAATTGAAAAAAAAAACAGAAACAGAACTGGGTGTAACCTCACACAGGCAAGACTCAATTGCTTACAATAAAATCTAAATTCCATTCTGAGTCCCACAAGCCAGATCATTTGGCCCTTACTAATCTTGCCAACCCCCTCTGGTGCCACATTGCCCGTCCCTCACCAGCCTCCCTTCTGGCCTCTTTACTGTTCCTCTAACACACAAGCACTTCACTGTCCCAGAGCCTTTGCAGTTGCTGTCCCCTCTGCCTGGAATGCAGTTTCCTAAGCTCATTGCACTCATAACTCAGGCTTCGATTCATTCCCTTCCACCACCCCCCACCCCACCACCTACCACTACCCCCAACTATCTCAGTTGCTGTGATACATCACCCCGTTTATTTCATTTAACAGTCTGTATGTCAAGGGTCTCCAAGACCACATTCAGACTCAATGATTCTCTAGAAGGAAAAAAAGCTGTTAGGCTCACAGTTGTGGTTTACGGCAGTGAAGGGATACAGATCCAAATCAGCAACTGGAAGAGGTGCATGGGCAAAGTCCAGGAGAAACCAGGCACATGTCTCCAGGGCCCTCTCAGTGGAGCACACAGAGATGCACTTAATTCTAGTAGCAATGTGGGACAACACATGCGAAGTATCATCAACCAGGGAAGCTCACCCAGACAGTGGTGTTCAGGGTTTTTACTGAGGTCAGGGCTAAAGGCTTGCAGCACTCACGTGACTGACTTTAGCTACTCAGTCTCCAGTGCCCCCTAGAGGTCAAACTGATACAAGCATGGCCCAAAGCCTTAGGCACACAGAAACACTCATACCAAGCAGGATATCCCAGGGACTCAGCTCCTGGGAGTTGGTCAAGAGCCAGTCATCATGAAAACAAGGCTTTCTTTGGAAGGTGGGGTTTGAGCAATCTGGGCCTGCTCAGTTACCCTTTCTTGTGCAGTCTGAAATTACTTTGTTTATTCATTGCTTGTTGACTGAGTGTCTCTCCCCTTTGGAGATGGTTCCATGAAGACAGAAAGACTTTGTCTGTGTCCTCCAGTACTGCACACCCAGAAATTGCCTAGTGCCTGACAGATGCTCAATTAATGGTCATTAAATGAATAAATGAATGAGTAAATGGAACTTTGAATAAGTATTTACAATAAGTTTCTCTTACCTCAGCCTCTTTCTTATAAGAATTTTATCATGCTTACATACCTTGAGAGCTTGGAAGAAAGTTATAAAACATAACATTTTAATAGAGAAAAGTAGTCCTCTAAAGTTAACTTGCTATTAGCATAAAATTCCAGGCATTCCTTCAAGTAATTTTTAAGTTTCATAATTATTTGACTTGACATGAAAATTCTCTCCAAATATGTCAGACCTTTGAAAAATCATTTTGGCATTGTAATGAATCTCACTTTTTACAGAGCCTGCCTTTCTCAAATTATACTAATAATTCTACTATACTGTTTCCTGAAACATTTATGAATTCCTTTAACTTACATTTCAGTAGCATATTAATCTTTTGAACTTCTTGATGTGGAAATATCTTTTTATGTAATGTCATAATTCCTTGCAACGTACTTCAGTGAAGTAAAAAATCCTTCAGTAAATGAAGTCTCCAATTTACAACATTTCTGCTTTATTGAGGAGAGAGGGTGTTTTGTGATTATATTATCTGATGCTTAGCTTTTGCCATCTGCTCCGGCCACTGATTATAAATGACAGGAGAAGAGCTCACAAACGTATGAGATAAAAATGATTTAAAATCCCTATATTATATCCTTCTTTTACTTCAAAATGCTGCTAAGAAGACATTCTTATTCATGATTCAGGCACAAATTATAACGTGAACTGGTCATACACAACAGAACAATCTGTTTCCAAAGCTAAAGATTTCCTAAAGCTAATATAATACTGGAGTATGACTCCATTGAAAAGTTCATAGCATCTTCAGTATTAAGGCACAACAGAAAGTGAGTTATTTAAGGGATGAGGCTTATGGCAAGGTTAATGACATAGTTTCAACCACATTCACATTGTGGGAATCTGTTTTGAGATGAAAGGTATTGCTAGAAGGAGAACAAGGCGTGAGGATGGATATAAGCTCTGCAGATTTGCACGATCATCATCATAAATCCTGCTGTAGTAGAATAAATCCTACCATGGACAGTGAATTCAAGCCCTCACTAAAGCTGTAGTCTCATCACATCCACACGGTTCCTGTTTAGGCAAGTGAATGTCTTCTGCTTTTGGACAAATCATTCCTCGGCTCTGATAAGTCAAATACTGATATAGTAGATTCTGGCTAACCCTATGCCTTGCTAATAATAAGAATCACCTGGGTGCTTATTATAATTACAACTTTCCAGGCTCTGTGTCTGCAGAACATGTTTCTGTAGTAAGGTATAAGGGGAGTAGGGTGAATAAAATTTATCTTTCAAATGACATGCTGGAACAATAGGAAATACCATGGGCAAACCGGCTGTGTGATCACTGTCAGTAGGATGGATGTACGTCTGCCAAGAACTCCACGTGATTCTTGTGGAGAAGGAATAGGACTTCTCCTGATGGAATTCATCTTCTCCCCTGTCCCCCAGGACCTACAGCACTTCTAGGAAGAGTTTCTACCTGGAGGGAGCCATATGCTTTGTAATAAGGAAGGGCCTTTCAGGTAGAGAGACCAAACATTCCATTTTGCCTGGAACTGAAAAGATTCCCAGGACACTTGTGGTGCTAAAACTGGAACAAGTTGGTCACCCTGTCAGGAGGAACCAGGCAAAGTGGCTTTTCTAGAAACTTAGGAATGGGAGAAGTCCATGAGAGCAAAAGTCGGAAAGAGAACTGGGAATTATTTCTATCCAAAGATACAAAGGTACATCCAAGTCCCTTTCTAAGTGTGTATTTTAGATTCCTAGGGCTGCTGTAACAAAGTGTCACAAATTGGGTGCCTTAAAATAACAGAAATTTAATCTTTCACAGTTTTGGAGCCTGTAAGTTCAAAATCAAGGTGTCAGCAGGGCCATCTGAGGCCTATGGGAAGAATCCTTCTTTGCCTCTTTCTGGCTTCCGGTGGCTGCCGGCCGTCCTTGACATTCCTCGGCTTGTGGCAGCATCACTCCAGTCTCTACCTCCACCGTCACGTGGCCTTCTCCCCTCTGTGTGTGTCGATGTGTCTCCAAATCTCCCCTCCTTTCTTTATTAAGACACCAGTCATTGGATTTAGGGCCCACCAGTATGACTTCATTTTAGGTAATTACATTGGCAAAGACATTGGCATTTCCTAATAGATCTCATTCAACGGTTCTGGTGGACACGAATTTGGGAAGGACACTATTCAACCTAGTGTCAAGGTTATATTCAACACATATAAGCTACATTCATGGGGAAAGAACTATTTTAAAAGATGGTTCATACGGTCCCCTCTGTTTGGAGAGTCCATAGCCTTCCTACTCTAAGAGATGAGTAAATCTCTGATTTACCCAGCAGCCCACGTCTAGCATCCCCATTTCACAAGCTCAACTCTGAAAAGGCAAACATCACCACTCCCCACCCACTATCTCCTCCTGTCCCCAAACACCCAAAGACAGGGGTAAATGGGAAACTGTTGACATCTGTAATGTTGAATTATGTGTCTCAGCAGCATCGTGCACTTAGAGTTTTGCTCAGAGTCTTCCTCAAACTTGAACAAAGAAGTGTGTACTAAAGAAAAGGGCAACGGGACCATCTCATGTATGCTCAGGTGCTTCCCAAAGTTCACGGAAAGATTTGTATTGTGTTTTAATTCTATTTTTCAATGAACTTTTTGAGGTTTTCCTTCGTATTTTTGGCATTTGAGAGGCAAAAATAGAATGGAACTAACGTTTATTAGGCATTCAGTTCTACTAAGTTCTTTCTGTATATTGTTTCATTTAATTTTCATAATAACTGTGAAATAAGTATATTAAGTCTAGCTTCCCACTGGTCTCTCTTCTCAAAGTTTTTTCATAGAAGAGGGACTTCAGTTTGTTGGAGTGAGCAGGACTGATGCCAGGTTGGGACCTAAAACAGCATGGGCTCTAAAAGGACACAGTTTTATTTCTTGGCATGCATTTCTCTGAGTTCTCTCTTTTCCTGTGGTTATATGATATTTCGAACCTTGGTTATGGGGCAAGATGACATTATTTACAGAAATGTAAAGCTGTTTTCCAGTCAGCCTGGAGCTGCAGATTTGCACATACTATCCAGACCCTGGGGAACATCAATAAAGCTGTGCTGATTCCACCCTCCAGAAGGACCCTGAGATAACAGCAAGGAGGGGAACAGAAACCAGAAGGAGCCTTGGTGAGAACTTGCACCTGGCTCCTTGCACGAAGCCCTCACTGCTCACGTACCCCTCCCTCCTGCTTTCCACTTCCCACGTTCCATTCCCTCAACCCCTCTTAAAAAACCCCTCAGTAAACCTGAGTCTTTGAGATGGATTTAGCCTGCCCATTCTCCTTCTGGTTTACAGAGAGATGGGTTAGCCTAACATCTCTCCTCAGGTTACCAGTATTCCTGAATAACAGCTGACTTCCACTTTCATCTGCATTTGACTTTTGAGTGGCTTGTTTTTGAAAGGGTGCAGGCAGCTGGACTTGGGCCTGGAAAGTTCTGATGAACTCATTTACTCCCAAGACTCCCTCAGAGAGCAGGAATTAGTTACTATTAGCCTTATCCTATCTAGAAGGGCAAAGTTTAATAAAATATAGGAACTGAGGCATTTGATGGCCTTGTTTCCCTGACCAGTAAAGAAGTTGTCCTCCTTTCATATTCAAATCACATATTCTTAGTGTAAGTCTCTCTGAGGCTGTTCTCCTCCCAAGCTGGGCCATCAGGAGTCTGTAAACAGGCCCCATGCACAGAACACACCTGCTCTACTTTCCTCAGCTCCCAATGGAGTTGAACGTAAACTGTAGTTTCAAGCCTGTCCTACACAGCTTGATTCCAAAGCCTAATACACTGATTCACTGCCTAACACAGAGCAGCAGAGAAAGGGAGCCTAAGGTACAAGCAACCTTCTAAAGGTGGGATACTGTATTGGGGAGGTGCAAACAGCCTCTTTAATAGGATTCCTGGAGGACAAGATCCAGGAATTTCCCGGGGGCATACCCAGATCACCAGTGGAGATTCAGACAGAATTCATAAGCACAGAGCCTGTGACCAGAGAGGTGAGAAGATGGTGTGTAAGGACCAAACTAGGGAGAGGTCACTGGAGAAAGAACTGAGAAGGAATTGCGGGACTATACCACTGCAAGCTTAAAGACAGTCAATGTTAGGCATGCGCGCATGAGAAAGGCGTTGCCAATAGCCACAGCTGGCGAGGAAGGAGCCTGCCAGCTCTAGCTGGTGTCTGATGCGTGGCCAGTAAGAACTCCTTTGCCCATGTAGGCTTGCAGTGGGGTGGCAGCTCCCGGCCGCTACACACTGCAAAAGCTGGGGTTTCCAGCCCCGTCTGGCTCTCAAGTGGCAAGAACAGCAGTAGTCACCAGCTTAAACAGTAAATTAATGACCTCAGCAGCATTGCATCTTTGCAGAAGGTTGCACTTCACGGTTTACTGACTGAAGTAGTGTACACTTTCTTTTAACCTTTCAAACTATCAGTTTATCGGCACTTTATCCAAGATTTCAAAGATACTTTCTTTAATGTATGGGATGAAAAGAAAAATGTTCACTAAATCACAGTTGGTTTAACTTCTTATAAGGACTTTATAATAGTTCATTTTGACATATTTTTACGTGACTCACAAGAAAAATAGATCGAGTTTAAGGAACTTTTAATCATTTTTTTCTACATATCCAGAATTGAATGTGTAAAGAGTTTTCTTAAGATAGTGTGTTAGTCCGTTTGTGTTGCTATAACAGAATTCATTATTTGCTTAAATACTATTTGACATCAATCTGGAGAACATGTTTATGGCATGCCACAAAGCTTTGCCTTTTTTTTATTTTATTCAGTAAATTATATGAAGATACATGTCTTATTAACAAATTTATGGTTAACAGAAAGCTTAAGAAGAACAAATACATTGAATGACAAAATTTATTCAAAATAAACTCTCAGTTCAAATCTACTGGACATAATACCAGAGAGAAATTAAAAGCCTTATATTTATGATCCAAAGCCTTATATTTATAACACCCCAGAAAGTGAAAGACAATTCACAGAATGGGAGAAAATATTTGCAACTTATATATTTGACAAGGGACTTGAATCTAGAATATATAAAGAACTCTTACAACTCAATGATAAGCAGACAAATATTCAAATTAAAAATGGGCAAAATCTTTGAATAGACATTTCTCCAAAGAAGATATACTAAGGCCAGTAAGCACATGAAGAACTGAGCAACATGTTTGGTCATTAGAGAAATGCAAATCAAAACCACGATGAGATACCATTCTATACCACTAGGATGGCTACAATCAAAAAGACAGCAAATAAATGCTGATGAGCAGGTGGAGAAACTGGAACCCTCATACATTGATGGTGGGAATGTAAAATGGTGCAGTCGCTTTAAAAAACAGTCTGGTAGTTCCTCAAAAGATTAAACATAGAGTTACCCTATGACCCAGCCATTGTACACCTAGGTATATACCTAAGAGAAATGAAAGCATGTGTCTATACAAAAACCTGTACACTAATGTTTGTAGCAGCATTATACAAAAGAGCTGAAAATGGCCCAAAACTGAAATGTCCATGATGGATGATGAATAAATAAAATGTGGTATTACCTTAGAATGAAATATCATTTTGCCCTAGAAAGAAGTGAGGTACTGAGACATGCCACAGCAGGAGTGAACCTTGAAAATGTTACGCTAAGTGAAAGAAGTCAGTCACAAAAGACCACATATTTTACGATTCTTTCAGAAGAAATTTTTAGAGACAAAAAATTAGTGGGGTTGGGGGGTTGTGGGAAATGCGGGCTGACTGCTAAAACATACAGGAAACCCGTAAAACAGAAGTTTCTTTCTGAAGTGATGAAAAGGTTATAAGATTGATAGTAGTGATGATTGTATAACTCTGTGAATATAGTAAAAAATCACTAGATTTTACACTTTAAATGGATAAATTGTCTAGTACGTGAATTGAATCTCAATAAAGGTGTTACAAAAAGTCAACTTATAAGGTATATAAATTAATTTAGATGAAATTTATTTAAAGCATAAGTTACCAAAGAATAAATAATCTGAATAGCCCGATGTTTATTAAAGAAATCATATTTATTGTTGAAAACATTTCCACACACACAAAAAAGACAAGGCCCAGATGGATATAATGGTGAATTAAACCAAACATTTGACAAAGA
This sequence comes from Cynocephalus volans, assembly GCF_027409185.1. Classification (NCBI taxonomy): domain Eukaryota; kingdom Metazoa; phylum Chordata; class Mammalia; order Dermoptera; family Cynocephalidae; genus Cynocephalus; species Cynocephalus volans. The sequence goes on from NC_084464.1 coordinate 138,267,893, forward strand.
AGTAACAGCAATGCTACACAGACTTTTCTCAAAGGAGAAAAAGAGGAAGGAACGCTTATCAACTCATTTTATCAAGTCAGCATTACCCTAATACCAAATCCAGAGAAGATATTATAAGAGAAAACTACAGAACAAAATCTCTTATGCCTATAGACAGAAAAATCCTTAAAATATTAGTAGATTGACTTTAGCAACATATAAAAAGGATAATATATCACGACCAAGTGGGGTTTATCCCAAGAACACAAAATTGTTTTAACATTTGAAAATCAATCAATGTAATTCTTAATATTTACAGATTTTAAAAAATCCTATGATCATTGCAATAGGTGCAGAAAAAAACATTGGAAAAAATATAATGCCCATTTATGAGAAAAATTCTAAAAATATTAGGAACAGAAGGAAACTTAGTAAAGGCCATCTACCAAAACACTTTCGCTAACATCATACTCAATGGTGAAAGATGAAACATATTCCCCTTAAGATGAAGAAAAAGGCAAGAATGTCAGTTCCTATCATTTCTCTTCAACATTGCGCTGGGGGGTCTCAGCTAGTTTAGTTATGTAAAATAAATCAGTAAATGGCATGTAGTTGGAAAGGAAGGAGTAAATTGCAATCTTTAATTGAGGATGACATAAATATCTGTATAGAAAACTGTAAGAAATCTACAATAAACTCAATACAATTAATAAACAAACGTTACAGATTTGTAGGATACAGGGTCAATGTACAAAAATCAATTGTATTGCTATCTAGTAGCAACACAAAATTGGAAATTAAAGTTAAAAAACTGCAATTTACAGAAACATCAAAAAACTTGAAATGCTTACAGATATATTTAATAAGTTACATACAAGATGCACACACTAAAAATCACAGAGCATTGCTGAGAAAAATTAAAGACCAAAATGAATGGAGAAATATACCACATTCATGCATCAGAAGACTCAACATTTCAAAGATATTAACTTTCCAGAAAATTATCTACAGATTCAATACAACCCCAAACAAATTACAGGAGGATTTTTTTAATTGAAATTGATAACCTGATTTAAAATTGATGAAATTTATATGGAAATTTAAAGGGCGCTGAACAGCTAAAAATAACTCTGATAAAAGGACAATTAAAGGACTTATACTACCTACCTAATTTCAGGAAGTATTATAAAGCTACAGTAATCAAGACAGTGTAGTATTGGCATAAGAATAACCAAAGAGATCAATAAAACATACTAGAGAGTCCAGAAATATACTGTATTAGGTCAGGGTTCTCCAGAGAAACAGAATCAATAGGAGATATATATACAAGAGTACTTCAAAATGTTCATGGAAAAATGAAATTAAAAGATGTTATAAATCTTTCCATGAACTTTTTGAAGGCCCCTCATCTTCACACACACACACTCACGTATGCATATATACATATACATGAGCATGCATATATATATATTATATTCCCATAATGTATCTGTATGCACACACACACATATACATACACACACAGACTTATTATGGAAATTGGTTCACATGATTATGGAGACCAAGAAGTCCCGTGATCTGCCATCTGCAAGCTAAAGAACCAGGAAAGCCAGTGGTATAATTTGGTTCAAGTCTGAAGGCCTGAGAACCAGTGGAGCTGATAGTGTAACTCCCAGTCTAGTCCTGGAGGCCTGAGAATCAGGGGAGCAAGACGGGGGGCTCTGGTGTAAGTCCCAGAGTTCAAAGGCTCAAGAACCAGGAGCTCCAATGTCCAAGGGCAGGAAAAGATAGATGAGAGAGAATTCATCCTTTCTCTGTCTTTTTGTTCTACCAGGCCCTCAGTAGATTGGATGATGACCACCCACACTGGTGGGGGCAGATCTTCTTTACTCGGTCTGCTGATTTAAATGTTAATCTCTTCTGGAAATACTCTCACAGACATAACATTGTACCAGCTATCTGGGCATTTCTTAGCCCAGTCAAGTTGACACATAAAATTGACTATCACATAGACCAACACAAATATAATCAATTGATATTTGACAAAGTTGCCAAGGTCATTCAAGGGGAAAAAGACTGTGTTTTCAGCAAATGATGCTAGGAGAAAGGCACAAAGTGGGGAAAGGGGATTGTCTGTCTAGGAGCATGAGGGAACTTTTTCAGTGACTGATCTATTCTATATATTGATTGTGGTCATGGCTATCTGACTATATATACTTGTCAAAACTCATTCTACAATTACATTGGTGAAATTTATTGTATGAAAATTTTACCTCAATAAAGTCAATTAAAAATTTTAAAAATCAGTTATATCAGGTCATAAGGGGGAGGTTTTACTTGAAAATAGTTTCTATGGAAGATGACTTCTGAATGACTTTAATTTACCATACTTAATATGTGCTTACAATATGGCATGTTTACTTTAAAAGGTAATGCAGGGCCGGCCCCATGGCGCACTCGGGAGAGTGCGGCGCTTGGGTGCGCAGCGGCACTCCTGCCGCGGGTTCGGATCCTATATAGGGATGGCCGTTCACTCACTGGCTGAGCACGGTGTGGGCGGCACCAAGCCAAGGGTTGCGATCCCCTTACTGGTCACATAAAAGACAAAAAAAAAAAAAAAAAAAAGGTAATGCAAACTTAGGCAATATTAATTTTAAAATAGTCTAATAGCCTTTATTTTCTCTACTAATCAGCCCATATCTGGAGTACTGTGGATCTTTTAAGAGGTGCATTAATGACTAAGGAAAATCAGAGTAGGAAGAACTGAATGTGTTTTGATCTGGAAACCCCAATGAATTAAGACAATTTAGGGAGTTGAGGAGTTTCATTGAATCACAAAATAAACCAGTAGGGGAAATTATAATTATTATAGAACTCATAATTCATTCAGGAAGTATTTAATTTCCTGCTATGCTCCAGGCATTATACTAGGCATTAATAATGTGATGAATAACAAATTATATGGAGATAGATTTTGATCCAATAAAAAGAAGAACATTCTAACAATTTGAGTTGCCAAAAAAATGAGTCCTTTACAAAAAAGTAGGGACTTCTCAGTCTGTATGTCTGAAGACTGCATTCCCAGTTGCCAGGGATGAATGCTTTATTCTGTGTTAGGAGGCAGGTTACCTCTGAATTTCCTTTCCAAATAAGGTTCTGCAGAGTTGTATGGAACCCAAAGCATTTAATATAGATTTCATAAAAATAAAAACTACACCATTTTAAATGTTATTTTTCATATTAAAAATATGTATTTTTCTGATTATGAATGTAAAATTGGATGTTATATTTCAGATGATTAAATTGTATGGAAGTGAAAAATAATTCATAATCTGACCACCCAGAGATGACCATCATTAACATTTTATTATTCTCCTTCCACACTTTTTCTATGCATCTATACACCATAGAGAGAGGAACAAACACATGTTTTTACCAAAATGTCATCATCCTATACATTCCATTTGTATATGATTTTGTCACTTAAAACATTAGGGAGATTTTTCTATGTCAACAGAGAGATTAGCATTGCTTTAATTGGATAGCCTTGAGTTGTATAAATGTACCATGATATGAACATTGAAATCTTTGAGTGTTTCTCTGCTGATTTGCTTTGGGTATATTACTAAAAGTGGAATTGTATGTATGTGTAAACATATATATACACACACACATATATATACACATACAAACTGCTTTCCAGAAAGAAAGGTGGTTATCAGTTTTGTTAATCTTTGACGATCTGAAAGGGAAAATATTTGTTATTGTGTTTTTTTGATTTTTTTGATTATTGAGTGATACTCATTCATCATTTATTTATTTATCCAAAAATATTTCTTATATAATGGCAAGTAAAAACAGTGTTGGTCCTTGTCTCAGGGATTTTACACTCTAGTGGGAGAAACATTAATCAAAGAATCACAAAAAGATGTAAATTTACCACTGTGATAAGTGCTATGACGGTGAATCAGTGCAATAGGTATATAAACAGAGATTGACGTGATGATAATTTACTTGAGATCTTAAGAAGTCAGGGAAATCTTCCCTAAAAGAGTCACAACTAAGTGATGTAGAAATTCACTAATCAAAGGAGCAGAGATGAGGGTTAGAGGAGGAGTAGAGAGAATTCCAGGAAGAAGAAACAGCAAGTGCAAAGGCACTGTGCATGTTCTAGGAACAGAAAGAACGCCGGTGTGAATGGCGTGCAGCGAGCCGAGGGCTGCACAGTGCTGTGATGGAGCAGGGAAGGAAGGAGGGGCCGCATCACCCAGGGCTTTGTAGTTCATGTTAAGTTCATTTTTAGAAAAGTGTTATACGAGTATATTCATATATTCCACTGGTGATACTTGCTGAAAGATTTTAATCTTTATGTCGAGAACAATAAGAAATCATTGAAATATTTTAAGCAAGAGGATCACATGATAAGATTTATGTTTTGAAAAAAATCATTCTGGCTTTGGGTTTGGAAAACATTTGAGGGGGGCCATCGTGGACATGGGTAGCCTCCACCAGAGGCTAATGCAGTGTCTAGGAGAAAGATGGTGCTGGCTTGGACCGAGGCAGTCAGTGTCAGTGAAGCTAAAAAGAAAATAGATTTGAAAACCCTTACAAAGACAGGACTGGGTGAAAAACTGGTTACTGGGGGCAAGGAAGAATGCAAGATTTCTGGCTCCTGGGCTGCTGGTGGTGCCATTTCAGGGGACTCTGAAAGAGGACCACTTCTAGGAGAAATCATGTGTTCAGTTTTGAACATGTAGCTTGAACACTTTTCCGAAGGCTTGTTGGTCATTTGTGTTTCTTTTATATGAACCTCCTACTGTGCAGTTTGCTCTGGTGTTGCTCTTTATCTTAGCCATATAACACCCCATTATTGGGGATATTAAACTCTTGTCATATAAAACTGCAAATGTGTTTCTCAGTTTCTTTGATCATTTGCTTTTAATTTTGTTTGTTATTTTCTATAGAAGACTTGACGTTTTTATGAAGTCAAACATTATAAATCTGCTTATTGCCTTTTAATTTTTGCAATCAAACTATAGACATCACAGAGGATTTAATTGTAGCTACCAATCAATCAAAACTTTTATCCCAGAAATCCATATTTTAAAAATATTCTCTGTATAGATAGAAAAAAAAGAACTTACCTCAATGAAGATGCAAATAACCTTATATAAGATCAAGAAATTAAATATTTATGGCAAATGTCAGCTATGTCATCTCTTCATGTGGTATTTAATATATTTGGATCACTTCCCAATAAACAATTCAGAACTCTTTCATTCTTTAAAATCAGGCACTTACCAAAGTCACCAGATTCAAATGATCTGGTCTACAACCCTGTCAACACTGATATTTGAGAGAAGTGGTGTATAGTCCACAGGTCATTCTGAAGGTCAGTCATGGCTTTTCACCTTTGTATGTCTATATTTTAACATGGTACCTGTTGAATGAGTTAACAAAACATTTCCAATTAAAATACTTAGAATAAAATATTTACCTACTGTTATGTGTATGAACATCCCCTGACATACAAACTCTTGGCTTAGTATCACTTACAAATAAGAGACCAGTGCCACTTGCCCACAGATTTTCCCTTATCACTGATGCCCTGTTCTCCAGAATCCTTTGTCTGGTTCTGACACTGTGATCCATGGATCTTCCCCACCGTTGCTGTGGAAACTTCTGGGAGCTCCTGTCTGGGCCCTCTCCACCTCCTTCCCTGCCCTGCCTTGGGACTTCTTTTGCCAGTGGTGCTTCAATTCTACCCTAATGCCAAAAGCATCAGGAATCCAGGAGCCTCAGGATTCAAGAGTCTCAGGGCTTAGGACTCAGAGTGTGAGGTAGAAATGATCAGGTCTTTCTTTTCTGGGAATACGAAGAACTACACTCAGTAATATTTCAGCCACATGATGGATTAAATAAGACTTTGTGAGTTTGCCTGAGAATCTTGCCACCATATATAACACTCCCAAACATAGACTTAACAAAACACTTTTCGAGATTGGGAGTTACCTGTAGAGTGAGCATTAATAGTTAGAGGAATTTGATTTTTTTTCATTTAATAAAATATTGAATCAAATTCATGCTTTATCTTTAATAGTAAAGCCCAGTCCAATTGTAGGGATGAAAAGGAAACTGTTTCTTTCTGGGCATGCCTGCAGCTAACTCAAGGACTCTAGCAGCCATGAGGGCAAGCGGGATTTATTATCCCTTCAAATACATGGCTTGTCAATTCCCTTCTACTTTTGTTTGTATATTAAAACCTTAAGTGTCCAAGGGGCTTTGTCAGTGCTTATAAAACAATACGCGTATTTGTTCACCCTACATCAAAAAATAACTCAGTTACAGAGGAGACAGATTCAGTCTTTCTCACATCTGAATTTCTTTAGGAATTTCTTCAGTTTCAGTGTTTGCAGCATAACTTTCCATGTGTGACAAAAGTTGATCAGAGCGGTGCTCTAGAGAAGATGTCTGGATAGTTTTACTGCCCAATAGGACATTTTCATTTCCTCCTACTCCGAGGATCAAAAGTTTTTCCTCCAAAAAGCAGGCCCAGGACGGAGTTCTCACCTCTCAGCACGCATTCTACCCTCCGGCCAGCAAGCTCAATTAGCCATTTAGAGTGCGCATAATATTTCACCATGTGTCAGGGACCCTGGAGCCTAAACCCCACACAGCAGAGATGTAATTAAAGGACTAGCACCTTGCTGAATTCAGTTTGTCCCAAGTTCCTACAGGTTCTGTATTATGGGGTCAAATCCAGTTCTCTTTCCCAGTTCCCCCTGACATCTATACCCAGTCACAGGTCCAAGCTCTTTGTAACGAGGAAGGTAAAGTGCAATGTGTTGGGTGCATTGTGTTAGTTCCAAGAGATTATTGCTTTTCTCCCACCCCCTAAATTACTGAGTCTATGGGTCTGAAGTTTGCCAACAAAATGCACCTGCCAATAAAAATATACCTGCATCCAAAAAGATTTGAGATAATATCATTTTTTTCTCCTAGTAAATGGAAAGTTAATGTTTAAATATAAGACAGAACATCTAACAGGACATAAAGAAAGGTATTTCCAGACACCTCGTATAATGTAAATATGATTGTTTACTCAACCATTCATACATTCATAATCATTCATATATTTTTCAAACATTTTAATTTATCATTATACAATATAGTTCATTTTCATGCCCCTTCATTCATGTATATTTTCGTTGAATAACCACTCTGTGCCAGGCACCACATTAGGCATTTGGCATGTAGCAAAGCAGACATGATTTCTTCTGTTTTGGCTTTTAATCTGCTTGCACTTGGAAGAGATACCTGAACCGGACAGTGATCAGCATAGTGATAGCTTCAAAGACTCTGAGAGTAGATGTGGTCACCTATGGGGTGTAGAAGGGGGAGATAGGAAGAGAGAGAAGGAGGAGGGAAAGGGACAGGAAGGGGGGTGGGGAGAGAGACAGAGAGAGAGAGACAGAGAGAGACAGAGACAAAGAGACAGAGAGAGAAACAAGGAAAAGAAGGCTAGGCTTTAGGTGTGAGTTGCTCTAATGTTCTGAGTTTGAGCAGAGAAGAGAGACAGACAGAAAAGAAGATCAATAAAGTACTAGAAAAATAGGAAGAAAACAAAGCAAATGAGGTTTTACAGAATCCAATAAAGGAGTATGATTCCAAGGAAAGAGTGGGCAGTGATATGAAATGCTTCTGAGAGATAAAATAAACTGGAGAACTTGTCTTAGGTATTTAAGGAAAAGAGGTATTTAAAGGAGGGGAAGGGCTGAGACGTGGTGGTAAACTGAACCACACAGCCTGGGAGGCACTGGGGGAGCCCACGACCTCGCCTCCCCTCCCATCACCTGGCTGCCTTCCACTCTTCCTTTGGGTCAAGGCTTAGATATCCCTGCTCGTGGGAAGCCTTCTGAACCCCAAGTCTTGGTGAGGTGCCCCTCCTGTGTGCTTCTGTAAGCACTTTTTACCCCCCTTCATGGCAATCATCATATTTCTTTCTTGATTGTAAACAGCAGCAACCAACTCTGATAAACTTAAGCAGAAAAGACAATTTTTTGGAAGGATATTTGGTAGTTCACAGAATTTTAATGTAAAGGCTGAAGAACGAGGCTTAGAAAACAGGCCAAATCTAAAGATTAATCAATGACGGACACAGCCAAAGTCACATCTCCGGGAGTGGTGGTGGATTAACCAGCCACCCACACCTGGCTCCATCACGTCTATTGCCAACCAATATTGGGTGCCACTGCCATCTTGTCACTGTGGGAATGAATTCCAAATGGTCCCTTACTTCTTCACTTTATTAAGTTGTGGCAAAAATAAATAAATAAATAAATCATACATATAAAAGAGGGGAAATACATTTACATACAGTTTAAAGAATAATAAAGTGAGCACCTCTGTGGCCACTGCTGAAGCCTTGAGAGCTCTTCTGATTGCTTTCTCCATGTTGCCTATATTGCAGAGACAACAAAGATCCTGAGTTTGCTTTTCTTTATAGTTTTATTACATGTCCATGTCTCCAAAAGATATACAGCATTGTTAGTTTTGCCTGTTTTAGTACTTTATACAATGAAACCGTACTGTATTTGTTCCTCTGTGACGTACTCTTTCTGCTAACTACAGGTTTATATGTTTTTGAGATGTATCCATGTCGATGTGAAATAGCTGTAGTCCATTCACTTTCACTGCTTTATTGTATTAACATTCCAGAACTATTATCCTTCTTCTGTAAATGGAAGTATCATTTTTTCTCAGTCAACAATGCTGCTAATTATATGTACATACCTCCTGGTACACATATTTAAGAATTTACTGAAGATCTACCTTTAAATTAGAATTTCTAGGCAATAGGGAATGTGCATATTTAACTAGACTAGGCAATGGAAAATTGTTTTACCAAATGGCTGTAATAATTTCTTGTCCTGCCAGCAATGATGAACATCGTTGCACATCATCAGCAGTGAGTAGTATTCAGCTTTATTATTTTTGTCAAGCTGGTAGGTTCAACCGAGTAGCTCAGTGTGCTCTTAACGTAGGTTTCCCTAAGTACTACTAAGTTTGGGTGTTTTGTCATATCTTTATACACCATAGGTATTTGCTCTTCTGACAGATGCCTATTCACATCTTTTACCCATTTTTCTTTTGGGCTGTCTTTCTTTTCCTAATTGATTTGTAGGAGCTCTTTATACATATTGAATGTGAGCCCTTTGTCAGTTTATGTCTCCCAACTATATTCTCCCAAGTTGGATTGTCTTTTGACTTCTTAATGATGTTTTTTGATTAACAATTTCTTAATTTTAATGTAGTAAACTTCCTTTATGTTTTTAGATTTTCCATCTTGTTTAAGAACTCCTTCTGTCCTCTGAGAGCATAGAGATATTTTCTTCTGCTTTCATGTAAAGGTTTTAAATTTCTGTCTTTTCCAAGGTCTTGATATATCTGAGTTTTGTGGGATTTTGTTTTGTTTTGTTTTTATTGTTGTTTTTTGTCTTTTTAGGTGTGAGGTAGAGATCCATCTTTTTTTAATATGCGTATGTAATTGTCTTGGCATCATTGATTAAAAGATGAACTGTCAACTTTCTCCATTGATCCACTCACCAATTCTGTCTTATATTAAATTTCCTTTTATGCAAGGGTCTGTTTATGAGTTCTGGATTCTGTTCCATTGGTCTGTCTGTCTGTCCTGTGCCAACCTCACATTGCCTTAATCACTGTAGCTTTACAGTAAGTCTTGATTTCTATAGGGCATGTCCCCTTGCTTTGTCTTTCTTCCTCAGAAATAGTTTAATCTTCTTGACCTTTAGTTTTACAGATGAATTTTTTTTTAATAAAAGTAACATTTATTATTATTGTTATTATTTTTACATTCTATAATGTTGCAGAGCAGTTGGGGGGGGAGAGGGGAAAGGGGAAGGAAATGTGATGGAAGAAGGAGGAAGGAGGGGGGGTGGGATTGAAGCCTGTGGCACCCCTTTCATTCCCACAGGGCAGACCAAGGGGTTTCCAGCAGTGGCTTGGTCATAGTCGGGCTGGGTGCAGATGTTGGGGGGGGCGGTGGCAAAATCCTTCACTCCCCATCACCCCAGCTCAGGAACATGGGGCCCTTCTTGCTGCAGCTCAATGGTCGTTGTCATCACTGAGCTGGTTATGGGTGTTGGTGAGGCATGGCCTAGGCCCTCAGCCTCCTACTGCCCTGGCTCAGGAGAGCCCGGGGCATTCAGATGAATTTTAAATTCAACCTTTTATTCCAAGAAAAAACTTGTTGGGAATTTCATTAAAATTGCTTTTTATCCAATATTCATCTTCCTCTACACTTGAGAGATATGTCTCTTGATTTACTTGGATCTCCTTAAAGTTCTTCAATAAAGACAGTATTCTGTGCAAAGGACCTGCTCTTATATTTATTCCTAGGTGCTTTATATTATTTTATGCTACTAAAATTTTTTGTTTATTTTTTGCTGATGAATGTAAATGCAAGTTATCTTTTTATATTGATATCACATCTAGAAATCTTATTATGTCCTTATTAATTCTACAATTTATCCATAGATTTTTTGAGTTTTCCATGGAGACAATTATATCATCTATAAATAATGACTGTTTCTTTTATTCCTTTCCTTATTCGTGTGCCTCTTTCCCCCCTTGTTTTATTGTGCTGACTAGGCTCTTGAGTCAGCACACTGTTGGATAGACGTGATGATGGTAGTATTCTTATTCTGGGCTTAAGTATCTTCTTTTTGGCATTTGGTGCAGAATCAGAGTCCCAAATGGGCAATTTAATTGACCAAGCTTAGGTCACAGGCCCTTCTAACTGCCACGAGTAGGAGGAAAATTATATGTGATGTAGGGCTCTTTCTCTAACTTTCCTACAAATTCCTCCCAAATAGGAAGGATATTCAAATGCTGGACAATGGAAAGTAGCTCATCATTGCCTATATAACTGTCTTTATCTGAAGCAAGATTCTACCTAATCAGCCTAATCACCATGTGCCATGAAGTGCCTAGAGGAGAATTTAGTCTTCATTTCAATTTGAAACTCTAAGAACACATCTCCCTTCACTGAACACATAATAACAGAATTGGGGATTCTTCCAGTTCCAAGTAATTAATGGAAGCTCCTATGGCCTGTTGCAGGGTCTATAAGAAGGTAAGATGTGGGGAATGGATGGAAATAAAGTATGGAGCATTCTAAAGGATGGGAATTTTTTGTCCGTATAAAATCCCAGAGGTGATTTTTCAAAGTCATGTCCTCAGTAATTCTCTTCCTCTTCTTCCAAGGTTTTATCTACTTCTGTTTCCACTGCTACCACCTGTAGCTACACCCATGTTTTCCTCTTTCTAGGCTAATGCTGAGTAGATCACAATATCCCCGTTCATCCTTCACTTTCACATTTGTGAAGTCCATGTCCTTTTGCGGTTTTTTTAGAGGATTAGTGCTAGCAACAATGAAAAAGAGACTTAATAAAGAGGATCCTGCCACCAAATTCACAGACACACACACACACACACACACACACACACACACACAAAGAATTTAAAATTTCTATGTAGTCAACTATAATCAAAGTTAAAAATCAAATGAAAAATTTTTTGTAAATGTTGCAATATATATATGACAAAAAATTACTATCCCTAATATGCAAACAACCCTTACAAATTGATTTTTAAAAAAGAGGTAAGATCTGAATTCTTTTAGTGGGTAAAGGACATAGACAGAGAGGAAATAATAAATATAAGATGTTCAACTTCATCCTTTAGGTTTAGTTATCAACTAAAACAAAAATTATAATTTTTTCACCTAATAAATTGGCAAAGGGGAAAAGAATTTCAATCCATTGTGATGCTGAATGGATTTCAATCCAATGTGATGCTGAGCGAGAATACTCTTGTGCTGTCTTGTACGCTGTTTTCGGAAGCAAACACTGGTGTTCCTTGAGTAGAGTCTGACAATATGTTGTCAAACCCTTTAACTGTGTATACTCTCAGACACAGCAGATAATATCTACTTTGCTTCCCTGCCTTCTCCTTCTCTCTAGGATCTTGGTCCTTCATGTCCTGGCTTCCTTGGTTGTTTGGATGCCTTCAAACAGCTGCTATTAATTTTTTAAATCCAGTTTTATGATTGTTCTCAACATAATATTGTTTTGATACAAATTGTTGTATCATAGCCAGAAGCAAAAACCTAATTGTATCATATTTGGTATGGGTTTAACGTTTGTTCCCTCCAAAGTTTGTTGGACTAATAAGGTATTTGAAAGATGGGGCCTTTAAGAGGTGATTTGATCATGAGGACTATGCCTTCATGTATGGCTTAATCCATTTAATAGGTTATCAGAGCATGGCTCTGGTGACTTTACAAGGACAGCAAGTGAGCACATTAAGTGTGCTCTCACCCAGCCCTTGTTATGTGATAACCTGTATTGTGACCAAGAAGAAGGCCCTCTCCAGATGTGCCCCATGGACCTTGGACTTCCTGGCCTCCAAACTGAAAGATAAAAATTTTATTTCTTTATAAATTACCCAGTTTCTGGTATTCCATTATGAGCAACAGAAAATAGACTAACTACAATATTTCAGGTCATATTAGTTATTACTAAGATAGAAAATTTTTGCACATAAAAGTATCAGTTTTCAACATGAATAATTCTTAATATTATCTGTTTTGTGGGTATGTAATTTGTTTTTCCTTAAAGAAGGGTACACTATATTTTATACAAGTTATTTAAAATGTGTTAAATATAATCATTCACTTTTTTAAAGGCTCAAGATCATAAATGATTTTTCAAACCATCTTCAAATTGAATACTATTTTTCCCAGTCTGAATCTAATCCAAAACTGAATTTAGTCCAAAAAATGCTTATTTTACTTTCAGATTATACTTGTGTGTATTTGGGTAAAAATTTGCATTGCAAACAAGTTTCTTTAGTATACTGTGAATTAGACATCAGAGTAAATGAAAAGATCAATGATTAGACTATCAGGTAACACGAGCTTAAAAAAGAGATTTGAACTGGACAGATGGATTCAGCATCATGAACCTAGATGATCAGGATCTAAAGCAATAGTAAATTTACTAAATATCAGATTTGACAATTTTGCTTAGTTGGGACTTAAATAGGGAACTGCTTAAGTCCTCCAACTTCAGAGAAACCTCCTCTGCATAATTAGTCACCTCTCTTTTCCATTTCCAAACTTTGGATCCTCTATCTATTCGTTTCTCTTTTTACACTAAACAAATGTCTTCTTGTTTCATGAAAAAGTTGCCACATATTCCTATCCCCACATCAACAAACTAAACAGTATCAAAAACCAGCCTTCTACCTTCCTTCCCATGTCTGCAGATTGGCCTTCATCCCCTAATTGGGCAATGACTCTATCTGTACTGCAGATACCATCTTTCCCATCTCCTTAGGATATTTGTTTCACTCATTAGGCTGGCTTCCTCTTATGCCTTCAACCTCAGCCTGTGTGTCCCTTTTCTTTCACTGCATAAACATACTCCCCACCAACAGGCTCTTTAATCTCAAATCTCTTTCTGATCTGGAGTTTTCTTCAAATGTCATGCCTCTACCCATTTGTGGGTTGTAAAATTAATAAACCTGTTTCACTAAAATATGTTCTTTTTATAAATGAAGTACTGTTGGACCTACGATATCAGAATACAACACATATATTATGAGTAGGAGCTGTCCACATTGCAGCAAATATGCAGAAAATTGAGCTGAGTGACAGCTGGTGGAGGGGATGTAATGAATACATGCATTGGCTGGGAACCAGCCAGCCACCCATTCTTCTGCTCACTGGTTTCTCATTTGATTTTTCTGGATTTGATCATAATTGTATCAGGAGAGCTCACATTTTATAGTTTCATTTTATGTCAATGTAATTTACAGTTAATTATGAAGTGAAGTTCAGAATAACTTTGTCCACTATTGGCAAAGGCAGCAAAGACTTTCCACCAAGGTTTGGCTCTGAGTTAACAAGTCTCAATTTGTTTTTTTTGGATTAGACATAATTGTTAGGCATTTTTTGACTTTGTGATAATTGTACATTTTAATTAAACTTGTACAAACTATCCTTAAAATAGTTCATTTTATTATTAGAAGAAATAGGAATGATTATGATTAAGAAATAAGAAGTATATTCTGGTTCTTACTGACAGATTTGGACTTGTATATAGACAAAATATTAGAAATGTTTCTTCTAATCAATACATTCTTTCATTTGAGTTATAACTTAAAAACCAAAAATTAAGTACAAGCTTTTTCAATAAAGCATAGCTTCTTGTCAAATGCTCAAAGCCCACTGAAAACATATTATTTGTAACAAAATTCTTGTAAATGAAGGTCTCCTCCCAATTCCCCAAAAAAGACTTGGATATACAGCAAGCCAAACCTGCTGAAGGCCTTCCAATAATTTCAAAGGAAGAATAAAAGGATATAAATTTGTCAACACTATTTCAGGTAAGTTAAAGAGAAAGCATTACTATCATAGTTGCATATGTGTGACAAAAGAGAAAATTACTCAAATAGTTGCTAAAAAAAATTATTTTCAGCATACATGATGTATTAGTCCATTTTCTGTTGCTTATAACAAGATTCCTGAAACTGGGTAATTTATAGAAAAATGAAATTTATTTCTTACAGTTTCAGAGGCAGGGGAGTCCAAGTCCAGGGTGCACATCTAGTGAGGGCCTTCTCTTCTGCATCCATGGTGACACAGGCAGTCACATGAGGAAAATGGCAAGAGTGCTCTTTATGTGCTCAGTTGCTTTCCTTATAAAGCCATTACAGCCACTCCCTAATAACCTATTAAACCATTAGTCCATGAATGGCTTAATCCATTCACAAGGGCACAGTCCTTGCAATCCAGTCATCTCTTAAAGGCACACCCTCCAACACCATACTGGGGGTTAAGTTCTAACATGAGCTTAGGGGGACAATCAAAGTACAGCACACTGACATAGTGAATATGATTCTTGATAAATCATCTGAGAAATTTAAAACTGTACTACTAAGTAATAACATATTCTCTTAACAAATTTGTAGTTCTACAGAACATAATGAATAGAATCAATACTTATTAGGCAGATATGGACAGATGTAGATTGCGTGATTCCACCTAATGAGTGCACTAATATTTCAAGTTATTCACACTTTCAGTTTATGCCAAATATATATGGAAAAACAATTTTTTTAAAGGATTTATTGTGTTGTTTCAATTTAACCTAACACGAGTTTAAGTAACTTGACAGAATTGGATACTATTTGAAAAATATAAATTAAACTGGAAGATCGTAATGGAATTTTGAGTGATTCAGAAGTAAATTTGACCAGAAAACATAGCAGAGTAATTTAAAATATTGTTAGAAACTACTATCTACATTACTATTTGGAATCTGTGATTCCTACATTGTAAAGATTTGGCATCCTAAGAATTCTACTGAAATCTCTTGAACTTGAAAACAAAAGTAGTGACAGTTGTTTCATTTCACTAAGGGAACCTTCACTTTTTCATGTTTATTCGGAAATTGGATCTTTGGCAGAGACTAGTAGTCCATCACCAAATCCCCCTAATTGCATTTGGATCTACAGGGGGAAAGTAACAATATATTTCAAGATGTTGAATATATTCAACGGTTACAAAATAAATTTTAAGTAATCACCATGAATACTATGTGTCCTCAACTTTTTGTGACACACAAAGAAAACATTATTAATGAAGACATTTTGAATGGAATAAAATTGAAGATATTAATTATATTACAAGTCTCTATTTCAAACCTTAATCATTTCCAAAAGAGAAATTTGAAATATTAAGGAAAAATATTTTGATAAAAGATCCATTTGTTTTCCAAAATCCTGAATCCATATTTCAGTTAAAGTTGATGCCCAAAGAAGAACGCTAATTACTAATGCTTTATTTGAATACATTAAAAAATAAGTTTATCACCATTTCAGATTAAGATTAAAGAATTTCCATTGCTAAGTAAAGTGTATTGTTACTAACAGCATTCACAGCAACTTATTTGTGTGAACCAGAATTTTTAACCAACAAAACTAAAAACAATGGGAAGAAATAGGGATCAAAGCACAAACCACCTTGGTTGTGTGTATAGCATTGCCTTCATGACCCCAGTTTGGAACGAATTTAGGAACAGGCAAGCAAGCCTGCTACAATGAATAAACTCATATTTAGCAGTATCTCTATTACAGTTAACAGTAAGTATTGTTTTATAAATAAAATGTTTGTTTCCATTTTTTAACCTATCTGTACACATACGTATGTATATACTGGGTTGCAATGAAAAGTGTACTTTCTACTGTGTTATAGGGGAAAAGGGGAAACAGTATTTACTTTCCTTCACAGATAACCTCTATACATGTGATCTACCTGCTCTTAACCTACTGCAACCAGGCTACGCCCTTACCATTCTGCTGGGTCAGGCTATACCAGGATCCTAATTCATCATTCATATGCATTAGATCCTTTTCTGTGTTTATTTTTGTCCTTTTTGTGGCTTTGACCTCGTTACCTGGATATGACTTTTATTTCATTTTACGCTGCCTTTAAAAAACAAACACTTTTTGCAATTATAAGAGTAAAAATGTTTAATGAAAAATAAACTCACCTACAACTCCATCAGAGATCAAAACTGTTAATATTTTAAGTGTATTTTACAGTTATATACATGAATGTACATATATGTATTTTTAAATATAAGTACATCTACATCAAATACTTGAAGTTCAGAAGTACAGAGCATTTTACAATTTGTTTATTTGATTATGTAGCAGAAATCTCTTTTAATATCGTTCAGTTTTCCTCTCCCACATTGTTCTTAAAGGTCATATAGTAGGCTGCAGTTGGACATTTAAATAGTTTTAATTTTTTTTGTAATTGAAAGACACATTGAAATACTTGTAGGAAAAGCTTTATCTGTTTTCATAATCACTTCCATAGGATGAATTCCCAGTCTTGGGATCATCGAGTCAGAGCCATACATACCTATGCTGTATAGACATCCAGACTCCCTCCAGGAATCCAGTACGAGGCTACATTCCAACCAGCACACAGACAAAAGAAGACCTTGTTGCACAGCTCTTTACTAACAGTAGACAACAGCATTAAAAAATCTCTTAGCCAAATTGATTAATAAAAAACAGCATCATATTTAAAAGTTTGTGCCCTTTTGATTAGTATGTGGTTGAACCTACTAATAGATCTGTGGATCGCTTGTATTTCTTCCTCTGTGAACTGACTTCATATTTATTATCTATTTTTTTATTACAGTGTGCATCTGTTTTTTAATACTTTATAATAACTTTTTTATAAAGCTATTCAAACTTTATAGCTCTGACATTATTACATTTTCCTAGTTTGCAGCTTAAGTAAACTCAATTATTTTAAATTATAAAAATAATAAATACTTAAGTAGATTCAGAAATATAAATCCACATAAAATTAAAAGTTAAAGTTACCCTTTTTCTTCCTTCAACCTACCCCTTAGAGTGTTATTTACTTTTAAATTTGTATGGAACTTTTGACATAAAGGTTTTAAATATTCAAATAGTAAAATTTATGATCTTTCTTATTTTTCAGTTTCTGCCTTAAATGGTTTGTTAAAAATAATACGAAAGCAATAAGGTTAAGTATATTCACTTATATTTTCTTCTAAACCTTTTATGGTTTAATTCTTAAATTTAACTCTCTAATACATTTGTAATTTATTTTGCTGTATGGCAATAAAGTTAAGATCTATATATTTTTTCAAATAGTCAACAATGCTAACATATTCATCTGCTGCAGTGTTTTTTATTTATTTATTTATTTATTTATTTTATTTAAAGCACTGGAAACTTTTTTTCAAATGATGGCTTCATAGGGTGTGTACATGGTGGATAGAAGGATCCTGGGGGGTTGGGATCTTGCAAGTTTTTCCTCAGCAGTACTAAGGAGCAGTCTGACACTCCCCACCTGTTGGACACCCTCGTGGAGCACTCCGTTGCCTGGCTGCCCTCGCACACCTCGGATCTCTGACTGCTCCTTCCCAGCCTCTTCCACGGGGCATTTGCTCCTCTGCCCATCATTTGAGGGTTAGGGGCTCCCAACTCCCTCCCTGGCATCTGGCAGCAATCTTTGCCAAACCTTAGGCATCAATGACTCTATATTTAATGGCTTTCAAATCCTCATTTCCATCACAGAGCCCTGTCCTGAGTTCCTGCCCATAAGCAAAACACCCTACAGTATCTCATGACCATTTCAACGTGAACATGTTCAGACCTGAACTCATATATTCCCCCTATTCCAGATCCTTCTTTTCCTCTCTTTAACTTAGAGAATTGGGCCACTGTCCTCCCAATTTCCTCAACAAGAAACCTGAAGTCATCCCACACGCTACCACCCCTCCCCCATTCGGGTATTAAATCCTATTGCTGTTACTCCCTAAATATCTCCTGTGACATTTTCCTCTGGTCCCTTCCCACCTGTCATCCGTCTAATTTATTTTTAGATTACTGCAGAGCTTTTGTGCTCCTCGCTGCCGGTCTACCCCTTTGCCGTCCACCTTCCTCACTTACACTACAGTTACATTTCTCAAGAAAAACGAGTAGGCTTAACATCCTTTCTTGGCTCCCAAACACAGCTTTCAAGACAGGGCCTCTGCTTTCCTCTCGCCCTTTCCTCCCGTAGCCCTCCCAGGGCCTCCATCAGCGAGCGACTGGAAGTCACCGAAACCCCGGTGCTCCTAAGATCTGAGGCCCTGACGCACACCGGCCTCCCCAGCCGGCCGCCCCCCAGGTTCAGCCCTGGGGAAGCTTTCCCTGTCCACCCAAGTTCCATAGCTCCCTGCTGCGTCGGGCCTGTGCAGCCCCCTTTTTCAGAAGGACACAATTCAATGCAAGAGAGCAAGGGGAGGAGGAGGGAAGAGAAATTTTTTAAAAGGCTGTGGGCTCAGGATGTTTGGCGTCCAACTCTTGATTGGCCTGGGAAGTAACTTAGCCTCTCTGGGCCCGACCTCACTGTCTGTATAACGGGGATTCTAAGCCCCCAAAGCACCCAGCCCCCCACCCATGTGTGGAACGCCTGGGTGTGAGCTCCCCGCCGTCAGGGGCATGGCACAGGCACTGCTGTATCGGCCGAGCTTGGCACCGGGGGTGGCCCGGCGAGCCGTTCACTGAAGAGCGAACGGAGTTGCTTCCTGGGCCGCGGACCCCGGCACGGCGCGGGGCGGTGGACGCGGGGGTGGGAGGAGAGCGGCGAGGCCCCTCCCCGCCGGCTGCCGGCCGCCGACCAGACGCTCTCCGCTGGGGCGAGCCCCCTCCGGACATCCGCCTCCACCTTTCCGGGACGCCTCGGTGCCCCGGGGCCTGCCTCGGTGTCCGGGTCAGTGGCCGCGGCCGCCTGCCCAGCTCGCCGCCGCCGCAGCCGCCGCGGCGCGCGCGGAGCGCACCTGACCCGGGCGGGCCGGCGGGCGGGGCGCCGGGGCGGGGCGGCGGGACTGACGTGGCCCGCGGCATGGGGCGGGCGTGATGCATCAGCGGCCGCGCCGGGGCGGGCGGGGGCGAGCGCAGGGGCCGCCGAGGCGCCCAGGGCCAGGCGGCGGCGGCGGCGGCGGCGGCGGCGTCCCCGGGCCGGCTCGCGCGCGCTCCTCTCCCTGGCGGCGGCCCGCCCCTGCAAGGTCAAGATGGAAGAGATCCTGAGGAAGCTGCAGAGGGAAGCGTCCGGGAGCAAGTACAAAGCCATCCGGGAGAGCTGCACCTGGGCCCTGGGTAAGCGCGGCGACCGCCGGCCACCTGCGGGCCGGGGCTGGACGCGCCGCTGCGTGCGGGGCTTGCGCTGAGCGGCGGCTGCGGGTACCTTCCGTGCAATTGCGAGTTGCCTCCGGGAATTCGTGTGAGGTGCGAGAACCTTGGCTCGGGTGTGCACATCCAGCCGCCTCCCCTCTGGTCCCTTTATCTTCTCCTAAAGCTTAACCGGGAACCGCTGTCCTCCTCTCCACCGGGCGGCCCCCTTCTCCCAGTCGCCAGCACCGTGGACGATGGTCACCCATCGCCGAGTTAGGCAGGACCCCGAGCCGGGGCGAATCCCTGGGCCTGATGCCGTAGCGCCTGTGGGGGAGAGGGAAGTTAAACCAACAACCCCGATCTCCAGTCATTGAAAGGTCCAGCAAAGAAAGGTTTATTTCATTTGATTTTTCTGATCGAGGCCAGCTTGCTAAGTATTAGCTTTCATGGTTACTGGACATGAAAAATAACACACGGGCAGGATTGTGTTACTTCTGCAATTCTGTTGTGGTCTGCCCGTCGGACAGGTGGGATTTTAGATGTGTGAGCTATGTTAGCGCTGAAATAAGTTCCAGGTAGCAAATTTGTGTTTCCCATCAGTGTCAGGTTGCAGAACTCAACAGAGGAAATAACGGAAAAGACATTTCAATTAGACAAGGATTTGGGGCAATCAAAATTATCAAGATGGGAATGCAAAGAGATCAGGAGCATACTTTGGGTGAGAGTGATGCTTTTAGAAAAAGAAAGACCGAGAAGAAACCAGGGCAGCTCTGTGGGCTCCTCGCCTTGCCTTGCCCAAGCCAGCATGTGATTCCTCAGTTACCACTCAATTGAAAAATAACATAGAATCCCTTTACCTCGCAACCAAGAAACAACCAGTGCTTGTCATGGCACTGTGCTGTGATGCAGCCTGAAAGAAGATAAAATGCCATTAGCAGGCTTTCCTCTAATGCAGAATTCTGATGGTGTTTTAGGTGACTGTTATATTTGGTAAGTCTTAATTCACGTATGTTTGGGTGAATTAATCTATGTAGCAACTTCATTTTTTTAAGCATCATTTTTTAAACCTGTGTGTATCATCAAAAAATTGTCTACAGTGTTGTCTAGGAAGTTGATGTTGTAGGTGGAATTAGAACTTGACCATTTTGGTTAAAGGAAAATGGACCAGATAACTGAGAGAGCAACAAGGCTTTTAAAGCCACAGTACTATTTTTGTATTGCCATTGTCATTCAGCAGCATGATTCAGAGCTAGATTCCCACATGCCTCTAATGAAGGGTCACAGATGGCTGGGTAACATAATAAAGCAGGGCCCGACCATGCTCTAAACATGCCATTCCTAGTATTCATTGTTATTTTGCTGTAATTTAAGCAGATTCAAACAGTGAGGAGGAGAGTAATCTGGTATTTTTAATAAGTTTGAATTTTGATATTCAGCATCTTGTTAAGTGAAACTATAGTGTTTCTGAGTTTAGGTCCTTGGAGGCACTGGGGAAGCTGAGAGCTGAGGCGGGTGGATTATCTGCGTCAAGCCTGAAATCCAGCTTGACTGTAGTAGATGTGGTTCCTTTCCCAGTGATTGTTCCCTAATTAGAGGAGACATAAGTGTGCGAAATAGTTAAATAATAGTGCAGGGCATTCATTATGTAGGTTGGAAGGAGCAAACCAGGAAAACAGGTCGAGAAGAGGGAGTGAATGTGGGGTAGAGGTGTAGGGGGGAATTGGTGTGAGCTGGTGGGGCTTTGGAAGTAGACTTCACTTGAAGAATGGGTAAGCTGTGGGTTCCTTCTTTCCTTTGCTTATTTAATTTAGCAGACATTTATTAAGACCTCCCCTGTACTTGGCAGTGGGATATGAGAATGAATAAAATGCTCCCTGTGAGGGCCGTGTCTGAAGGGCACTTTGGAGGGAGAATGCAGCATACACAAAGCCATGGAGATATGGTTTCCTGTTTTCTTTCCTACTCCAGTCCATTTTCCATGACCCCATCAGTGTTTTTACTATAAAATGTCTGTCACTTCTGAACCCCGCAAGTTCTGCGACCATCACAGCCAGGCTTCTGAAAAAACGTCTGTGGGGATCGTGTCCATGTCCTCACTTTCTAGTCACTCCTTCATCCTGCTCTGATCTGCCTTTCACCTCTGTCATCCCACCAGTTCCCAGTGGAGAGTAATAATAGCACAGGCCTCGACCTAGCCAGCTGTTCTCACCCCCATCTTAGAAGTCCTGTTGGTGACACTGAGCACACCTGGGCTCCCGCTCTACCTTATTCTCGTGACCACACCCTACCGGCTTTATCTTGGCTCTTGAGCTCTTTGTCTCCTTCGCCAGCCCCAGCTCCTGTCCCCAGCCTTCAGTGTCTGAGATTCTCAGGGGCAAACCCTGAGCCCTGGTCTCTTCCTGCCAGCCCTGCTGTAGCTGAACACACACACACCACAGTGTCGGCTCAGTTTCTCCTCCTTTCGCCTTGTCTCCACAGCACCACTGACTCTGCTGAGCTCACCTTATTGTTTTGCTGATTAATTGTCTTTCTTAAATCTTCTGTGTTGCCCTATTGGCCACAACAGGCCCAGGTCCGATCACACTTTGACCTGTTCTTAGTTGTGAGTCTTAGGGATACTTTTAGTATCTGTCGTCCCCTTTCGTGTCTTAGCAAGGGGGGAAGAGATGTTTCTCCTTCCCCCATGAACGTAATTCAAATTGACAGGGCTTGTTGACTCTGAGGTGTGAAGAGAGGAGTAAACACAGTTTGAGTTGAAAAACCAGAGGCACATTGGAGGGATTAAAGTAGAATAGTTTTTTGGGAAGAGAAGAGTGAGCTTTTCATTATCTCTACAATGGGAGGGAGCGATAGTGTGAATAATCCACAAATAATGGTAAAGTATTGAACATCCAGGTTGGATTGATGAGATTTGGGGATGAGCCTCCCAATCAGTATCCCTAACTACAGTGTAATTTTTTTAATGTGTGTGAGAATAACAAGTGCATAAAGTGCTTTGTGAACCTGGAAGTCTTTCACAAGTGTGAGTTTAAGGATATTGAAACAGTATTTTCAAGAAAACAGCTTTCCTTTCTCTTATTTTTATTGCAAGAGTATTTTAGTATCTTAGCCAGTTATACCTAGATTAAATTGGCATTCTGGTTCAGGTTAGGAATTTAACTATTCATTCTTTGCCTCTAAAGGGAAATGTGTGCTAATTTTTAACCTTCGCCTCCCTGACAGTGAGGCAAGGTGTAGGGAAGTCTCTGGAGCTATCAAGGGGAAAGGATTTTAAAATATGGATAACTTGCATGCAGATAATTGAGAATTGACTAATTTATAATTATAGGAGTTCCTGAGGAAAAAAGAAAAAAAAAGAAACTAAGTGAAATTCATGTACAATGTAGATTCTCAGTCCTTAAATATTTATTTTTAACTTTGTAATTTTCCTTTTGCAGAAACCCTGGGTAGTCTAGATACCATTGTCAAGATCCCTCCACACTTGTTGAGGTAAGAGATGGAAATTACGTAATAAAGCAGAAGTAAAAATTGCCATCATGTTTTCCTGAAGGCCCAGATAACCTCATTGGTTTACAGCATGTCTTAGTCCATTTTGCTACTATAACAAAGTACCACAGACAGGGTAATTTATAATGTAAAGAAGTATATTGGCTCACGCTTCTGGAGGCTAGGAAGTCCAAGAGTGAGGAGCCGCATCTGGTGAGGACCTTCTTGCTGCATCATCCCAGAAGTACAAAGAGAGGATGAAAGAGAGAAGAGAGAAGGGGACCAAACTCTCCTTTTTGTAATGAACCCTCTCCTGTGATAACAGCATTAATTCGCTCATGAAGGCAGAGTCCTCATGGCCTAAACATCTCTGATTAGGCCCCACCTCCCAACACCGTTGCACTAGGGATTAAGTTTCCATACCATGCTTTTTGGGAGACACATTCAAACCATAGCACAGTATTTTACTTGCTGACTAGTGGCTTTTCTTGCATCCATGAGCTGGGATATTTCATATGAGGTTAGCATGATGGAAACCTGTTTGCCGTAGCCCCCTGTGCAGGAAATGGAGTCAGTGAGCCAAAGCAACAGCCAGGGAAGTCAGTGGTAAAGGGATCAAATTGTTCAAGGAGAAACATAACGAAAATTTCTGTGAGAGAGTGGACGGTGCCATCCACTGTGAATTAGAAAGTAGCACAGCCCTACTCCGGGTGGATTTAAGCCTCACTTGCAACCCTGGCGGGACAGCATCTGGCTGGTCGCAAACTCTGCAGCCGCATGTCACAGTGAATCTATTTTCCCACCTTCTTCACTTCCCCCTACACCTTTTTTTCAGCTCATTGTGAGAAAAATACATGCCTTTGTGAAAAATTTGGAAAGAACAGAAAAGAAAGTTGTCCATAATTACACCACCTAAAGATAACTGCTGAGAACATTTTAATAGATTTTCTTCACAGTCTCTGTTCCACACCCATCTGTTTTTTCAAATTAATATGGAATTTTCTTTACAACTTTGTTTCCTGCTTATTTTTTCACTCAATACCATGTGAAGAACATTTTCTAATCCTGATATATGTTCTTCAAATTAAAATATTGCATATATGAAGGTATACTTCAAAAAGTTCATGGAAAGATTCACATTATTTTTTAATTCTGTTTATCCATGAATTTTTTTGAAGTACCCTCATACTTCTAGTATATGGCTGTAGCATAATTTATTTAGAGTTTTCCTCTCATTAAGTATTTGGACTGTTTCTGGGTTTTTCTTTGAGATTATAAAAAAATATTGAACTTTAAGTCCTTTGTTGAGTATGGTTTCTATGTTGTCAGGACACTATCATTGATTAGGTATTTTCTCTCTTTTCAAATAGATTGAAGAAGAATTATGTTTCTGTCTTTTTTAAAAATCCATTATGTGCTAGAGGTTTATGCATTGTATTGGAATCCATGTGTTAATCAAAGAGTGTACTTTGGTGTGTATAAAGCTTATAAATGGACAGAATGTCTGGCAACAACGTATTTGTCTAGTGGAGAGCTGTTCCTGCTGGAGTGTCCAGCCCGTAGGAGAATGTGAAGACTTTCCAAGAGCTATGAAGAAGGCGTGGATAGTTTAAGGGAGTCCATTTCCTGGTCTCCAACTTCTATAAGTTCCCTTTCTTAAAACTGATTTGCTTCAAAACTGGTTTTTCCACGTCTTTTCCATCTTACCGTTTACTGTCACTCTTCTCCCACTTGACAAAGGAAAAAAGCACAGCTATTACCCATGCTGTGGTGTGGTATTCTGGGGTGCAAAAATCTCATCCCACCACTGAAGGATTATGAAAACATTAGCATCTGTGTTGGCAAAGGGAGTGGTGATAAGGACCGGGAAACACCTCTTTTTGCAAGTTAGGTAGTTTCGACTTCTTGGTTTTCAGCAAAATTGAAGGGGAACCTAATCTAGTTATAAGATGATAGACAAAAGGATTTTTGGTAAGTCTCCTTTATTCCTTTATTATTTATGTAAATAAGGTTTCTTACTGCTTACATCTATAAAAGTGAAAAAAAAAAGATATGGAATAGATGCTAAACCCTACTTTATAATAGTAACTGGTAATATTCTTCCATAGCTATGTGAACTAATTAGGGGGAAAAAATGAGCAAGCCCTGTCCCTTCCTTTTGAAATGCATTTCCAATAAAACTGCATTTTCCATGTTAATTATATTAACATTCTGATAAGTAATTATTAATGTTCTTTGGCTCAATTGTGTGCATTAGTAACGATAGCTCTAACTGGAAGAAAATTTAACACTTTTTTTCCATTTTTTTATTGTGGCAAAACACATATAACATAAGGATTGCCCTATTAAGCATTTTTAAACATATAATTGCATGGAATTAATTACATGCACAGGGCTGTGTAACCACCACCTCTATCTATTTCCAAACATTTTCATCATCCTAAACGTAAACTCTGTACCCATTAAGCAACAACTTCTCATTATTCTTCTTCCTCTGTTTTTGGTAACCTCTAATCTCCTTCCATCTTTGGAAAATTGAATACTTTTAAGCCTTATGGTCACAGGAAATTTTTATTTATTTATTAATTTTTAATTTTAATATCAATACACAATGTAGTTGATTTTTGTGTCCCTTTACTGATTCCTCTTTCCCCCTGCCCTCTCCCCCCTCCCACCCATCAACATCATATCTGTTCACTTGTCTTAACAAGTTCAAGGAATTGTTGTGATTGTTGTGTCTTCTTCCCCGCCCCCCCACCATTTGTTTGCATATTTATTTATTTATTTATTTTTAGCTCCCACAAATAAGTGAGAACATGTGGTATTTCTCTTTCTGTGCCTGATTTATTTCACTTAATATAATTTTTTCTAAGTCCATCCATGTTGCTGCAAATGGCAGTATTTCATTCTTTTTTTATAGCAGAGTAGTATTCCATTGTGTAGATATACCACATTTTCCTTATCCACTCATCTGATGATGGACATTTGGGCTGGTTCCAACTCTTGGCTATTGTAAATAGTGCCGCAATGAACATGGGAGTACAGGTATCCCTTCGGCATGATGATTTCCTTTCCTCTGGGTATATTCCCAGCAGTGGAATAGCTGGGTCATCTGGTAGATCTATCTGTAATCATTTGGTCACAGGAAATTTTTTAAAAACCACTTTATACATACTTTGTTACAGAGAAGTATAATAGGAAGATTAATAAAACCCTTTCAAGCATTAAAACATATTGAGAGAAAATTCTTCGGGCGAAGTGGAATGGAAAAAATGTGTTCAAAAAGAAAAGAGAACAATGCAGCATTTTTTACTATTAAAGAAGAGTTTATGTATTTTTTGATAAATGAAGATAGTTTTCATATTGCTGTGGTATTTAGATTTCATGAGATACATTTAAAATATGATATGTTTTAATTTAAAATTTTAGTAATTCCATTATGCCAGAATTACAGCCTTTGCAACTAGTTAAAATTATGATGAAAAAATTTAAATGTCAACTTAAAATATGTGAAAAACAGAATTTTAGACTTTTCTTAGTGGCTACAGGAGCAGAAAAGTTTGATGACCACTGCTCTAAAGGTTGTTTCCCAATCTGAAGTGGTGTTTAACCTGACAAGGAGGCTGTCTCTGGTTCTGGGTTTGTGATAAAAGGTCTGCCTTCAGCGTGAGGGGCAACAGGGTCATGACGGTAACCAGAAGAGGTTCCTGGTCCACTGGTTGGGAATGTTCATCAAAAGGCAACTGGTACTTTCCAACTCTTGTTGGGGGCTGGCGGGTTTGCACGTACATGTGTGCACACACATGTAGCCAGATAAGTTGAGCCTGAGGACACATGTTTGGTCTGCCTTTTAGCTCTACTTTATTCAATTGTCTTGAGCGTTACCCCAGAGCCAGCTAACCATCTTGTACACACATAGGAAGTGGTCATAAAATTGGTGAGGGGGTGTTGGATGAGGGACTCATATGCAAGCATCTTTACATATCTTCACCATTGTTGGGAATATAATTTAGAGTGTTTATTCTAATGATAAAGAGCTGGTGATGTTGTCTTTGTATACAAAAGAATGTGCATTATTGTATTTCAGATGCACAAGGAGATCTATCAAATCATCTTGTACAGGGAACTGAACTATATGAAGGAAACATAGATATGAGCCTTGTGCTCAAAGGGTTTTTATTCTGAATGTTGAGAGTGAAGACAAACAAAAGTGGAAAACTCTGTCATGTGGTAGCAAGTTTAAATTTAGTGTCGACTTCTACACGTATGAGATGGTTTCAGTTTGACTGTGATTCTCAATAGTGAAGAGACTCTCAAAGATATAGGAAGAAGAGTCAAAATAGCTATTGAATTAAAATAGTCTGACTTACTATTTCACATTATTATTGGGGAAGTGATATAATCAGAACATATACGTAATGGGCCTTCTCCTCTTCATTTTGAATCCATTCTCCTTTAATCCTTTGATTCATGTTCCAGGCACTTTAAATCCAGAGTGCACTTACTCTGTCCAGTCATTATGTTTGATGTGGCATCCTTCTGTTTCAGCATCTGCTCGAAAATATCTAGACACTGTAAATATTTGTCTGCTCATGAGGAAGAATATGGATATATTAATTATTTTTCTTCAATTATATTTAATATGTGGGAAAGAAACCAAGTTCATAAACTATCCCTTGCAGATTTTTGAAAATTGTTTGTTCTGGAAAGGGCTACAGAGAATTATTCAAAATATTGAATACTTTTGCTTTGTTGTTTTTCCTATTTTCTCTTTTGTCATTGATTGATTACTTTCATATTAAGTATATTACCATTCTGTTAAATAATTACTAATATTGTTTTGATCAATTGTGTACATTAGGAATGGTAGCTCAAATCAGAAGACTGAAAGACATATATTGAAATTGAACCTTTGAGAGACCCGTGTTGTATTATCTTTCCTTTTTCCCTTTTGCCATTGATTGCTCTAAGGATTTCTTGTATACAAACCTAAGTTATGTGTCCAAATGAATGACTTAAGAGACTGGTGACTGGGTTCAGTTATGCATAGGGCATTCTAGAGGAAACAAAACGATAAAACATTTTAGGTGGAATTAAGTAGTGGGCAGGAGACATTGCTTATTTGTGCCCAAGGCTCTTTCAGTAAGCAAATGCTCACTCTCATTGTTGATGTGAGCAGCAGGCATAGGAATTCCTGACAGCACCAATGAGATTCATTGTCAGGGATGGAGGAAGGTCCAGGGAACCCGTCCTGTGGAATAGTTCCTGAGTTTGTTAGTAGATAGTCATGTACAAGTTTTTCCACTTTCTTGCCCTTAGTCTTGCTTTTGATTTTGGGGGTGAGTTTTGAAGGTCCTTATTTTCCTCCATGAGGAGGCTGTACTCTCCTGTCTTTGCTGCTCTTTTCCCTTTTCTTAAACTTCAAGGCTTTACATGTGTCCGCAGGCTTGACTAAAACCTATGAAACAGTGGGCTATTCCGACATCCCTACACTCAAGAGGCCATCTATAGCACAGGCTGTGCCTTAGGTTAGGGTCACCGTCTCCATGTACTCCTTGTTTTACAAGCAAAAGTTAACTCACATTGACAGACTTGGTAAAATGACCACTCATAGCCACTGACTTTATCTTGGTTAGCTACTGGTTTTTCAGTCAAGTGATAAGTAAGACCTGGAAGCTACTGATTAAGAATAATCAGTAATTGTCTTAGTTTGGTCGGGCTGCTATAACCAGATGCTGTAGACTGGGTAGCTTTTAAACAACAAAAATTTATTTCCCACAGTTCTGGAGGCTGGGAAGTCCAAGATCAAGGTGCTAGCGTGGTCAGGTTCTGGTGAGGCCCCTCTTCTGGGTTGAAGACTGCCAAGTTCTTGCCATGTCCTCACATAGTGGAAGAGGAGATGACCTTTCACAGGCCTCTTTTTTAAGGGCACTAATCTTATTCAGGAGGGCTCTGCTCTTATGATCTGATTACTTCCTAAAAGGCCCCACCTCCTAGTGCCATCGCCTTGAGGGTTAAGATTTTAGAATATGAATTTGGAGGGATACAAACATTCAGACCATAGCCGGAGTTAATACATTTGATATTTTCTGTTCTCTAACAGGCTTGTATTTTACCGTCTCACCCACTATACCTCTCTGCTTTTCCTCTGTGGTTTTTGGAATCAAGGGATAAATCCAAAATGGCCTGGTCATTTTATGGCATTTTCAGTACTATTGTGGTTTCATCATGAATTTTCAGGACTGATGGCTGTGTTTTGTGAGACCATCACCAGCCGTACCTGGCAGGGAGCACCTGGCTTAAGCATGTCTTGAGGTGCCATCACTTCTGTAATGTTTAGCTTCTTGCAAGTCACTATATCCCCCACCCCTCTTTATGCCCTGCAGTCCTTGTGATGGCTTGGTTGTGCAAGACCTAGATCTGTCTGATCCTTTGTTTTTTCTTCCAAAAAATTGAAGAGCTTATACTTTCTTCAACCCTGTTGGTTAAAGTAAAAGGGTGTATGCCTCTACTGAGGACGTTCATTGTTGTTTGCAGTCGCTGCTTCTTCCACATCATTCTTGACCTGCTAGCCCATACTCTGGGAATGCTCTTCCTTGTCTGGAGGACTCCGCAGTGTTGTTCTGCCTCTGAACCTGGGTTGGGAGTGCTCAATCCCTCTGCTGGCACGTGTGCTGGAATGCCCAGCCCTCTATCCTCCCCAGTGGACTTGAAACCCCAAATTCTGGTTGCTGTGGGTCTGGACACCTTAATATAGCTCTACGTAAATCTGCAAGGAGGGGGCTTTTCACCCCAAACCAAGGCCCGGAGACTTTAGGCCTCTCCCACCTTGACTGGCACAGCTGAGCTGTCTGTCTGATATACAGCTCCATCTTCCCCGTCACATGTCCCCTGGGGCCCAGACTGAAGTAAGGCAAGTGGGACCGAGCTATGTAAGTGCAGGGCTGGATCCTGAGTTTATTTAAAAATTTTGTATGTTGTTTATTGTGAATTTTTTGCGTGAATTTTGATTTTTTGGTAAATGTGGATTAAAAAATTATTTATCTTAATTACTGAGTTTTTTAGTGCTCTCTTAAATTTTGTGTCCAAGACCAGTGAGAAGAGGCTCACCTCATCCTATGTCTGGCCCTGCACTCCCATCCTGTTAAGCTTTGTTTTGCCTCCTCAGGATTCTATTTCTCAGGATTTTAGTAAAGACATCTTTACTAAAGACGTTGCTTTTTGTCCTGCTTTGAGTGGAAACTCAGTGGCATATGCCATCAGGGAAATGAGCTTTCCTGTGATCAAGGCCACGTCTAGTAAGTTCCCCCTCCCAGGATACTCTCTCTCTCTCACATGTACTCCGGTTTTACTGAAGGCAGTTCCCAGCCCCACCACGCTTATGTCCTAGGGCCATCTCATAAGTTGAAATACAGCCAGAGCATAGACCAAAATAGCAGGTTTGGAGGTGTTTGGTTAGTAACCCAATGCCTCCCTCTTATATGGGACACTAAAATATTAGGGGTACATGTTCTGAGCTGCTCTCTTCGTCAGGATCATCCATGTAGCCTTTCTTCACCTCCTCAACCTGTTATCCTTGAAGATGGTGCTGCGGTGTCCTGAAGTCCATCCTCACTCTGCCAGGTGGAACTGGTCCTTCTCTCCATTGTGCCTTCACTATGCTCCTTATGTAGTTCTGTCATGGGGCTTATCAACCACACTGGCAGTTAAGGGTTCTGTTCTCAGACCCTATCCTCAAGGAGCTCATCTATTTAAATTATTCATCTTTGTATCCCATAGCTACATGTCCTATAAATGTTTGTGGGATGAAACTGCCTCTTCAAACTTTGCAGCACATGTCCCAGAGAGCCTGTGCCCTTATCTCCTAGATTCTTGGAAAACATAATATTTGGAAGAATCTGTGCCAGAATCAAATCTTAGCTTTGGCAATAGAACTCCAAATGTCTCACTGAATGAGAGCGTAGGTTCCAAAGAGTAGACCCAGAAGCCCAACACCCAATTCATTGACCTCAGCTAGTGTACACTTAAATCCCTTGCCCTCTACTCAATTAAAGTCCTGAACAGCCTAATGCATATTAGATCAAGGGTGAGGGGTGGTGGTGGTAGATATTGGGACCCTGAGCAATATTCCATGCCGAAGGATGCTGAATATACAGAGGTTTCAGCTCTCATTAGGTTCCCATGGAAAGTCCTTTGCCCACCGGGAAGAAGCACGCTGCCTACCCTATACCCAGCCCCAACACCAATTTGACTTGATGTATTTCTGTTCTAAAGAACTGAAGAACCTTCACTCCCATCCCACCCCAACCTAAGACTGTCCCTTCCTTGTAGCCCAGGTTACTTACAATAGAATTGGTCTGATGAGATAAAACTGTCGAGGGAATATCCTCACGCTATCTTGTTAAAAGGCAGCCATTGGCAGTGAACCTCTAGATGGCATTACTCAGTGCCCCTTTGGGAACAATTCCAGGGATGACTCCAGTCATAGGCCAGCTGCCATATTTCTTATCCGCTCCATGATTCTTCAGAGCCAAACTCAGCCTAGTTGCTTTCTCCAGCCAGTTGTACTTCCCAGAAAGACTCAAATAGCTCTTCTTCCCATTTGTCCTTGTTTGTGTACCCCCCTGCCTCTGTCTCCACCCTGGCTGCGCCTTCTGCTCAGCACTCTATTTTGCCTGCCTGGTCCAGACACTTCTCGGTTCAGATACTGAAGCTTCCTCCTTGTCTTGCCTTGGAGACCTGCTGATCTTTCATGCAGAGTGGGAGCACATTTATCAGCATTTATGCTTGGAGAGAACAT
Source organism: Cynocephalus volans (assembly GCF_027409185.1). Taxonomy (NCBI): domain Eukaryota; kingdom Metazoa; phylum Chordata; class Mammalia; order Dermoptera; family Cynocephalidae; genus Cynocephalus; species Cynocephalus volans. The sequence goes on from NC_084464.1 coordinate 138,299,952, forward strand.
CCTTAATAGCTTCCCATTCTACATATCGCTTTATTTTAATTGCTTTTATGCTGCATTGATCTTAGTGCTTTAGTTCTGTGCTTTGAACCCTGGAGCAGCTTCTGCAGGACATGGGAGTTTTCTGGTTTTGATTGAAGAGAGAAACATATCCCCATCAACTGGGAAAGACTCTATGTGACTTTAAATGATGAAGACAGCAAATACCTTCATAGCCATCTTTGGCAGGCAGTTTCATTTTCATGAGTGTTGTTTCTGCCTTTCTTATGTCATGGAGAAGTGTTGGGCTCCCCTGTCAAGAGGAGGAAAGCAGTAGGGAATGCTGAAATCCATGTTAAACTCAAGATGCCCTGAAGATGTTTTTCCTTTCCCTACAGCTATGGAAGATAAAGAGTATCCCTCCACCTTTTCACATAGAATAAGTGATAATACTACACCATTTCCTAACTTACAAATGGCTTTTTCTGTGTTTTATCTCCCAGCCTGTTAGCCAAGCCTAATGGTTTTCGTGTTTTTCTCCCTTTGATAAGGAAGATCTACAATTAGGTCTCAATTATAAAGCTTCTTTTTGTTAATAGCCCCAACCTAAAAGCACTTTTTAAGTGATACAGTCATCATTTAAAGAACTTACCACTCAAAGAACAAGTGCATAAGCCACCAAAGCTAGGATGTAGGAGGTATTTGCTTGAGTGATATTTTAGGATGTGAGCAAGATATAATGTTCAGAAACCAGCCATGGCCACTTACCCTTCCTTTATGACAAATGGTTGATGTCTTTATTTTCTAACACTTGATTAAAGGGAAGCATTAGAAGGAAACATTACTCTATGTAGAAAAAGTATAAAAACCAAATCATGACTTTTGTTTCTTAGGTCTCTTCATTCCTTTTGAATGGAATGAAGGTAGGATTTTTGCTGCGTGGGTTATTGTGTGCATGGTTTTCATAATTAAACTGTGCCTTATAGGCTCAAATTTCCTGCTTCAACTTCAAAGCACGCCTCTAAGAAATTGTTTATATTGATAGGTTATAAAAGTGGACGCCAGGGGATGCATAGGGATCTGAGCTCATTAGCTCAGTTGTGTCAGCAGCTCAATGGGGTGTTTGTATATCTTTTCCACCCTCTAGGACTTTTCTTCTGGGGAAGATCTGGTGCAAGGACAAAAATCATATTCATTTCATTGGAAGCTTTTGTTTATTAGATGTTTGTTTATTTTCTTCTTTTTATTTTGCTGCATGTATTGTCAAACTGTATATAAATCAGTAGGATTATGTCATTACACCATGTCCTGATGTATAACTTTTTCAAGTTAAGTCCAACAAATTTGATACCAGAGATCTCCCTTTACCTGTAGTCTAATACTCTGTTATATGGTGCTTCATAAGAAGCTTAATAGCCTTATGATTCACATTTTCCCAGTTAAATTTGGAATACATCAGAACACAAGTTAACGTTTTTCAAGCGTTTATACTATGTTACAGGAATTCTCCTAGTTGCTGTATATGCTGCTGTCACCTAATCCTGATGGCACTGCTGAGAGGCCAGGGAGACACTGAGGCTTGGGATGCTCTAGCTGGCCAAGCTCCCTGCTCAGCCCAGGCAGAGCCAGGGCTGCTAGATACCAGAGGTCATCTTATTAACCCATTCTTGGTATTACCTCTCTCATTATTTGATTTCACACAGAAGTTTATTTTTTCTTGTTTGCAGTTTATGGGAAGAGAAGAAATATGTAAAATTAGATTTCATGCAGTAAATTATTTGATGAGGCACGGTTATTGAAAAAAATCTTGGAAAATCTGCTATACTTCACCACTGCTTACTCACAAGTGCAACTTCCTAATGTAAAAATATGGATTAGAGCAACTTAAATTGAAACAACTTCAAATGTAATTTCCAAGGAGCCAGAGATTTTTTTTTTTTTTTTTTTTTGTCTTTTTGGTGACCGGCCGCACCGCGCTCAGCCAGTGAGTGCACCGGCCATCCCTATATAGGATCCGAACCCGCGGCGAGAGCACTGCTGCGCTCCCAGCACCGCACTCTCCCAAGTGCACCACGGGGTCGGCCCTGAGTCAGAGATTTTAAAAGGGGTGGGGGGATGTCCAGTATTCAGACTGAGGGGAGAGCCATGAATTGTTAGAGCTATCAATATTAGTGTGTATATGGCTTTGCCGTGAAATGGTTTAAATTGACTTTTCCTCTTTGTAAGGCAGAAGGAAAAAAGATAAAAGAAACTCTAGTCTGGAATTGATGTGGCTACCCACTGGGAAAGCCTGAGTAATTAGGTAATTAAATAACTAAGCTTTACCTCTCTCAGCTTCTGCTTACTTGACAGAGGGAATTGGCTAGGTAGCAATTAACATGGTTTCTTAAGGAGAGTTAAGGTGAGCAAACCTGCAGAATTACCAAGAATAGATTTGGGGAAGGGCTCATTTTTAGTTCTCAACTAAAGAAATGCCTCTGTAATAGATCATATTCTGAGTGGGAGCATACCTAAACTAATTATCAATTTAAGGAAGTCCGGAGAGAACTGTTGTACTTAAAAGATTTTTTTTTTCTGAAACCATAGCTTCCCCATTGCTTGCTTTATTTTGTGAACCCCATTTTGTTTTTCTGTATTTACCAGTGGGAAGAAAATCCTTCAAAAACAAAAGGGGTTTTGTATGTTTATTTCAGAGGCTGTTGGTAGGATAGAAGTCAGGCAACTGTGTCCAGCTGCGCTTGGGTTGTGGAGGAGAGGTGCCCAGGATGGGGAAGGGCAGGGGGAGGGCTGAACACTGAGAGTGCCCAGCGTTGAGCACGTGTGAGGCTGCTAGATTTACCCTCCAGCATTTTAACTTCAACTCTCTAAAATAAAGCTGGATGTGGAAGACAAGGCCAGTAACATGACATTTGCTGAAAACAGAGAGGGAAGCATTCGTGTGTGTTAGAGATAGTAGAAATATAGATGTGATTTAAAGTCAACAGGATATTTGGTTAAGAAAGGAAACGATTGTTGATTTAAGGTGTGCGTGCCCAAGCATCCAGTACAGTAGATGTGTTTGTTTGAGGTGATTGCCTTGCGACTCTCAGTTTTGAATGTTGACATCTCTATCAGAGGTGTCCGGAGAGTGCGATCAGTAGTGAGAAGACAGGGTGGGGGATCTGGGTTCTAGTGGAAGAGACTGTCAGCCTGGGGGGGGGGCTCGGGGGAGGGTGGAACTGGCATCCTGGGCTTGGTGTCAGAGCCACACAAGCAAGGTCCTGTGTGCTGGGAACCCAGTGAAGAATAAGAAACAAACTCTGTCCCTGCAAAGAGCCCACCACTTGCTGAAGGCAAAGTGAAGAGGTCATCTTGATAAACTAAGTCCTGGGTGCAAGTTCTAGTTCTCCCACATATAGCCCATGCGACCTCAAGCTAATTGTATTGCCTGTCAGCTTCTATAAATAGAGGTGAAAACTGAAAGGTGATGAGGTCCCTCTGTTTCCTCAGGATGACAGGTCTGGAGAGATGCCATTGCTGGCCACACAGGTGGAATCAGCCTCCCTTGCAAGGAAGGGCTCAGCACATGTCCGTACTGGTCTATCAGGAGAGCCCTCTGCTTGCCCCCTCTGGCCTGGTATCTCCTCTGCATTTGGACAGGAGAACAGCTTCCACCCTACAGGGCTCACTCACAGGGCCCTCTGTGTTACTGGCATGGATTAATGCAGTACTTGCCAAATTTTTTGGTCTCAAGAACCTGTACACTTTTAAAAATTACTGAGGATCCCAAAGAACGTTTTTTTCTTGATTTGGATTATATCTATTTACCATAGTAGAAATTAAAACAGAAAATTTAATTTATTAATTAAAATCACAATGGCAGGCCTATTACATTACATGTTAATAGAAATGAAATATTTCTTATGAAAAATAACTACTTTTATTATACAATCCCCATTGCTATGAAAATTACCCTACAATATCCCCACAAACAATGTACTTCTTACCGGGTTCTTATGAACCAGTAAGTTTCTTAAGAACCCTTACAGGGTTCTTGTCTTATCAGGCACGACAGTCCTTTGCAGAATGTATGACAAATCACAGGTGAAATATCACTCAGGTAAACAGGCTTGCAGTGTTTCAGCTGTTTGCAGCATGATTGAGGCTTTCTTCCCACTCCAGTACTGAGTTTCAAAGGGTGATTTTAGACAGGACAACAGGGTCCCAGGAACAAAAGAGGAGATAAGAATCTAGATTTAAATAGTGTAATTTCCTATTCCTAAGAATACAAAGTGGCTTAACTGGTCCTTGGGAATTATAAACAAATTGGCCCGAGCAGGCAAAATCTGGAAAACTTGACTGTGGCAGTCTTAACTGTTCTTAGTGATAAATTCTGGTGTCTGAAATAAGTCAACAGGAATCTTACGCTACTCTGAAAGCGTGTTCCTCTTCCATCTCTTCTTACAGACTGAACAGACTTCTTTGATTCGGCCTCTCTTGTGGCACACCATGGTGAGGGTGGCTGTTGGTGGAATTATGGGTTGGGGGGAGGACACCACATTTCCAGTAGTACTGCAACACATACCCACCTAAAGGTAATGGTTTGGTTTGGTTTTTAACCGGAAGGCATGCAGGGATTTTCTTAGTTTACAGAATAATCATTGGCATTTGTTAACTCTCTGGAGCAGAAACGGCTGCTTGCCTACCCAACATCTAACCACCTCCTACCCTAACTGACACCAATTACGCGTAGGATCTGCCTTCATTATCAGTCCTGTGCTTCCAAGAGGCTGCCCCGCTGCAGGCCTGACTGTCTTGTCTGGCCATGGTGCACTCCACATCAGAATGGAATGTGAGATGATGCTGTCTGTCTTGTGAACCAACTATTGGATAAAGCAGACAAAGAGAGGGTGGATTAACAGAAAGATTGGGAGCACTGTTACCTAAACCTGGAGTCAACCTGCTTCCTTGTTCAAGCCACTTAGGGAGTTGCGTTTTCTGCTACTTGCAGCTGAAAGCACCCTAACTGATACACCCTCCCCAGAGGAATCCATATGACTCTCAGGGACTCAGAGAAGGGAGGATATCCTAGGCAAAGTGGCAGCTGTCCCCAATCTGAAGATCTGTCAGTAGGATTCTCTTCCTCCTGTCTGACTGCCTTTTGGCCATTCTGTCATCCTTTGATTTTTTTCTGTCAGATAAACAGTTGAGATTCTAAATTAAATGTTTGTAACTCTGGTAAAATAGGGAGGAGAGTTGAGACATCTGTGGCATTTATAAGGTGTGAGGCCTTAGACCTGGGGCCTTGGCTTTCTGTCTCACACCCTGGGCATGCAGGTGCATTGATAGCCGCCTCCTGCCTCCATAAATAATTTACTCGTGTGCTCTCCTGAGTAGACTCTAAAGTCCATCATCCTCATACCCATGGTCCCTGGTGCAGTGTGCCTGACCCCCAGTATTAGGGCCACAGAGCATTGTTCTATGCCAGAAGTTGTACCAATTACTTAACATGCATTGTCTTATTAAATTTTACAACAGGTACAATAGGTACTAATACAATCTATATTCTAATGATAAGACACTGAGGCTGGACTGACAAAATCACTTGCTTGAAGTCCCACAGCTAATGTGAGATAGAGGTTCAAATAAAGGTCTGACTTGGAAATTGTTCTTTTAACAATTACATTCTGTGTCTTCAATGCATTATTTGTTGAATAACTGTCATTTAGATGTGTTAGAGTAGAAATTGTTTTTATTTATTTTTTTATTTCACCTTTCATCCTTGGGAAATGTATTGGGATAAAAGGCACATATGCAATTACTTGAATATTGGCTCTTCTCCAGAAATCGGCTTTATCATAGTACATCAGTTACAAATGCATTCAGTTGTAAGTAATGAAAAGCCTAATTAATGGTAGTTTAAATGAGATGGAGCTTATTTTCCTCATATAACAGGCAGTCTGGAGCTAGGCTGTCAGCACTAGTATCTCCAGGGTTCTCCTGGCCTTCTGTGATATTTGACTCTTCATGCCACAAAATGGCTGTTGTAGCTCCAGAAATTACATCCCCATCCAAGACAGAAATAAGGCAAAAAGGCAGAAGGCCTTTTTACCAGGAAAGCAAAAGTTTTTCCAGAGGTACAATGGAGGCTGGAAAAGCAGGAAACAGAATTGTTGGTAAAGGCTTAGACCGATCCTTACCCCACTTGGGGCCAACAACACTGTGAAGCAAACAAGGTTGGAATCAAGTCACTGAGAAGAGGGCTGCCAACCACACATTTGAAGTTAGAGGCTTCTAGAATTTGAAGAGGTGGTAGAGAAAGATACTCCATCTTGCAGATAAGACAACTGAGGCTTGTGGCAATCATCTGAGCCTCAGACTCTGCCACCCTTCTCACTGTATCATCCCTCATATTCCCATATAGTGTTTGCCTTCAAAGCTCTTTATCTCCTACTCAGTTTATCCTTCCCATCCTTTTGAAGGAGTCTGGGAAAGTCAGAACCTTCCTATAGTGTCTTGTGGATAGAAACAAAGCTCCAGAGAGAGCCAAGTAACATGCCCAGGATGATACCCTATGTTTGTTGGCCAGAACTAAGCCATGGATTCCTGAAGTTGGGCCAGAGTTTTTAGCAGACTTCATTGCTTTTCATGATCCTGTGGTCTCCCCTTATAGCCTTCCTGCTTAAACCAGAGCACGGAGGTTTCCTGCTCAGACACCCTAGGCTTTCAACTGGGCTCAGCTGCTTTGGTACCCCAGCAACGATGGCCCTGGGTCTCCAGGGACAACTGGGTACAACCAAGCCTGCATAAGAATATTGGTTCCTTCTGTGTCCCTGTGGAGGTAGGACAGTCACCTGGCATGTTATGAAGAGTAACGATGACTGTGAATGTTTATTTTGCAGGTTGATTTGCCCTTGTCTTTCAGCAGCAGGGTTCCTAGTAATTTTGATCCTGTTTAGCATGTTCCCGCCTTCCTTGGCTGGACCATGGTGCCTTGGTACCTTCTGGAACACTGGGAAAAACACTGTGGCCCAGCTCAGCGTCCACCTGATGCAAATCATATGTTGGGTCACCCTGGTAACAGGCATCAGTGAAGCCGGCAGAGTGTTTAGGTGGTCGAGTCGGTTATTCTGTTTCTGTCAGTTTGTGGACTCTCCCATCAAGAATAGGATGGAAGAAAATGAGTGGGGGAGGGTGTCTTTTTTTTTTTTTTTAACCTTGTGGGAGGAGAGATACCTTTCCTTAGCTAGAGATGTCAACATAGTAGGATTTTGTCAAAATAATATTTATAGTGTTTAAAATACTTGTATACTTGATAAATTTATTGACAAATTCCCTTCGTGTGTATTCACTATCTTTATCAGCCTTCAGGATCTTAGCTTGTTTTCACAGATTTAGAGGGCACCCATATGTGCACTTTTGCAAACTCACTAAGTCTGCGGATGCCATGCCATGCCTGCTGCAAATGATTGCATTGCATTTGCTTTTTGTGCCCTCCAATGGGTATGAATGGTGAGAAAAATGTCAGGCAGACTTACTTTCCCCTGTGATAAATAGGATCATGACAGCCCTCGGCCCTCCTTCAGTCTCTTTTTCATGCCCTGGACTGGGATTGTTGTCAAGCAGCTTTTACTCTCTGTTTTACTCTCTTTTGGTCTTTCGTCATTTCACTAAGAGAACAGTCTGCTACTGTTTTTTCTCTTTAGCATGTAAAAAATGCACTGGGCATATTTGTTTTTCTTCCAGCACATGTCTCATTTAGAAAGGTCATGCAGTTATATAATAGATCTGATATTACCCTGAGTGGAATAGAGCAGCCCATTACTGATGTATTGCTATAAATACAACTGCCTTCAGAGTTATTGGGATATAAAGCAGTTTAAATCAGTCTGAAGGGTAACTGTAATGTCTGAATACAAACCCAGTCTTTGAAACTAAATTTATCCTGGGAAACAGTCTTGTCTTCACATCAGATAGTGCTATACCTGAGGCTTCTTATTTGGCAGGTTAATGTAGGTCTTATTCAGCTGACCTTACAGGCTGGAGCAGGAAAAGATAGGGTCTATGAAATGTTTAAAGCAGGCAGCATAAAGAACCAAACTAACCGTTTTGGCTTCCACCCAAGGCCTATTTTTAAAAAGTGCTTGCAGTGCAGAACCTATTGGGATATCAGGTAACCGAAACACCAAAAATATATTACTGCTGGGAGAGGTTGCTGTTTATGGGAAAATAAAATTTTACGTCATTGTTCTTTGTCTGATGCTTATTGCCAGAATGAGTTACATAAGGGGAGTTAGCTCTGTACATGGATGGCTGAAAGTGATTTTTGAAGCCCATGGAGAAAGAACTGCAGAGCTTTTAACAGAGGACAGAAGCTGTAACTTCAAAATGTGAAAAGGTTTCAGATTGGCTTGCAATATGAAACACACTTGTTTTAATTATTTGGAAAGTAAAAGAATACATACACAAGTGATCACTTGTGAAAAAAAAGTAATGTTCTCAGATTGGGAATTGAGTACGTTTTCACTATAGAAGATTCAAAAGCCTAGAAAATGTAATTGACAAACACTCTCATGTCACTTGAACTATGCACTAGGTTTTATTACATCTCTGCTTTACAGATGAGGAGATTGAGGCTTTGAGAGGATAACTTGCCCAAGACTATCCAGTAATAACTGGTAAAATCTAAAATCTAATTCTTGACTGCTGGGTGCAAAAGCCATATTACCTAGACACAATGAATCTTAATATTTGGTTTACTTTCTTTTGATTATGTATAATGAAAATTGGGACATATTTGAAATGTTTTCTAGCTTGCTACTTTCACTTAGTATTACATCAAAAACATTTTCCCAATGTCATTAAGCCTTCTCCAAAAACATTTTAAGGGCCATTAGAATTCCATTAAATTGATGTACCATAGGGGAAGAAAAGTCATTTTAATATTTTCTTCATTACAGTAATGATTTTGACAATTGGTCAAAAATTGGCATAAAATACTAGATATCTCTTCCTCTTTACAGATTTGGTCTGTTTTTAAATTTAGTATGCCATTGTAATACTAGTAAGGTAGGTCACTTGCTAAGTAGAGGATTTCACAAGGACATTCATTGTAATTGACTGTAAGCCAAGGAGAGTGAATATGCTCCCTCCGCAGTTATTTAACAATATTCCTAACCACCTGTATAACCAGCCACCATATCCTGTTTCATGGGGTTGGGGAAAGCACTAACCCTGCAGGAGGGGCTCTGGGAATATGAGTAGGGCCAAGCAGAAGCATGAAGGAGGGTGACATTTGTAAAGACAGACAGATGGAGAGGATGTGAGGTTTAAAAGCACTGAGCATGTGTTTGATGAACGATCGTTAGCCTTGAATGGTACAGTCTATCTCAGCACCGGGGATGAAGCTTTGAGGTGCTGTCTTGGCCTTTCCATGTATTCAAACTAGTGTGATGCTTAGCTTTTACACCTTAGGCTAAATTTAATGATTTAGTGCTGCAAGTTTTATTACTATAGATAAAAAGTCAATAAAGAGGGAAGGATACAGATTTTGCTATTTTTCTGGAGCCTACGGGCCTGCCCATTTTTATATCTAAGTGTGCTATTCAGACAGAAACAGTTCTCAGTGTTACTGGGAGAAGTGGGGATTATTGCATTGGCTGCCATGTGTTGGGTTGTTTTGGAAGAGGCCATAGGATCTGGAAGATTAAAAATTTTGATTACGATGGTTAATTTCCAGGGATGCCTGTGCTTGTTTCTATGTTGTAGGTGGCTTCTTCTTTCCCTTTAGCTTTTGTTCCCTTGTGGTAGAAAGATGAGGTTTCCATGGAGCATTGTCAAGGGAAAGGTGTAGGCTTTGGTGTCATATAGTACTTAAATTTGAAACTGGACTCATCCATTTGCCAGCTCTGTTCATGGATACATAACTCTGGAAGCTCTGTGTCTTAAACTGTAAAATGGACATGATAATGCTTCCTGCCCCAACTCCTTTGAGGGTTGAGTGAGATAATAAGAAAGATCCTACCTCATAGCTGCCTCTGACGGATGGCCACATCACTTTTCTTCCTTTCCATGCCTCCTTCTCTTAAGAAGTGACCAGAGTGTTTATAGTTTCTCCTAACTTTTAACAGTAGAGTTAAGCTTCTGATGGAGACCTGATGCTGTATAGTGTTTAGGTGACATGGGGCAAGTTATTTACCATCTCTGCACCTATTAGCTCCTTGATAACATGGAAATAATTACACATCACATAGTGTTCTAAGTACTAAATTAAATGAAATAATGCATGCCATGTCAGAATGCCTGGCTCAGAGTGGGCACTCAGTAGCTGGTGGGTGATAGTGCTAAATGGACTTGTCTTAGGACAGCCTTCCTCCTGGCAGCTTCCGGAGCCTCACGGCCTCCTCTGACTTCTTCACTGGAATTCTTTCTTCTCTCTCCTCTCTGGCTGCAGGCATCTCTCGGAGCTCTGTCCTTTTTCTTTGCACCTTGTAATTTCCCTCGGAAATTCTATCCATTTCCAAGGCTTCAGCTACCATTTTTAGACTGATAACTTCCAAGTTTTTCCTGAGCCCCAAACCAGTACATTCAATTGTTTACCTGTCAACACTTGGATACCCAAAGGAACTTCGAACTCAAAATATACAAGAATATAGTTATTGTCCTTCCCACTTACTTTCTCAAAATGGCTCTTCCACAAGATCCTCTGTACTCCGTTTCCATGCTGTCTCTAGGTTCAGTTTCTTCCTTTCCATTTCTCAATGCAGACATCTAAATGCACTTTCAGTGCTGGGCCTTTATAGCAGAGTGGTGTTCTTCCTCCAAGCTTTCCTGCTTCAGATTAGTAATGATGACAACAACAAAACTATAATAACAATACAAGTGTGACAATTAGAGAAAGCACCGTGATAATTATTTGTTATGTACAATATGCCTGGCTCTATTAGCCTTTCATTGTAGATGTCCCATTCTTGCTGTTCTCAGGGCTGAGGGAATGTTCCCACTCAAAGCCCACCCTGCTATCTCAGATCATGCTCTGGGTACTTGAGACTTCAGAATTCCCTGCTCAGACTATGGTGAGCCTCCTTCCAGAATCTGCATGCAGGCCTCTTCCCAAGCTTCTCTTTCAGAGTGCAGTCGTTGCCTCAGCTGTGTGCATCCTTAGTCCTAAGGGCTGACCACTGGGCAGCTATTTGCAGGAATTGTAGACTGAAACTGGCCTAGGCTGAAGAGTCTATATCTGTGCCCTTGGGACTCCTTGTGGGGCAGGACAGTGCCAGGGGTATGTAGAGAAAGGGGTTGGGCCAGGGGCCTTGAGGAGTGCTGTAAATATTAGGATGGCCCTGGGCAATCAATTAGAAATTTGGTTAATGTAGCTTCTTGTCTAATCATTATAACACTTTTTGAAGCAGGCAATCTTAGTTCCATATTTTTAAATAAAGAAAGTGAAGGTTGAAGAGGTTAAATACTTATTGCACAGGGTCTGATTTGACCCACATTATTTTGACTCCAAAATTTCTTACTTTTTATCCATTCTCTACATTATAGCCAGAATTCCATTTTGTAGAAAATGTCTGAGATACATTATTTCCATCATTAAAATTTTTCTATTAGCTCCTCATTTTCAACTGGCTAAAGGCTAGTTTTTCTGGCATGGCATCCAAGACCTTTCAAAACCTATCTCAGATATACCTTGTCAAACTCATTTCTCACCCGTCTTCCCACCATGACTTCCTCATCCCGTCACAGTGGGACTTTGGCTATTGCATGAACCCACTCTGTACCTTTGCACTTACAACCTCAACTGGGGATATACTGTTCCTCTTCTTCATTTGGCTGACTAAGTCCTATTCTGTCCCCTCCATTTCAAGGCCAAATGAATATCACCTTGTCTGTGAAGACACTTGCATTTTTCTAGCCAGGATCTCTTCCACTCCCATTATATGTTTATATTTGGTTGTGTATACTTAAATAAAAGTACCTTGTAGGGCCGGCCCCGTGGCTCACTCGGGAGAGTGCGGTGCTGGTAGCGCCGAGGCTGCAGGTTCGGATCCTATATAGAGCTGGCCGGTGTGCTCACTGGCTGAGCGTGGTGCAGACCACACTGTGCTGAGGGTTGCGATCCCCTTACCGGTCAAAAAAAAAAAAATACCTTGTATTTATGTACCTTGTGCTTAAATACAAGTAAGTACTACCTTATTTACATAGTAAGTAACTTATGCTTAACGTTTGCATATTATCATTTGTCTGTTACCTCCCCTAGACTATTGATTCCATGTGGAAAGGAATTGTGTGTCTTATTCATCATCATATACCTAATATCTCATATGACACTGGGACATATAGTAGGCTAAATAAATATTTATTGTTAAAAATGAGCTATTTATTACTAAAAATCTTATGTATTTCTCACATATGAATTATTAATCATTTAGGAATACCAGTTTTAATTCTGTCAGTTGTGTTGATCTGGTAATACACTGGTTTTATGTGACACTTTGACATCATAACTGGAAATTTCTATTTCATAGAGAAGTGTTACTTTACAGTTAGCCTAACATTTTGCTGTCATGGAATTTAATATATAAGAAGTTATAAGAAATGCGTATGTGTATTATTTGTTAGCTTTGATAGGCCATTGAGCCCTGACTAGAATGGGAAATCAGTTTTTTCTCAAAGTGATGACTTCTGTCTTGTTTTGAAGTTACCTGTCTTTGGTTATATGGACTTTTCTGAAAGATTTATGCCATACAGTTGCCATGTTTCAAGAAGTAGCTACACATTTGCATAAGATGATCAGCATATGAAAAAGATTGCTATGGTTTTGTCCACCTAATTTTCTCTTCCCTCAGATTTGAGTATTTGAGTTAGAAGTATTTTTGTTGTTGTTTTTTTCTGCATGCCACTTCATAGCAGACTGATGCTGCCCCCCTGCTGGAGATTCTGGGCAGAGTCCTAACTCTAGATTGCCAGTTGGAGCATTTCAATCATGAAAAACATCATCAAGTAGCAAAATGCACATGGTTCCATGATCCCAGGCAGGGCAGAACAATTTCCATGGGCACGTTTTATGCTGTTAGTATATTCACACTCTAAACCTGAAAGCTCAATCATAGGAAAACATGTCAGAAAGAAGCAACATTAAACTAAGTACACTGATTTTAAATTATGTATGCGACTAAGGTAACTATATTTCAGGATCATAAGCAAGCCTAGTTTCAGTCAAAAAGGCTTTAGGGAGATGAAATAGTCCACTAAGTATCTGAAAGATGGTAAGGAAATTTCTTCAGGGGGAAGATAAAGGGAAACTATTCTAGGAATATGGCCCAGTTTTTGATAAAGTCGGAAGGATGGTGACTCAACAGAAGAGGTGAAATTAGCACAGAGGAAGTGCAGGAAGGATCAGATTGAATCCATTACAGGAAACAGCCATTCAGGGTTCCAGGCCGAAGGCTTTGAAGGAAAGCGAGTGCATGTTTACACACAGGTAGGACAGAGCTAACTCCAGCTTTTCTCTAATTCTAAAAGTAACATATATCTTTTTATTTTTCTTTTCTTTTTTTCTTTGCTTGGTTAAACTCTGCTAAATTTTAAAGGTAATATATTTTATTTTTGAAATTTTTTTAAACGTGAAAACATATAAATAATAAAACCAAATCATCCATGTCCCCAAAAGGCAGAAATACATTCCAGAAGTATTTGGGGAATTTCCAGTTTCTCTGCCTCCCTCCTGCACCCACTCTTTATGTGTATGTAATTTTTTATTCAAGAGTAGGACCGTGGCATGGTATGTATTTGCTGTATATTGCATGCCTCCTCCCCAAGCCTCACTGAGGCTTAGTCCCCACTGTAACTATTGAGGGTGGGAAATCCTATTATGGTAACTGAAAGGTGGGGCCTTGGAGAGGTGATTAGATTGTAGGACCATGACATAGTGAATGGATTAAAAATAGTGGTCAGGGATGTGGTTCAGAGGACTTTCAAAGGAGAGTGTTTGAGGAACTATTTTCTCTCTGCTGAGCCATTTTCTGCCATGTGAGACCCCTGAGTCACTATTGCCACCACCAAGACCCTCACCAGAAGTATTCCCTGGACTTTGGACTTCCCAGCCTCTGAAACTGTAAGCAATAAATTTTGTTTTCTTTATAAATTACCCAGTTCCAAGTATTTTGTTATAAGCAGCAGAAACAGACAAATACAGTATTCTACATTGTATCCTCAGGTTTTTTGCATAACATTTTCAAAGCATTTTCCTGTATTAGTAATAACTTCACAATATTTTTAGTTATTATATATTATTTAATTCTGTAGTATACCATGATATATTTAACCTTATTTACATTATAAATAAAACTATAGTAAAAATGTTTGCATGTAACACTTTACCACATCTATGATTATTTCCTTAGAAAAGGTTACTAGAGGAGGAAATCCTAGGTCAAAGCATATTAATATTATTAAGCTCTTGATATATATGGACTAATTGCTTTTTATGGAAATCTTGAGCAAAAACTTCCCCTGGTGCTGCAGGAAGTGGTTCTATGAGGAATTGTGAAGTGTGTCGATGGAGGTGAGGAGCAGTTCACAGTGTATCACGGTAGGAAAATGTAAAAGTCAACATGTACATGACTGAAGTGGGAGATAATGTAAGGAAACGTCAAGATGGATTGACAGTGGACAGCAAGGAAGGACCTTCCTGATAAAAGATCCTTTAAAGGCTTGCTATGTATAAAACGCTTAACCCAGTTCTTGGAATACAGTGTGAGACTGGCAAATGGTAACCATTAAGGTCGCATACTGCCCAGGAGCAGGAGCTCAGGGGCCCAGTGCCTGCTCTACCTCTTGTCCAGGGTGAATTTTCTTCCCTTCGCCTTGTGTCCCTCATTGATAAATGCCAAGAATATTTTTCCCTCCTCATTGGGTGGTTCTGAGAGTTAAATAGCTGGCAACTGAAGGTTTTAATAAGTGGCATTTCTGTGACGTCAGTTGCCTCTCTGCTTTCCCTTGTATCAGTTAGGAATCCTTTGGTTGAAAGTGACAGGACACTTAATCTAAAGAAGAAGGCCAATATGTGTGTCCAACACAACGTGTTGTGTCCAATGGAATGAGAAGGCCTTTTTACTGGACTTGCTCATCTTCTCAGCTCAGCCAAATCTTGAAATGGTCTTGATGTTAACACTTCTCGGGTATTTTGCTCTTTTTGGTTATTGGAAGGTGAATTTATACTTGCTCCTATCTTGGACAGGAATGATGCCTGCATTTCCTTTGTTTTATACTCAGTGCTAAGTTCAGTGTGCTATACCCACCTAATAGATGCTCAATATTTGTAGAAAAATGAATTCTAGAACAGCCTCCCTTAAGATTAATATGAATTTCATGTCACTTTTCTCCCCTAGAAATAAAAATCTTTAGTGTTTTTTTCTCTTGTCTTAGACTTTTTTGTTTCTATAACTGAATACCTGAGATTGAGTAATTTAAATGTATAAGAATAATAATTTATAATTATTATTAATAATTTATAAGAATGTATGTCTTACAGTTCTGGAGGCTGGGAAGTCCAAGGTCAAGGGGACGCATCTGGTGAGGGCCTTCTTGCTGGTGGGGACACTCTGCAGAGTCCCTAGATGGTGCTGGGCATCACATGTCAAGGGGACTAAGTGTGCTAGCTCATATCTCTCTTATTCTTCTTATAAAGCCACCAGTCCCACTCCTGTGATAACCCATTAATCCATTACCTCATTAATCCATTATCCATTAATCTATTAGTGAACTAATGAACAACAAACTAAATCACCTCTTAAACGTCCCACCTCACCATACTGCCACATTGGGGATTCAGTTTCAACATGAGTTTTGGAGGAGATAAACATCAAACCATAGCACCCCTAATTACATAGAATTTATATCTATGGCAGAAGTATTAATATTGATAATCCTAGATTACAGGTGAAAATCCAAGCCATAATCCATTGTTAATTTTTTCCAAAATGAGTAAAAATTTACTCTCCCTTGTAAAAAAAATTAACTCTCCCTGTAGTGTTTTATATTTTTAAAATATTGCAAGAATATTAGATGAAAACTTTAAAATGAAAAACGATAAACTCATTGTCCTATCATGATAATGTAACAAATGTTTTCATATTTATGGTCCTTTCTATTCTTTTGCCACTTATTTTTTAAATGAGACATATCAAATAGGAAAAATAAAATGTGGTATTTAAAAATTTTTTAATGATTGATAAGTTTACTTTATGGTTTTATTATAAAAGCAAACAAACCCATTAGCATAGTGAGGCCTATAATGTAAATGGAAGTTTTGTTTATGGACCAGAATAGCAAGCATGCTGAATTGCTATAAAGAATAATTGGATTGTTGATGTAAATGCCAGAAAGAAATGGAAGAAAATGAATTCCATATTTAATATTTTGTTTTTATATTGGAAAATTTGCTTACCTTTTTGAGCTGACAAGGAAAAGAAAATGCTATGATGGTCATTTTTGTGAGGATCCAATGGCTTTATGACTTTAAAAAAGTATTTTTTTCTCATATTATGCAAATATACACTAGAGTTATTATATAAAAATTGGCACAAATAGAAAATATGAAAAAAGAAAAGATCCCCCATGCCACTGTCTGGAAATACCCACTGTCAACATTCAGCTAAACTCTCAGATAGTGCTCTAATTGATTTTGATTGCTGTATATCCTTTTGTACTGTTTGAGTTTTTTAAATGTACATGTACACCTTTTATAAGAAAACGATAGATAATAAAAGTTTATATCTTGAGGTAAAATGTGAGCATAACTACATTATATTATTTGAGATTCTTTTTATAAGATTGAATCATATAAAATTGCCAACATTCAACCCATTCTGACCTACAGAAATGGCAATTTCATATCCTCAACTTAATAATTGCAATAAGCTTGCCAGGAAATCATGAAAGCCTACAGGAGAAAGGGATTTTATGTTGTTCACAGCTGTATCTTTAGGGCCTAAAGCAGTTCCTGAAGAGGGAATCTGATCTTTTGTTTTGAAATATTAAAGAAAAGGATTGATACAGATAAAAATAATTTCATTAAAATAGAAATGAAAATAGAAATAAATGGAAACATTTTAACTGCACTGTAGAAAAAATCAATTAAGGAACCAGTTTAATTCAAATTGCCTCAGTGGAATTGACCCTGGCTTAATCGATGACAGTTCATCAGTGTTGGTGCAAATCATTTAAAGCATCCATATTAATAAACACAAATAATAACATCCTAGGTGTCACAACAGGAGGGTGAAATCTTCTGTACTCAAATTAGGAAAGGTCATGATCATTAGGAAAGGTGTTGGTTGTGGCTTGAACCCAGCTGCTGGTCCCAAAACCAAACTTTTTCTACTCATCCATACTGCTTCCACCTTTTCGTAACTACACACCAACTGTCAACTCTATTGCATCACTTCATGAATTATCACCCAAAATAAGATAATTTACATCCCTTGTTTGATCCCTGTATTAGTCCATTTATGTTGCTATAACAAAATACGTGGAACTGGGTAATTTGTAAACAAAATGAAATTTATTGCTTACAGTTTCTGAGGCTGGGAAGTCCAAAGCCCATCGAGAGGTCTCACATTGCAAGATGATGAAAGCAGAGAGAGCGAGAAAGATGAACTCTCTTCTCTCTTCTTCTAAAGCCCTCAGAACCACGCCCCTGACCACCATTTTTAATCCATTCACTACTGCACAGTCCTACAATCCAATCACCTCTTCAAGTTCCACCTTTCAATTACCATAATAGGATTTCCCACCCTCTTAACAGTCACAGTGGGGGCTAATTTTCTACTACCTAAAACTTGGGAGACACAATTCAAGCTTCAGGGAGTTTTGGGGAGACATAATCCACTACAATTCCTGTCTCCATTTTAACCTGGTGGACATTCAAATTGCCATTTTAAAGCAGTGGCATGTGTCATAGTTGGTAGGGAGCTGTCTATTGGCATAGACATCGTGGTGTAGGCTTGAGGACGTAGGTTTTGGAAACAGATAGTCTACATCTAAATCAAAGCTCTGTCATTTACAAACAGGTGACCTTGAACAGTGACCTAATCTCTCTTAGTTTAAGTTTTGTTGACAATTAAATCTCCACCTTCAAAAGTTACAATTAAATGAAAGAGTAAATTTGAACATGTATAGTATGTATTTCGCACATATGAGCCACTAATTTCAACCAGAGCGATGGTTATGATGTGAAGGAGTTCAGACAGTTATTTAATAAATGGCTTGGCTCATTGAATCTTAGAATTCTAGAGTGTTAGCAGACCTTGGAAATGTGAAGTATCTCCATGCTCCTTCCCACCCAGTACATCAAAGAACGATTGGCCTAACATTCAGAAATATACTCGATTTTACTTGAAGTTCATGTTTATTCTTTTCATGAAAGGCAATTATTGGTAAATCCAAACTCTTCCCCTATTCACCTATGTTAATTTCCCTTTGTCCATTGTTATCTTCTAGGCCTTTAATAAAGCAGGTCTGTGAACCGTGGCAATGCAGGTTAAGGAAATAGGCTCAGTCTCCTTGACATGACCAGATGCAGTATCACGGGATGATGTCTTCCTCATGCATATGCAGCACTGCTAATCCTTCATCTTTAAGAATAATGACATGTCAGGACATGAAACCTGGGGCCATTGCCTTTATTTAATTAGGCAAGAATGAATTTGCATGTGCCTGTGCATAAAAAAATAATCACTTAATGTAATTGAATGTTGGCTTTTGGTGTGCCCTTTTCCCAATGAGGCAGCGTCTAGAAAGATCAAAAGATGATTTATTCTAATACAGTATGCAGAAGGGGGGCTGAGTGTGTGCCGTGTTGCATCTTCACTATCAATTTCATCCTGAGACTCAATTAACAGGCCTGTTATTCTCTTTCATTAAAATCACTTTTAAAAAATGAAGGCAGGAGGGTTTTTATAATATCATGGAGCAAGCAATGAAATCAGTTAGGCCCCATGAGTTTCCTTCATTTCCACATGTGTTCCTTTCCAATTGAAGTCAGGATCTGAGGCTTGTGACACTACTCTAGGGGGTCACTGGGTCTGAGGGGATGAGAGGCCTTGGACAGTGAAGAGAGTCAGTTGTCCCCCCTCACCACACATGTGTGCATGCAGAAAAAACTACCTCTCTCTTTTTTTTTAACCTTGAAAAAGTTAACAGGGTGCAGTGTAATGTCACTTCAAAGGCCATCCCAGCAGAAACCTAAGTCCAGCCAGGGAACATTGCTTTCTTCTCTGATGCAGACCTCATAGTTGCTGCCATGTTGGGCAGAGTCCTTTCTCCTAAGGGCAGGGATTCTAAACGGGATCCATATGGAGGTGGGGGTCTGAAGGCCCATGAATCCCCTGAAATGCTATGTGCCTCCTCTAGGAAGAGGGTCTTTTGCCAGATTTTTCTGTGTCCATGATCCAAAAAAGATTAACAAATGCATATATTCTAGCTTTTCTCTGATCTTTTGAGACCAAAGGAGGTTGGTAGGAACTTAGTCTTGGGAGTCAGCTGGATTTGTATTTGAATTGTTTCCAACACATATTAGCTGTGTGATTTTTGGCAGGCTACAAAACCTCTCTGAACCCCCATTTTCTCAAATGTTAAACAAGAGTAAGAATGACTGTTTTAAGGTTGTAGTGACAGGTTAGACTAGAGAAATAAATGCAAGTTTATTTTTTTCTCTCTTTCATCCCACAAATACAAATGAAACAGGTACCTGTTCTGTCTTATTCCATTGAATCTTCCCTAGTACCCAGCATGGTGCCTGGCTCACAGTAGGCACTCAACTGTTGGTTGAATGGATGGTTGGGTAGATGGAGTGCCTTGGTTTAGTGCCCAGATGGAATCTCTGTCTATAGTGATTCTGCTTCAAAGCACTTATTTTCTAAGAGAGATCTTGGTACTATAACTGATTTTGCTAAGACCCTCCCAGGACAGTTAGCCCCTATCCTGTGCAAAATCTTCCTGGATACATGAAAAGATTAGATCTGCTTATCCTGTTCTGAAAATAATGATCTGTTTTGGGCACTTTGGCTATATCAGGGCTGAGCAAACTACAGTCTATAGGTTAAATATAGCCTTTAGCTTATTTTTGTAAATAAAGTTTTATTGGGACATAGCCATGCTCATTGATTTACTTATTTTCTGTGACTACTTTTGTGCTTCTTGAAATCCTCATTCCATTCTCTCACCTGTTTATAAATTCTCAAGTTTGATATTGCTAACCTGAGCCAGGTTACTGACAAATGCCAAGATTGCCAGCTTGCACCACAACTCTAGGGACATCACTGAACTGCTCCTCATGCAAGTCCTGACCACCAGGCAGGACTGGTAGATGGAGATGGTTCAATTAGGTTTTGGCTGAATTGAAAGGTATCAGTGTTTGGCAGAAAGAACGTGGCTGTATAATCACACAGATGTGGATTCAAACCCTAACCATTCATAAGTTGGGCAATCTCAGTCAATATACTTAACTCTGCTCCCCTATCCACAAAAAAAGGCATTTTAGGACCTATTCTGCAGGGTTGTAGCAAGGAGTATAGATAACACGTATCATGGGTTGGCAAACTTTCCTGTAAAGAGCTAGATTATAAATGTTTCAGGCTGTGCAGTCCATATGGTCTCAGTCCTAACTAAAATCAATGAATATTTGAGTATATATTGAAAATATAAAACAGATAAAAATAGGGCTGCCCTGGTTTAAATGCGGGTGGGGGAACCTGGTAAAATGAAGTAACATTTCATTTGCTGTGCCAGTGTAACTCCATAGGGAAATAATGGGTTGATTAAAATTCTTGATCTATTGTTTAATTATTTAGAGTGGATGCTTCTAACAGAAAGATATTTTTGTCTTTGTAGTTCTTTTGACTTATTCCTAACATATTTTAGGGCCCCCCTTTTTTTAAGCTTTAAAATATCCATGTAGCTGTCCCTGTATTTGTTTGTTTGTTTGTTTCTCCCACCACAGCGGGTAATGTGGCATCCAGGTAGCTCTCACTGGCCAGTGCTGTTGATGGTCCATTTGCTTTTCTGTCTTGGAAACATGTTTGATAAGAAACTGTTACAAAATTCAAATCTGCCTCTTGATGAAGGCTGTAGAGCAAATTTTAAAATTATAAATGTTTGAATATTTTGAGTTGGACAGGAATGGACAAATTAATAGAATTTTAATTTATATTGATAAGGCAGAGTGCTGGTGGTGATGCAGCTACTTGCTAGGTAAGGAAGAGGTGCGAACAAGGCATAGAAATCTACATAAATGCTGCTTCTAGAGTTGTTCACCCCAGGTATACTGCGTGTGAGCAATGGCATTAATCTGGGAAAGAACAAAGCATGTTCATGGACAGGTGAGGGTCCCACTGTGTGCTAATTAGTGTACCATGTACTAATTATTTAAAGTCCTCAGGTTTGCTCTTCTTGTAGCCATACGAAGAAGGCGAGATGCTAATATGCTATTATTTCTGCACAGCTTTTTTGCTGTGTCTCTTTAAGCCTGCATGCATTTTCATTATTGGTTATAGTTTTCATGTATGAATGTATGTGATGGCATTTGGGGGTGGATGTACATAAGGCTTATACTGCTTGACTGCCAGCCTTACTGAGCTCACACATTGCCTTATTATGTTTGCCAGGGAGAAATGCCTGCTGCCTCTCCAGTTGGCTTTGGAATCCAAGAATGTGAAGCTGGCCCAACATGCTTTGGCAGGGATGCAGGTATGGCTTTGACTGAATGCAATGCAGTGACAGATATTGACGGGCCACTTTGGCATTGAAAGAGCAAATAGTTAACATTTTATAAAGCCTGGCTTTTTGAAGACCCACCCTGCAGTTTCACTGAACCAGGAAATAATTACAGAAGATAACAGGATTTCCTTATATTCACCAGAATTTCTCTGTACTTAACATTATTTTGTTGCACCTTTGTAGTCACACACTGACTCATGGGGACACAGCTAAGCCCACACAGAAATGAAATATTTTTGTGGCATCCAACTTTTAGGAGAATAAGGGATGCCGGGAAAGTGACCCCAAGTTCATACCACTTCAAATCTTTTATGCATTCAACATCTGTGATTCTGTGTAATGAGAACTGACAGTCAGCTGGTAAGATTTTGATTTTTAATCTACATTTAGGTTGGAAAATGTTTTAATACATTTCATTTCCATAGCAAGATTGGGAAGAAAAAGGAAATTTGGTTTAGTAAAAAAAGTCAGATTGGCTGGAACACATTTCTTTCTCTGAGCATTTGTTCATCTGTGTTTTACACCAAACATAATGTGGATCTAGTTCCAAAAGTGACAAGGTGATGAGTATATAAATACATTGTCTTTTTAAAGTGGTTTGATTTCTAAGAGACAGCACTGTGAAGTTCAAGCCTGTGGGGTTTGTTCAGAATAACCCTGGATTGGTGGCATTTGTTGGATGTCTTGTCATGTCAGTGGGGACTTTTATAGCTTTTAAAGTTCAGAGAGGTCCCCGATACCTTTTAAGAGTTAATACATATGAAAGGGTGAGAAAGCCCTTTTTTCCCCAGTGGATTGGAATTAGATAATGTATATTTTAATATGCAACAGCAATTGAAATTTTTAAATATTGTCAACTTTTTGCTTTTCTCCAAGGCAACTAGGCCAACCCTAAAAATGAATGAGAATTTGTTCTGACCTGCCACTCTTGTTTCTTTTTCTCCAGTATCATATAGATTTTCCATTTAGTTTCTCTCCTTATGAACCCTATAACATTCCAAGTTGCAGTACCGTGTTGTTAAGGGCTTATCAAATCATATTAGTGTCAATGACTTGGTGGGCTGCGAGTCTTCCTTTTACCATCCCCTGCTGCCTCTGTTAACTTTCGGCACAATTTTAGGACTTGCCAGTCTTTATCACTTTAAGTAAAAACAGCTTTGTACCTAAACTTTAACTCTGAGCTGCCCTGGGTATATCATGTGATTCTGAAAAAATTCCTTTTGAGAGAATATAGGCAGAATGTCAGGGGGTCTTAAGTAAAAGGTTTGAAATACTTGTGTTCTAGATCCACAGTGGCATAAAGGTAAAAGAGGGAGTCATCACACTGGTTGAATCAGAATTCCCAAAGTTCTTCACAGGCTGCAACTCTAAGCCACACTGTAAAAGAGCAAATTAAACAGGGACAAATATAAAGTCCTATATTGGGGTCTCAAAAATGAACTGCACCAGGATGGAATGTGGTAGAAAACCTTAATTGCAGCCCTTGTGAATGAGAATTAGGGGTTTCAGGGTGAGTCAGCAGAGAATATGCTGTGACTATGGCAAAGGTCATTTGATCTGTGCATGTGATCCGAGTTACACATCACCTTTAATGTCACACCTCCTTTGAGGTGTCACGTTCACTCTGGAGGCCACATTCTAAGCAAGTTACTGTGCAGAGAACATTTGAAGGAGCCTGAGGAGGTTTTGTATGGAAAAGAAAAGATTTGAGTGGACTTGATAGCTGACTTCAGATATTTTAGAAGCTTGATCCAGATGGCTGCAGGGAATGATGACGGAGTAGAAATTGTAGGCAGATGGGTTTTGATACAATCTGAGGAAGAATTTTGTGAAAAGTAAAAGTTGTGCTGAAATAGCAAAGGGTTATCTTGGGAGGTAGACTTCTGGGAGTCCTCATGAAAGTGACTATCTTCTTGTTCAGGTTTTTGTGAGATTCATTTTCTGATGGGGATGTATATTAAGATTTATGGATAATCCCTGGACAAATGACTGCTCACATTAGGAAGTGAAAAGATAAATATCTGAAAAATGAACTTGTCAACAAGACCTTCTACTTTCCTGTGACAGAGCTACCTTCAGAAAGGGTATGCCTGTGTGTGACTCCTGTGCAGGGCTGGATTCTCCTGGGCACAGACATCCTCTATTAGAATTTTGCTTGATGAAATTTGGAATGAATTATCTAATATCAGGAAAAGGTCTTTGCCAAAAACTGTTTACCCATGGTTGGATGCACTTTTTTTTTAATGGCACATAGCATAAGATCTTTCCTAATGGCATTCAGCTATGTGCCTCCCGAGTAAGAAAAATGATCAGTACGTAATAAGATACAACAGAATAAGGCAGCAGGGGACAGCCTGTCTGTGATCACTGCCTTGTGCCTCTTTACAGAAGCTTCTGTCAGAAGAAAGGTTTGTATCCATGGAAACAGACTCTGATGAGAAGCAGCTGCTCAATCAGATCCTGAATGCCGTGAAAGTGACGCCTTCACTTAATGAAGACCTGCAGGTGGAAGTGATGAAGGTTGGTGTGACGTGGCCACCAGTGTGCGTCATTGGGACAGGAAGACATTCTGACCCCCAGCACTTGTTATCTTGAAAATGCCTCTGCACTGTGGTCATGCCTCCACGTTGTGGCCATCTTTCATTTGGAATAGATGGTTATTACCCGTGCTGACAGTCCCCCCAAATTACCTTGATTGTTTAATGGCAAAAAGTTACAGTTTCAATAAATCAGTAAGATTTTTGGCCTGATCCTGCATATCAAATGTCATTAGGAAATGTATCACCTTTTAAGAGAGTGTATGTGAGTGGTTCCAGTGTAGAGTAGATCAATCATTCTGAGTATTCTGCCCGCCTGTGTATGTTAAAACAAAGCAAAGACCTAACAATGTTTTGATATAGACTGAGATTTTAGAATGGTCAGTTTAGGGGAGGAGGACCATCCTTGGGAGCATATCAGAGTCATATCTTTTTTTCTTCCTCCAGTTATGTGAACCCTCTCTCCCTCATTCCAGTTACCAGCTCCCTTTTAGGGATGGCATTTCTCTCTTTCTTTTGGAACTCCATGATTGGGAGTTCCTATGCTCACTGGAATGTGTCATGTTCTACGAGTGAATGGCGAGTTGGGCAGAAAAGGATGGAAATCTCTGCCCCAGACAACACCTTGGTCACAGTAATACAGCAGGAGCCAACAAGACAGCTTTTAATGATGAGATCTGTCCTTTTCCTCCCTGGGGGAACATGTGTACAGGAATATTCAAGAATAGTTGGTGTCATATAATGGTTGATTTTTTTTTTTTTTTCCTGGAAATGCATTGAAAGATTTCTGTCTTGTATAAGAGACTTCACTTCTCTGGGTTTCATTTTCTCCATTCAGAAAAGAGAAGATTGACTTCAGTCATGACATTTTCTTAATGCCCTGGGCCTCACCCTAACCCTGTTGGTGGGTCATTTAGGGTAGTGATTGAGAGCCCAGACTCTGAAGCCAGCCTGCCTGGGTTTGAATTCCCATTACTTCACTTCCTAACAGGGTGTCCTTGAACAATTTCTTAACCACTCTGTGCCTCGATTTCCTCATCTGTAAAATGAGGAAAACAGTAGTACCTACCCAATAGGATTGTTTTGAGGATTAAATAAGGTGGCATTAGTAAAGAACTTATCACAGTATCTGGCATAAAGCAAGTGCTTTAGAAGTGTTATATATTAATTACAACTACTACCACTGCTACTCAGTGCTGCTGAATCAGAATCTCAGCAGATGGGTCTGGAAGTACGAAGTTTTCACCAGTGTCCCAAGTGATTCCTAGACACAGTAAACATTGAGTACCTCTAAGCCAGCTGATCTTTAAAATCTCACTCATCTTTAACTCTCCTTGATTCTGGAATGTACAGTTTTACCCTATCTTTCGATGTAAGCTTGGCAGCTTTGCAGTCATAGGAGCCACAGAGTAGCCACCTCTAGATTTGCTTTCCTTCGCCACTCCCTCTGTGACACTCTTGAAAGAGAGGCAAGGCCAGCTGCCACACTAATCACTTCTGTGACTTCCAAGTCTAGTCTGTTGAGTCTTTCTTCTGCTATTAGGTTTCCAAATACTAGAGGGTGAGCTTTGGTTCATACCGAAAGACACACCACACAGATTACGTATTACTCTGGAAATTCTTCCAGGAATAGTTTTATTTGTGGTATACAGAAATTTGCATTAAAAATTGAAATGAGAAAATACCTATTCTAGATGGAGTGGAGAAGCAGAACATTTAATGTCAACAGTAACACCTGTTTTGAAAACTTGTACTGGCTAATTCCAGCCCAGCAATGCCTTCTGCTAGCCTTGCTGAGACAGGAGGTGACACATGTTAACTCTACCAGAAATTGTGGAAAGTCTATCTTAATGGGCTTTTTAATGACAGTGTAATAGACCATGGTACTGTTAGTTAAAGTCTGTGAGGAAAATCAGACATTGTGAGAAAAAAAGAAAAACAATAATCTGGGCTGTCATTTTTTATATTTCCAAAATGCTTTATAAAATAAGGGCCTTTGCTACATACTGTTATTTTTAACTATGTAAATACTGGAATTGGGAAAAATATTTCAATTCACAACAAATCTAGCGTTAAGCTAATAGTATACTTTCATTTTGGACATTTTTAGTCAAGTTGCTAGAAGAATGATGAAAAGATAATTATACTTTGGGTGATATTATTAGCATCAAATAAAACTTCGAAGATGGTCTTCTGACTGTGGTAAGTCCCAAGTGAAGGCTCCATGATCATTTTCTATTTCTGAGATTTAAAATGCTCATCTAGATGTAAACATTAATCCAAATTATAGTTTCTGGCTTAGAGCAATAAGTTTATCTCCATTCTCTATGCATGAGGACTTTCTATACCAACTTCTTAGTAATCTCCAGAAGTTCACACCCCTTTACCTTGTAATTCTATAATACTTGTAATGACCAGAGTAAAAACTCTTAAATAAATCCTTGTTTTGCTAATATCATTACTACATTAAAATGCTTTTACTACCTATTCCCCCTAAAACGATGTTTATTAAAACAGAGAAAGAATTGGATGTGTCCTTAGAGGGAAGATCGGATTCTCATTACATATGAAAGATTTTGTTAATTTAGTCTTGGTGCTTCTACGTAATTTATTCTCATGATAAATTATTTAAACCAGATATTTCATGTAAAAATTCTCCAGCCATTTTTATGAGTTTTGTAGGTTACAGAAAAATCTTTTAAAATGAGATACAGTAGGCATTTTCAAATGTTGATCTGGATGTAGTATTCAGAAGGGATAAAGCCACACCATGCAGTTTTTATTTATGTCTGTCCAAGCACAGCACAGTACATTTTTATAACAAATCCTAGGTGTTATTTTTGAAAATGCTGTTACACATTTTATTCACATATTGCTGTCTGCCAGTGTTTATAAACATGAGAAATTGAACTGGGTCACACTCTTAGGAGTATGTAGCAATTGTATTAAATTCCTGAAAAGAAAGTATGGTTTTCTCTTTCAGAGATTTCTCCAGCATTAAATAGAAACTTGCTAATAATGAAACCCAAGATTCCAATGGTAGTGTTCTCATTTAGAAAGAAGGCCCTAGACTTTCAATCAGAGGGTTAAAAATTTTAAAAAATCAATGATGCTTGCTTCTGACAAGTAGGAATGAGGTTAAATCACTTGGTCTAGGAACTATTCAACATGGTTTTACTATTTAACAGAAGGGGGAGAAAAGGCAACTTCGATTTATTGAAATGGCCAAGGAATCCAAATAAAAATTTTATAGCTTGAGCAAATAAAGTGTCAGAACTGTAGAGAATCAGAAAGAAGGTTTCTCTGAAGATAGATTAGCTTTGAAAAGGATTAGTAGATTGTAGGGAGCTATTTAATATTTAGATTAAATATTTGTCTCCTTTGGTAACATTTTCCCATGCTGTGTGCCATGTCCATAAATGCCATGCGGACTTTACAGGCGCCATGTACATAACCAGTGACATCTCTGACTGAAGTAATTATGACTTTTTCCCCCTTTCTTTCTGACAGATAACCTTTAGTGAGGTTATTAACTGATGCAGCTGGCTGAGTCTTCAAAGCCTGAAAGGAATTATGGCTGGTCTTCTCCCTGCATAAACATGTGACAGATGTGGGCATCCTATCAGGGGAGGGCATCTGGCCTTGACGATAAAGAAGGATCTGATACTGGACACTGAGAAGGCATTTGATGAGTGTTCTATTATTGGATGTCTTATTTTATGATAATAAAAGTGAATATTGGTGGAGCAGTTTACAATTTTCAAAGGAAAAATGACAGGGGCTGATTATTAATAACACTTATTATGCATCAGACACTCTGGTAAGCACTTTACGTTTATACTAAGATCACACAGCTAGTGAAATGACAGGGCCAGTATGTGAATCATAATTCAGCCGGAGGCCAAATCCTGTGCTCAAACAGTGGGCTATCTTGCTTGATAAGTCTATCCTGAAAGACCCGTAGCTGGTCGTCGTTACTGTTTTCCTTGAATAGATGATCAAACTGAAAAGTTAAGTCACATGTTAGTGGGGGCAGAGCTAGGAGTGGTTCAGAGTCTTGTGTGTTTTCTGTGTCCTATAATAATGTTATTCCCTGACTAGTTCTGTGAGCTAGATTCAAACATGAAGAATCGAATAGTCTTTCCCACCAAATTAGGTAATAGCTCTGGGTGTGTGTGTGCGTGTGCGTGTGCGTGTGCGTGTGCGTGTGCGTGTGCGTGTGCGTGTGTGTGTGTGTGTGTGAGAGAGAGAGAGAGAGAGAGAGAATTGGGGAAAGGAAAAGAGAATGTCATTTACTGTTGAAGTATTTTTATATAACAAAAGCCTAGCAAATGTCCACAGAAAATACAAAGGTGAGTGAATCATGGACAGAGAGTTTTCTATCTGTGTGGCTGGTGGTCCCAAGTTTCAGGATGTCCTCGTAGAACTCTGGTATTACAAAGTGGAGGGGAGTGTGCTTTTAAATTATGTATCAGGAAAAAAAAATATTTATCAACACTGCAGTCAGCATCTTGGTCTGGGAGTAAGAAACAGGCCAAATGGAAGGACCACTTTTAAATCCCTTCTCAATAATGTTTTAATGGAAGAGTCTCCTATTTGGGAAATTTGTCTAAATGATTAATTTTGATGTTCTTAACTTGGCATTTGGTCTTCTAGAGTTCCTTATGGAAAGAATGATCATTAGTAAAGTTTGAGGGTGAAATGGCTAATTTGTCTTGCCTTTTTATAACAAGGAGAAATCCCTTTTTAGCCTAAAGCCAGTGAGACACTTTAGAAATGTTACAGCAATTTCTAGCATTAAGGAAAAATCCAGTGATGGTTAAAAATGTTTAATTCCTGACTGTGCCATTGTTGGAGGTTGATTTAACATGCTTACATACATATTATGTGTGCAGTTAATGCAGGGAAGTGTCTAAAATATGTGATTCTGCTAAGCAAATGATTCTGAAGTAGCCTTCCCTCTTCCTGCTTCTAAGATTGAGTGATGATAATCTTTTCTACTTTGTACACACATTGATATAAATATTACTGTTTTTCTCCCATGTTTCTTTACCCTTTGGTATAACTGCTTTAGGCATGTGATGAAAAAGTAAGGAGCAAACATTGAAAACTTAGAGACATGATTTTACTTCAAATAGTTTATGCATTATTTTTGAGATAAATAGATTTTCATATTATGTAGAAATTTCTTTTTTTAAAGCACCACCATTTCCAAGTGCCATGCCACTAAAATACATTTGAGAACCACTCTACTACATGATTTAAAGCTTCCCTCCTTGATCTTAGTTAAGCAAGTATAATTATAGAGGCCCTCAGTACTTACTGTGGAAGTTCTAGAATTCATAGAGGAGTGGAGATCCTCTGATTTTTTTCAATTATTTATTCAGCAAATATTTGATTGTTTCCTGTGCACCAGGCACTGTACGGGGCACAGAAGATCCTGTGAGAAAGAAACAAAACCAAAACCAAACAAAAACACAATCTTTGTCTGTTTGGAGTCTAGTGATGGAGACAGAAATCAATGAAATGCATAAATACACATAAACTATGATAAATACAATGACAGAATAATCTAGGGACTAGAAGAGTATTTATAGTAAAGCCTGATGGAGAGCAGATGAAAAGGAGGACAGAGAAGGCTATTCTGAAGAAGTGACCTTTAAAGGGAAAAAGATCTAACGTGTAAGTAAGAATCAGATAGGCAAGGAAGGATAGGGTTGGAGAGAGGGATGAAAGATTGCTGTATTAGGATTCATTTCAGCTAAAACAAGGCAGAATTTTATTTTTCTTTCACACAAACTTAGGCGTGTATTTGTTGAACCACATTATCAGGGACCCTCATTTTTTGGACTTTGTTTCCCCATCTTGAGGTCCACAATGGCCCCCCATTCCGATCAACACGTCCACATTCCAACCAACCAGCAGGAGAGGGGAGGGAGGATGTTTCTGCTTACATGCCATTGGCCAGAACTTGGTCACATGGCAATACCCAGTTGTAGTTAAGACTGGGAAGTGTAGTCTTTATCTTGGGTAGCCATGTATTCAGAGTTCTGTTCTTGAAAAGGAAAGGAATAGTGTTGAGAGATAACTGGCAGCCCACCACGTCACTTATCACATGAAAATCGTAGTCTGGCTTTTTCCTCCAGCCAGAGGTAGCTGACACATCATCCCCTCTGCCGTCTCCTGCTCATGTTTTACTGCACTCTTCTCAGAGGGAAAAGATGATGCATTCAGTGATGTATGAGGTTGGCTAAAGCCCAGTGGATTTTCTGCAACAGCCTATGTGGGGAAACTGCACGTTATCTCTCTAACTAGTAATTCCTAAACTCTTGACACAGGCATAAGTGGAAAATTTCACTAGTTAGTAAGTGAAAACTGATAATATACTGTAAGTATTGTTTTTATCCCTTTGGTGCCTAGCAGAGCATCTGGCACACAACTTTCTAATTGCTTATTAATTTACTTATTGACTAATGGAGAGGAAAAGGAAACACATGTGGCAGTTTTCAGTGGCCCACCAGGATAAACAACAAACAAAAGAAACTAAATGTTGGTTATAGATAATAATCTGAGTGAGTTCAGAAATGACAATATCATTATGGATTTGTATTTTAGAACTGTAATAACCTCCTACTCATCAAATTCTTTTTATAAGTAAGTTGAAGTTAGCATGCTTCCGTTGTTTGTCTAGACTTACAGAGTCATTGGTAGCAGAATTGCTTTATCAACCACGTATATTTTTCTAGAAAGGCTTTGTAATAGCAGGGCCAGGAGTTGATCTGGTCTTTGGATGTGTAGTTTTGAGTAGGTGGAGAAGAAAGCTTTACTGACCTAAGGGTTTGAGTTAACTGCGAGGTCAATGTGAGTAATGTGGCTTCTGGAAAATAATGAAACATAAAGAGAGAATAGAAATCTCGTACAGTGGATGAGTATTCATTTAGGAACCTTTAAGTGGCCTGGTGTGTCCTCAAGAGTGGGAAAATGGCATGGTGTGACTGTCCACTGAAATAATCAATGGACTCTGTTGTCTTTAGACTTATTACTTTTTCTTCTTTTCAAAATATTTGGTAGCAGAGTGGTAAGCACTAGCTTCTGGAGGTAGAATGCCTTGTGACCTTGGAAAGTTACTTTATCTGTGCCTCAGTTTTCTGCAAAATGTGAATAATGTTGATGCATAACTCCTGGGGTTGTAGTGAGTCTTAAATGACTTAAAATAAAAGAAGTGCTTAGAACTGTACTAAGGGTCAGTGTTAGCTTTCATTTTTGTTCCAGTCATTAAAAAAGAATACAAGAGTTATTAGAAAAGGAAACTTGTATGTATAGCATAATGATAAAATGAGTACCTTTGAACTCAGATTATGAACTAGAACATTAGAAATGTGCTTGCTTTATGCATTTCTTCTTCTAATCTCTTTTTTCCTCTATAGTCCTCCTCTATGCAGCCTAAAACAGGGTAATTTTCTTCCGTTGTAATGGAAGAGTGTGTGTGTCTTCATATGTATTTCTGATTCCTAAAGAAGGACCTCATATTTACTACTTTTGAATTATAGCTCTCCAGCTTAAAAGAATTTTGTAAATTATTCCATATAAGTTATCTATCTAGATATACTTAGGGTTTTAACCATTAGCCACAATTCCACAGCCCACAAAAAACGTCCCACACATTAGCTGAGCTGATGTTTCTGTTTTGTCTTACCAGGCAGAATTCACATGATTTGGATATTCTACAAGAGCTTTATAATTGTGAAACATTTCACGTAAGAGAATCTAATTGGCTCTAGCCCTTTAAAAACTCTATTTTATCTTGAGTGGCTTGATTATGTCTGTAAGCATGGACTATAAAATTATCAAAAGCCCCATGTTTATATGGACAGTGACTATCTGAGATGAGGCTCCTGTTTTGTGGAGAGTCAGAGAGAGAAAGAGAAAAGGAAGGAGTTATTTGGAGCATATCAGTGACATTTGATTTCTTAAAAATCCAGCTGTGAGATTCAGTCAAAATAAGCTTGTTACATGTTAAACAGAAAATAATTCATTGAACTTTTTAATTGGTTGTTTTTTAGACTTTATTTTCATTGGTTTGTTCAGTGAATATATTTTTGTTACCATCAGTATATAAAACTATATAAGATTAAAAGCAAAATATTCAAAGACAAGGGTTTATAATCTAGTAAGACAGAGATGAGGCACACAATTACCATATTCCAAGGTAGCTGAGTATGTTTTATTGAAAGAAAAGTTCAATGAGAACATTCACAAGGAGACCACGTTCATCGGGGCAGATCAACATTTCAGAGAGGGAGTACTAGTCGAGTTGGATTTTGACAGGTGGGTAGGATTCAGATAATTATATTGGGAGGGAGGGCATACTTGGTAGAGAAGAAAAGCCTGGAGATGGAAAAGCATGGAGCATGAACCGAGATTAGTGAGGGAAAGTAGACGATGAGCCTGGAAGAGAGGTTGAAGAAGATTCCAGAGGGCCTGGCCAGAGCAGGCAGGAAAGTGGCATGTCCAGAGCCCGGTGTTAGACACTGAGGGTAGTGGGAGGGAGGAGGCTTTGCAGGAAGCTCTGGGAATCAGCAGAACCAAGTCAGAGACACTGTGAAATGGCTTATTGTAAGAGCCTAAGCACGAGGTCCCAGGACTTAAGCCAAATTGGTGGCAGTAGGAAGGGACTCCTGCAGCTGAATGTGGGAGGTGTGGCTGAGTGTACTGAGCTGATTTGCGGAGAGAACCGGGAGCAGCTGGTGACTGGCAGTGGTGCAGGAAGTGAGTAGACAAGAAAGGGAAAATCCAAGATGACTGCAGGACTTGCAGCCAGAGTTACTGGTTGAATGATGGGCCTTAAGGGACTAACTTAGGAGAGAGATATTGAGTTCATATTTTTAGATCTCAAAGAATTAGAATATTTTAAAAGACTAATTTAAAGAACTGTAGACAAGTAGTTTAATATTACGGGCATTTCAAAAAAGAAAAAGTTCATGGTAAATCCCATCATCAGAACTGATTTTTGTGTACTCATTTCTAACCATTTCTATTTATGTGTTTGCGATTACATGCATTCTGTATATGGGCTTTTATTTCTTGCTTTTTACTGAACTTTAAATCATAATTATTTTCCACATGGCTATATATATATTCCTTTAAGTACAGTTTTAATGGTTGCACAATTGAGAATTTTAGAGCAAGAGTGTTTTTAGCTGTTTACCATATTAGAGATTTAGTGAGGTTGATATGATTTTCATGAAATTGCTTGTATTTGTTTGTGATGTTTAGAAGTGAAATAAGGGATTGAAACTTGGGAGTAATGTTGGTGCTAGAAATAGATTCATTACCTCGTAAGAGATAACAATTATGAGAGTTTGCCAAGGAGAGAGTTTAGAGGGAGAAGAAAATAGGAGTAAGAATGGTTCGTTTATTTGTTGAAGTGAATTAGCTAAGTACATTATAATTAATACTTACGTATTTTTTCTACAAATATTGCTGGTATAGTATTTCCTCGAATTAAGTGCTGAGGGCATATCTGATGAATATCAATAACTTAATATTAGTGGCAAATAAAGGCCAGAAAAGTATCTGGGATATGACTATAAACCAATGAGTAATTTGAAATGTTTTCCAAACTTGGTACTCGGGAACCCTAGCAAAGTCTTCTGTCAACTGAAAAATCTCTCAGAATAGCTTTTGGCTGGAATTTGGGCAAGTTGAGACAGAAAGTGATTTGTCTAATTACCTGCCATTAGTGGTAGAAGTTTCATGAGATAAAATAGTTTGGTGTATTTCTTAGCACCAAAATAAAGATTGAGGATGTATGTAGTTCAACTACCTGTTTTTACCTGCAATCTAAGATCTCTGAAGCAAAGTAAATGACCGAGGCTCACCCCAGAATCCCTCTGGAACTCCTGGACTCTAGCTCTGAGCCTTTTAGAAGCAGTTTAATGTCGCAGACGTTCTCAGCTGCATCCACAAGGCATGTGGGTGAAAGACCTGAAACAGTGGTTTTCAGCTGGGACAATTTTGTCCCCCAGGAGACATTTGGTAATGTCTGGAGACATTTTTGGTTGTCACAGATGCGGGGGGGATAGGAGGGTGCCACTGCCATCTGTTGAGTACAAGCCAAGGATGCTGCTAAATATCCTACAATGCACAGGACAATCCCCCCACAGAATTATTTGACCCAAAAACGTCAGTAGTGCTGAGTTTGAGAAACCTTGATTGAAATAAGGAAAAAATGCTTATCTTTGGCATCCACCTTTCAAATTTAAATAAGGAACTGTCCTCTGAAATTCTGTATGTTTACTTTTTGACCTTTTCTCTCCCTCACTCTAAAGATACACATTCTGCCATTTCGCTGTCTGTTTTCGTTGTTCGTGCATGGACCGTGAGGGAAAGGATCACTTTCTATGTCATGGTCGAGGTACACTTTCAGCAATTCACGCTCCGTGAGGCTGCCCATGCTGAAGTCCCACACGCCCTGCACCCAATAGAACAGCATTTGGTGTCTCAGTATTCCCCTCATCACTGAATTTTCTGTCCATGTTGTTGCCGAATTTGACAGAGTAAAAAAAGAACTGGAATGTTTCTAAAGAGAAGGAATTATGCAACGATTTTTAATTTTATGAAGTTTCAAGCCAACATGCATGAGGCCAGAAGGAAATGTGTGTTAAGACACAAAACTAAAATCTCAGCCAGAGCCAGGGCTGGGGTGTGAAATGTACCTGGCATTGAGGATTTCAAGAGAGTCCGTCCTTCTCCGTGTGCGAGGAAAGACAAACGGAAGGCCTTCTGGGGCTGTACTCAAATTTTTAGTTACTTTCTTGAGCTTTAGGAGTTTATTTGGTTTGGTTTGGTGATGAATAACATCTGGTATTTTGAAAAATGAAACCATCACCCCAAGAAGCACTTGTATGTAAATTAAGATAATTTTGATAGTTTAAGAAAGAAGAAAAGAATTCGTTATTCATGTAATATGCCCTCGTGGCCTCTGTGTGACTTTGGGATAGATGGACTCTCCAAAATCTGCTTACTTTTTGACGATAGTCTTGTCTTCTGTCCTGGGTTTAATTTATTAATTATATGGGGGTATTTCAAAAAGTTCATTTAAAAATAAAATTAAAAGATAATACAAATATTTCCACACACTTTTTGAAGTACCCTCATATGTTTTAAAACACATTAAATTTAGAGTTCTGTGAAAGGATAAATACAGCATTACAACTAGTGTATTATGTGTGAGACTCTGATACATCTTTCCAGAGTACTGTGCATTTCCCAGTCAGGATGTTCGTCATCATTTATTGTAATCCCTTGTTTCATGACCATCTTCATACTACATCTTAGCTCTGCAAGATCAGGGATTGTGTCTTTTTGCTCACTACAGTACGCCGAACACCTAGCACTAGTGTGAGCCCTAATAACACCTCGGTAAACGTTCGTTGAATGGATGAATGGAAAACTGAATAATGCAGCACACAGGTAGATGTAAAGTAGACATGCATTTGCTACCCAGTAACTTCAGGAACCAGTTCTTCACTCCCGAATCTGCAGGAAATGGCCCTGCAGAGGACTCCTGTGGAACCTTGACAAAACAACTCATAAATCTTATACAAGTTACCATTTGTGATGGTGAGTGCAAGAGATACTTGCAGGTTCTCAACAGAG
This sequence comes from Cynocephalus volans, assembly GCF_027409185.1. Taxonomy (NCBI): domain Eukaryota; kingdom Metazoa; phylum Chordata; class Mammalia; order Dermoptera; family Cynocephalidae; genus Cynocephalus; species Cynocephalus volans. Next base: position 138,335,888 of record NC_084464.1, read on the forward strand.
CATAGCAGGGAACGTCAGGTAGGAAATATTCCATAAGTCTCGTGGGAGATGTTCTCTGGTTTGTAGAGATGGTTTTCTTCCTGTCCAGAGTGAGGTCCTGTCAGATTGCTGGACATCCTGAATGGGGCTTACCAAATTATAATTGTCCTAATCAGGTCATCTGAAACTCCAGTATTATTTCCTTATGTGGATGCAAAAACTGTTATTCATTCACCAATCATACCACCTGGATCTGACACTCAGATTCCCAGGACAGTTTCCTTCTGTGCCATCAGGGCTGTCTTACTACATTGTCTGCACAGTTTACAATAATGACTAGGCACGTAGAAGCACAGTCCCACCGAAACTCTGTGAAGCTGATCATTCGTGTGGGCAGTCGATAGGAGGGATCAAGCATGGGCCAGGACTCACTGCTCCTCCCAGGGCCCACAGGGTGACGTAAACATGGTGGCATCAAAAAGGGTTGACCTTACTACTAAGAAACTTCTAAATCTAACAGGAGGTGGGGAGAGGTCGTGTATGGCAAGGGCACACAGATTTAAGTAGTATATCTAAACTGCACCAAATAAATGTTACAGGAGTAAGCCTTTTGAATTTTCTGCCCATTCTGTGATTAAGTCACATCTGTAGCATTAATGTTTTGTATTATGCATTTCGTACAAGATAGATCTTTGTTCTCTAAAGTATGTTTCTTCATTGACATCTAATATAAAGCTTTGTAAAATATATGTGAATGGGGGATATGGGAAATTTCAGCTAGACGGACTGGAACAGTAGGTGTAGGTGGGGAGAACAGTGGTAGGAGGATGATATCCACGTTTCAAATGTGGGTGACCATTGCCTTCCACTTTGGGAATTCCCTGCATCCCTTCTCCAAAGGCACCCCAGTCATTGCCACTGGAATAACTAGCATCTGTCTTTAACTTCATCTACATCTTATTAAGTGTCTGCTTTACCTCTCTGACTTCCAATTTGCCCTGGTACATCTAATTTTAGGCATGATTTATTGGTGTGATCAGCCCTAAGATAGTATGTGCAAAACTTTAACATAAGGCATTTAAATTGACATGTAATAAGGTTCCAGCCAACCTCTCTAGCATCATCTCTGGCCTCCACTTTCACACTTTCATGCCTTTGCTCATCACATTTCCTGCGCTTGATACATCTTTCCCTGCCTTTTCTCTTCTGCATCAGTGCTTTCTTCATGTGTCATCTCATCTGCAAAATCTGTCTTCTCCAAAGTTACTGTGTCTTCTGCCTCCACAGTCATCATGTACCTCCCCATTGCAGTAGCACTCCTCACAGCTGGCCCTGAAGCACAGCTGCACGGGCATTCATTTTTCCAATAGATGGTCAGTTTTTTTGATGTCAGTGATAGTGCTTTCTGTATATTTGTTCCCACAGCAATTAGAACTTTACTGAATAACGACTTGAATAGGGGCCTAAAAGGGGGAACATAAGGAAGAAAGTGGACCTGGGTTAGAATGATAGGAACTTGGGGCAGAGATAAACAGTAGAGTACAAACTCCAAAAGAGTTATGCCTTTTAGGGCCAGCCCGTGGCTCACTTGGGAGAGCGTGGTGCTGACAACACCAAGTCAAGCATTAAGATCCCCTTACTGGTCATCTTTAAAAAAAAAAAAAAAGATTTATGCCTTTCAGTATGGGTTATCTGATTTTTCTAATTACTCTTTACTTAAAATGAACCTAATCATTTCTGTTGGAATCCCTACGTGAGCTACATCAAATGAGACTTGTTTAACATCTATGAGAAAACAGCCTAGGGACATGCACCATATGCACTATTTATTAAAAAAACATTCATTTAATTTATCTGTTCCTCTAAATATCCTTGTGAAGTGGGATGAGAATTTTAAAGATAAGGGGATGGAGGACATAGACCAAGTCACACAGAAATTAAACACTGAAGCACATGCCATGGTCGTGTTATTAGAACACCTGTGGCCCTGACGTCACAGCCCCCGCTCTGTCATGGTCACAGTTAAAGGTCACTGTGTGCCTGACAGAGAAACCTCGATTCTGACCATGACATGCCCTTGGGAGAGGATTAATCCAGGATGTTCCCAGTCAGGAGAGTACACCTGTGATCTTATACTTGTCATCATTATCCACATCTGTCCTTCTCTATTCCTAGTGTGATCACGCTTTCTAGATTATCCCTTTCTAGATCCTTGCAATAAATCAGCTACACCTTCTCCTTTCCAGTCTAAATCTAATCTTTTTTTTTTTTTTTTTTTAACCTCTGGGTTTCCATACATATTTTAAATTGAGGGGTTGCTTCTTGCACATAATAGCTATTCAATTATGGGGGGGGGGTTGTTTTGTTTCATTTTGTTTTCATGACTTGAGACTTTATTAGCCATTGTAATGATTTTTCCCTTTTCATTGGAGGCATTTTCCCTGTTTTCCCTGTTTCCCTCTTAGCTCATTTACAGAGGCAGTGCCGGCCAGCTAGATTGCAAGACGCTGCCTATCACTCAAGTTCCTGCTGTTAGTGGTAATTTAGTCAGTAAGCTTTAATGACTCTGTGAAGCATATATTTTTAATGAAATTGCCCTCAATTTTTAGGTGTTCATGTTTTCCTTGGAGCTAACCTGCTCAGAATGTTAATCTACGCTGTTTGTCCTTTCATTATGCAGTGGAAGTCAGATGCTTTAAATTAATTTGTTGTTACCCTAAATTTCCTACACCCAGTCTGCGTTTTAATCTAGTGAATTAATGCTTGCTAGGCACTGGGAACATTAACAGTTTCTCCATTTATCATTTTTGATAATCATTGCTAGTGCGTCATCCTGGCTAGACACCATGCCCTTTGTATATCTTGTGAGTCCCAGGGGGCACAGAGACCATCGGCCCCATAAAGAGAACGTGCCATGCTTTCCATCCAACAAACTGCATGAGCTTAAGGAGCTGGCTTCATTAACCTGCTTCACTTTCCTTTCGTTAGTTTCTGCTGTTTTTTGTTTTTTCGTGTAGCTCGGTGAGTCTTTGAATATTGGTGGCCAGACATTAGGTATGGAAAGTGTTTCTTCAAAAAATCTTTCAACAGTCAACATTGGTGGGGGAGCCAGGTGCAGGGATCCTCAGTTTCCAGTTGTTGGACTGTTGCTGGGAGGACTCCCTCTTCGTTTGCTTGGGCTTCCCAGTGGTACAGGGAGTCCAGCTTCCTGTGTTCCCCTGAGACTCTTGAATACTGTTGACTTAGTGGCCTCTCGAAGACTCACCGCAGGCGCGGCTCCCATCTCCTCCAGCCACCACTGCTGAAAAGCAGCTCTTGCTCATGGAAAACTGGGTTGGTTTCTGAACACTACTTTCTAAACCTCTTCTTGTGTACATTGTATGAATGCTCAGAACAGTGGAAGACAGAAAGCCAATTGTCAGTTCTGTAAGTAACATTAATAATTAACCAGTTCAGACAAATATTTGCCATCATAGTTTTCAGATTGTAGAGTGTTGCCAGTCGCCAGTCTTTCTTGTCAGTGCTTTAAAAACTAAGAGCACCCCTTTCGCAAGATGGTGCTGAAGGCAAAGAAGGAAGCTCCTGCCCCTGCCAAAGCCGAAGCCAAAGCAAAGGTTTTGAAGGCCAAGAAGTGCTGCAAGGCATCCAAAGCCACAAAAAAAAGATCCACACATCACCCAGCTTCCGGCAGCCCAAGACACTGTGGCTCCGGAGGCAACTCAGATGTCCTCAGAAGAACACCCCCAGGAGAAACAAGCATGACCACTGTGCCAGCACCAAGTTCCCCCTGACCACTCAGTCTGCCATGAAGGAGACAGAAGACAACAACACACTTGTGTGCATTGTGGATGTCAAGACCAAGAAGCACCAGATCAAACAGGCTGTAAAGAAACTCTGTGACATTGATGTCACCAAGGTCAACACCCTGATCAAGTCTGATGGAGAGAAGAAGGCATCTGTTTGACTGGCTCCTGATTATGATGTTTTGGACGTTGCCAATAAAATTGGGATCATCTAAACTTGAGTCCAGATGGCAAATTCCAAATATACAATTTTTTTCACTTCACCATAAAAAAATAAAAACTGAGAGTCCAGATGAACCAAGTGACTTCCACAGGCCACCAGCACCTCCACCAGCCACGCTCACACCTTCCCACCCCCTGCCCCGGCACATGGCTTAAAAAACAAACAACTCAAGAAAGGGAAGCTGTGTGATACAGCAAAACTTAACGTAAGAGGGCATCATATGAGCATGTGCTGAGGGCCTTTCAAAGGGCAATGGATGTTGGAGTCTACTGGGAAGGTTACAAATGAGTAAATAAATAACTTATGAGATGGATGCACGCTCTGAAGTAAATGAAACAAGGAGATGTGATAGAGGCCATTGTAGAGGGGGTGCTGTGGGAAGGCCTCTCTGAGGAGGTGACATTTGAGTTGAGACCTGAAAGAATCCATCAAATGAGGTTCCACATGAGGAACAAGCATAGCAGGAGCCAAGGACAAAGGTACCACTACAGAGAAGAGGCATCGAAGATGTAGCCTCCCGCCAGGCCCAGATTAGGTCTTGGTGACCCCACTGTCCTCAGCTTTCATTTCTTCCTTGCCTATCAAATCCCAGCTCCCAAAGATTGTCGTGAAACAAAGTAATTTCCCATGAGGTCAAAGGGAAGTTGCTCCCACAATCCCTTCCTCTCAGCCCCTGTGACACGGAGCCAATTTTTATCTGGAGTTGACCCTTGGATATATGGCACCTTAAGGTTCAACGGACTGAGGAGCAGACCCACACCAGCAAAAATATCTTTTTTTCTTTAATTCCGTACGTATTTGCTTTCTCCAAAGGAGCAACTGTTCCTAGGGCTGGCCTAGTTAGCAGCTGAGACTGAGAGACAGGGAGAGATTTCTTGTCACATCAGACAGTTGTACTTTTTGGCATGCTGTTTAGGTGAAGATCCTGTATTAGACCACATGAGAAAAATCCTCAGAAGGCTGCCACTGACAGGCCAAGCTGCAGGGAGGGCCTGGCTGTTCCGTTTGGGATCAGGGAGCAGACAATAGCACTTTTATGTGTTTTCTGTCATGAGAAAAGTCAGAAGCCAAATGAAGAGAGAGGAGTCTGGCCTCTTATCTACAAATTTAGAAGCAATTCTTAAAATGCCACAGGTGTCCTTAATGGCTCTACAAGTAGAAAGTGAAATTTTTAACAGTCCTTCAAGATCTTGCAAATGTCATCAACCCATTTTCTATATATCTTAAGGAATAAGTAAACCCCGTACAGCATTCTGGGGGAAATGACAGGAGGGAAGAAGAAAGTACCATAAAAGAATTTCTAATCTCAGCTGCATTTGGGGAGAGGAGAGGAACAGAAAATTACAGTGACATTTCAGTCTAGGAAGAGGTGGAGACGGTATTGCCTAGTGATTCTGCACCTGGAGTCAGGTTACTTCTATTCTAACCTCAGCTCTACAACTTGTTTCCTGTGTCACCTTGGGCAGTGTATTTAATTGTTCCAAGTTTCAGTTTCCTTATCAAGTAAAACTGCAGTGATAATAATAACACTTATTTAAAATATCAATCTAGATAATTCATGTGAAGTGCCTACCTCTGAGCCTGGCCATTTTTGTAATTACTACTACCATTTTTGCTTGTTTGTTTTCATTATTACTGGGCAGACCTTCTGGAGTTGATGAGGAATGCTGTTTCTGGCCAGTCTTGCAATGGTCCTCCCATGGTGTATTAGTCCATCTGTTGCTCATGACTGAAATTGGGCAATTTGTAAAGCAACATTTATTGCTTACAGTTTTGGAGGCTGGAAAGTCCAAAGTCCAGGGAACACATCTGGTGAGAAAAGGCCACATCTAGCCTTTTCTTGGTGGAAACTCACAGTGACATTTTGCCATGGAAAAATGGCAGAAGCAGAGAGAGCTCTTCATGTGTTCTCTTTTAAAGCCCATGGAAACACACCCATGACCACTATTAAACCATCAATTTATTGATCCATTCACTAGGGCATCATCCTCACAATCTAATCACTTCTTCAAGGCCCCACCTTTCAATTACCATAATAGGATTTCCCACCCTCTTAACACTGTCACAGTGGGGGTTAAGTTTCTAATACATGGACTTTGGGGAACACAATTCAATCCACAGCGTATGGGGAGAGATTAGCAGCCTTTACTTTTTAAAGTGTAGTCTCTGTTTTGTTAGGCCACACGTGGCCACTAATTAGAGAGCAGTGGGTGGGATGGAAAGAAACATTAGAAAATGCAAACAGCCAAGGAATCATGAAAACTGGACTACACAAATGGCATGTGAGACAAAAATTTCCATATTTTTAACCCCTTATCTCCTCCTTCCTCCGTCACCTCCTGTTTGCTAAAGGTTTTACTGTGCATCACCTACACCCCGACATTTGACCTGAACGGCAGTGCTGTGCTGAAGATCGCGGAGGTGAGTGCTCCTTGTGTCTGTGCTGCCTGCTTACAGCTGCTTCACCTCCAACTGGGATAAATACTGGGGTAGAACTGAGTCCCAGAAGTGGGGTGAGCGCTCCTCTGCTTCCTACTGGGGCAGTATCCACTATGGAAATCATTTGTGGGCAGCATGCTACGTGGGCCACCATCTTTAGTCATAATGCCATGTGTCTTAGAGCTCTGCATGCTTGGGTTTGCTTAACTTAAGGGCTTAACCATGGAAATAACAGTACTGGTTCCCCCTACTCTGTTATACCCAGGCGTATTACTTTCTCAGTCTCTTTCTCCTAAGATTAATTGAAAAGCATTTGATTTTTAAAAATGGTTTATAAAAAAACAATTATGAGATTTAGAGATATGTTCATTGATTAAATCCCATCCATATCTCCTAAACCCTGATTAATGCATTTCATAACTATCATTGAAAAGCCTTCTCTTTTCAATCTGTATTGCAGCCTAGACTAAAGTGTACCTTCCAGCACTCCCAAGTCTACGTCCAACAGAAAACTTGGCTGTGTGAATGTCTGGCATGTTTGTTTGGCTTTTGAAAACACCATTTTATAGCTGAACCTTAATATGCTTAGTTTTCCTTCCATTTTTTGAAAAGAATATCTACAGGATTTATATGTCCTGATAAGAATACAAATTCTGACCACAAAGAGGCAATGATTTTCTGAATTCTGAAATTATGGAGAAAAAGCACTCATAGGTAATATGCTTTTTATGATACGGTATGGAAGAGTGAAAATAATAAGAGAAAATTATTTTCGAACATGTAGAAAAAGTATATGTGTCTATTAAAAGAGAAAGAAGCAGCCAATCAGCGAACTCACATTACAATATAAATCACCTTTCAAGTATGTATTCTGAAGACTCTTTCCTTTAACACGTTCACGTGTTTTAGTTGATATAAGTAACAAAATAGAATAGTTTTCAGTATTTGAATTTTAAGAGGTACCTGTGAGTCTCTTATTATGTTTGCTTTTCATGGGAAAGTGTAGTTTCTGAACATAGCCAGAAGCAGGATTGGCATGTAAGAGGCCTGGTAGCCATCTGAAGCAGGAGGACAAATGCAGTGTCACTTCCAGCAGCTGCGGATGAAGCCAGTGGGGGGGGGGGGGTGGACAAGAAGGATTCGTAGGGCCATCAAGAGGGGAGGGCAGCCAGGGAGCTCCAAGCTATGACAGGAGTTGCTCTTTATCATCCTCTCAGTAAATATTTTTTGGATGACAATCTAAATGACTTAGGACATCATTCCTGAACAGTGGACACACACTACCATGGTCTGCACAAGTGAAGGGTGTTCACTGAGAAGATCTGGTGCCAGAATACAGACTCAGCAGGCCTGTTCAGATAGAATGCAGCATCAGAACACAGTGGTCTCTACCAAAACCAGGAAAGGAAAAACACAACAAAAAACAAAAAAAAACCTAGCCTAAGAACAATAAAAAGAGAAAGACATTTGAGCTTGGCCTGTAAAAAAAAAAAAAGAAAGAAAGAAAAAGAATGGGTTCTGGAGTCACAGTGTTTAAATGTGGATCCCAGCTCTGCCACCTCCGGGTGTTGTTGCCGTGGATACTCTGGGCCTCTTGTTTGCTCTCTGTAAAAGGCATGATAAGAGGTACCTATCTCCTAGTGTGATTGTGCCAACTAGACATGAAAAATACAGCCCATGTCAAAAGCTTTTAGTGCAGGTCCAGCCCCATAGTAAGTGTTAAAAATAAATGTTTGCCACTGTCACTTTTGAAATAGGGCAACAATTTATCAAAACACCTTAAAATAAACCATTTAAAACTCCCGTGGAAATGTTGGGAAGAAATCTAGCTGTTCTTACTTACTCTGGTATACACTGACTCTTACTCAAGAATAGTGTTTACCCTGAAACCTGTTGATCAGGAAATTGGATGTGTACTTAAGTATGAAAAATAAGGCTATTTCCCCAAGGTACTACTGAAACTATAAAAGGATTATTAAGCTCTCAAAATGTAAAGAAGATGGCAGTCTTCGTTCATGTGTCTAACTTAGCTTGCTTAATTAAACTGCAGTAATGAAAATTTTTAGAATAATATCTTCCATGATACAGGAAGAATAGGAAATATCACCAAATTAAAAAGTGGACAATTATGAAATATCCAGCAAGTGTTTTCTGTTCAATTTTGCGAATAATCACTACTAAAACTCTTTATGAATACCTAATCCTTCTCTTCATTGATTGAAAGCTGAGCCCAAAATTTCTCTTCGTATTATACCCAGCTTAACAGATATGTTGAGTTGTCCAAGGGCGGTTACCTTAATATAGTAAAAAGCTATGTAAGTAAAAATTGCCAAGGTCTTGGGGTAAAGGAAAAGGTGGAGGCATAGCCAGAAGCTCTGTAAAGCTAATGCAAAGATGATCAATGGCATTCTATTGGAAAGATTTGAGAGATATTTTCATGCCTGATGAAGGCTCCTCTGTGGGATTTCTCAAAAGCAGAAAGCCTAGTTCATAAATGTGTATTTGCTCTTTTGATCTTCCTGACTCATGGAAACTTCCAGTCTTTGATCTTGTAGCATGCTGTTGGGTTCAAGTAAAATCTGTCTCAAAGACCATTGTTTTTTCCTCTAAGATTCACACTTTCAGGGACCTCCCTTTTTTATTCCTTCCATTTATCCATCCCTCCATTCCAAAACACTGGATAATAATTATAGCTACTGGTCCTTGAGTTTCTAGGGTGTTGCAATAAGTAGCATTGTATATATATTCTCTTGTAATCTCTACTACAACCTAGCCAGATAAAGAACCCCAAGCAAAATGGGGTTAATTTGTTGGCGCAAGTTTATACTGCTAGAGATTCAAATCCAGACTTTTTATATTGCGAATATGTTTTGGTCATCATTATACTGTGTTACTTCCTGGCTCCCCTCAGTCTTAGAAAATGATAATAGAATTTTGCCACAATAATATTGGCAACTAACTGAAATTCTTACGAGTCTTATCCGCCTTGGACCTTTACCGAGGCATTTAGTGATAATTGCTATGTGGTGTTTTTACATATGAAGCTGAAGTATTGATGCATTTCACTTTTTTCTGACCAGCAATTCATAAAATTAGGATTACGCCACTTTCCTGGGTATCTTTATGTATTGAAAGTTTATCTTTTCTGAGCATTACCATCAGAAGATATGGAGGTTAGTAATGGTTTTATTCATTACTTTGGGGAGCTTAAAAAACATTGAGGCTCAAGACCTGCCACCAAAGATTCTGATTTAACAATTCTAGTTGTCACTAAAATATTTTTTAAATTGGGTTGATTTATAACTCTTGAAATGTTCAACGATACTTCTTTTTACTCTGATATGGTAGCATTACTTCCAAGGCATTCCTCATGCAAAATATTCTACAATTAAGGAACAGATAGTCTCCAGGTATAATCCAGAAGAAAAGTACACAGATAACCTGATCTATTTATCTTGGAAGCATCTTGATATATGTTCGCTGTAAGACTGGGAGGAATATACCCCACCTCCTGCAAAAAACTAGCCAAGGGAGCAGGACCACTGCCTGAAACCAGTTGAGACCACTAGAGTGAGGAAATCCCATTCTAAGCAGCTTCACTTTTCTGAAACCTTTTCTTTTCCTCTCTGTGGGCCAGTTGCTTTATGGATTCTGATTTGACTCCTCTGAGGTGTCTGTTCTTTGACTACTTACTGGTAGATGGGCTTTGAACAAGCTCCTCCTTCCTTGGCAAAAAATTTCCACATCTCTCTTTAACCTCTGACTCGCATGGGTCTTGAAGACCTCATTTGGAGTTGGAAGACACACAGAGCAATGAGAGATCCTCTCTACTTCATTTTGGGCTGGTTCACAGAGCAGAGGCTGGGCCTCAGAAGACCTTCTGTAGACCAAGCAGAAAGCCCTGTCTGGGAAGGTGCAGGAACTGAAGTGTTGAAGTGTCTTAAGCCGTTTTATATGCCAGTTTAGGCCAAGAAGAACACGGAGGAGGAAGAGGAAAACAATCAGTTTTCCATGTATACCTGGACCTTTAAGAATTTCCTTCTGAATTGAGTCAAATGGTGATCAGATGTATTCCTAGGGAATATACATATTCCCTAGGAATAATGACACAACTCCAATTCACTGTGTGTGTGTGTGTGTGTGTGTGTGTGTGTGTGTGTGTGTGTGTGTGTGTGTGTGTGTGTGTGTGTGTGTGTGTGTGTGTGTGTGTGTGTGTTTCCGTGTGTGTGTTTGCATTTGTATCAGCAGGACCCATTTGATGAGATGCTTCCTGTCATATACCCACCTGTTATAGCTGTTTACCTGTCTTGGGAAGGAGGCCTCTTTCAGAGAGAATAGGAGATGGCCTGGCAAGGAGTTGTCACCATGATTCATTGTAGGGTTTAGACTTACAGTGATAATTAAAATTTTCTCTGATTCTAACTGGGATCAACAAACATTTATATAGAAGAGATTTCTTCTGCTTTCTTGTAGCTTAATCTCTGACCTTTTATAATTTTTATCACATAAATTTTTCATCTCCATAAAATAATTCCAGTTGGAAATATACTAGCTCTCCTCTTTATGGAACTTAGTACTACGCACCATTTTAACAAAGCAATGCCACTAACCCCATTCAGATAGGAAAGAGAAGGTAAATGCAGGGTTCAACAAAGTGAAAGACATGCGTATTTTGCAAAGCTAAACAAATTTCTGTTGTGGCATCTTCTTTAAAATTTTTGATCACTTTGGCCAATATATATTGAGAAACTGCTGCATTCTACTTTGGTGCTTCATATTTAATAATTTAGTGATTCCACCCTGGGTTTAACCTAGTACTGTTACTTTTCAGTCTGCTTGATAAAATAAAACTTTTATTGCTTATGTATGGACTGCAGACTTGTGTACTTTTATTCTTTTTCCTTCTGCATTTGGGGTTTGCTTTGCTTCATTAACCATTTATGTTTTTGCTCTCAGTTATGTTTAGCATGTCATAAAGCTGGATGTTCACAAATGCACGAAATGATCAAAATGTCCATTACGAACCTCTTCACTGCCCTGTGTCTTCGTGCCTTCCCTGGAGATCAGGGGCCTGTGGCTTTTCACAAGGTAATGGAATTGGCCTTTTGAGCCTCTGGCAGAGATGCAGGACTGAGGCTTTAAAAGTGTCAGTTCTGCATTACGAAAGCAAAGGGCATAGGAAGTAGAACCAATATTGGGGAGACTACAAGAAGAAACCAATGAGTCCTTTCCCAGAAACTCAGCCTGCCTTTGGACTTGGTATTCTCTTAGCTTTTGTGATTCAGTGTGCTCATAACTACCGCCCTGAGGCAGAGGAAGAAAAACATGCATGTAGTGAAAAATCATTGGCTCTGAATACAGTGGTCAGCTTTAAAAGGAAACCGTAGTTCTATGAACCTTACTTGTTTACCAATTTATTATTATTACAGCAAGTTTAAGAAACTTTTCTTTAGAAGATGTCAAGATAGCTGATAAAGTATTTCTTTCTTGATACCTAAAGATAGAAATATTGTCAACTATGTTATGTGCTAATTTTTATATCTAACAGGATAACTTTTTATCATATTCAGTATGTATACTCCCAACTTAGCAGAATGAGCTTGTTAGATTAATACTTTTTTTTTTAAGCTGAGTACACATGCTCACCTTTTCCTTTAATAAAATGTTTCTGGCAATAAGTCATGTCCAGTGATACAACTATAGTATTAATAACTAAACATTGAAAATAGGAGTGACATTAAAACTCAAAAAAATACACTTGGTATGTGGGAAGTTCTTGTCTGTTTACAGTACTGTGTTATATAAAATTGAGTCCCTCATGTGTGCTTGCTTGCTTGCTTGCCTTTTTTCTTTCTTTCTTTCTTTCTTTCTTTTTTCCTTTCATGAGTGCTTTCTTTCACTTTCAAAAGGGACTAACGTAATTTTTTAAGGGAGATTGTATAGTGGGTATGGCTCTCAATGTTCAAGAGAATTTATATATTTAGCGTATAGTTCAGGTCTCAAGATAGTTACTCGTTTACCTTTAATGCCTGTGAGGCTTAAAATTCCTACTTAAATTTATAATGTCAGATCGTACAGATCTGAAAGATCAACAGTTGTAAAGATTTCTTGGAAAAATGTAAGATTTAAAGAAAACTCTTAAATTATGAGGTACAAATGGTACTAGTATGCCTAATTACACTATGGAGAATTTGGTTTCATCAAAGTAAAACATTGCATTCATTTAGATGTATTGTCAAGGTTTTTAAACCATTCACCACATGTAAAGTAGAAGCCTTTCTTGATTAAAACACCTTTTTTCTAAGTATGTGTAAATCATTGTATCTTCAAATCCATTATAATCCATGATTATTTGAGAAAATGAATTTAGAATTCATATGCCCTATATCATTTTATAAACAATAAGTACTTTATAACTTGCTCTTATTTTTAACTATAAAATAATTTAATCTAGGCCAGCTTTCCAATAGTTTTAAGTTTCAAATGCTCCTTTGAAATATTTAGTATTCAATAGGAGATAAACTTTTTTAAAATGTTTACTTTTACCTCATTAATTTTACAAAAAGGTTATTATAGTGAAGACTGGCAGAAAACTTTCTAGTTTATGCAGTAGAAGCAGCAAAGATTAACATTGTCTCTCTGCCATCTCAGTTGTCAGTCATCAAATTAAGTTTGTCATTTAGGTGACAACCCTGTATTTTCATTGCAGGTAATCTTGAAGCTATTCCTAGGAAAATAATTTAGGCACATTAAATCTCTCTTTTTGTCTCTTAGAAACAAATTTCCAGGGATTTTTAATATGTTTAGTTATTTTCATAATAACTAGTCCTAAATCAGGCTGACTTTCCGTTTAAGAGGGATTTGATATCCTCTCAGGTTAATTCCAAAGGATGTTGTTAATGAGCAGATATCTACAGAGCATGTGTGTTGCTGTCTTATTTCTTTACCAGGTGTGCATTGAAACATACATATGCAGCTGTCATCAGCGCAGTATAAACACTGCTGTGCGGGCAACTCTCAGTCAAATGCTCAGTGACTTGACTTTACAGTTACGACAAAGGCAAGAGAATACGGTGAGCCTGTGGTATCCCCACGTTCTCCACGTTCTGGTGGTGTCTGTGTGCATAACTGCATGCTGTGTGTCCCACACCCGGGGCCCCTCGTGCCAGGGTGGCTTCCTACTGAGAAGAGTAGGAAGGGCTTGCTTGCTTTAGAAGAACGTTTATTTATAGAAATTAATCTCTTTAGATTTTTGCCTGTTTCACCCCATAGCTTTGAGAGTTGTTTTTTCTATAGTTTCCTTAATTTTTTAGTCATTGTTTTAGAATTTATTTTTCTTTTTTAATTCTTTTTATAAAAACTGCTCATATGAAATTTTTATTAAAAAATATTGTGATATATAACAAATACTGAAAGTAAATTTAAAATTAAGAAAATTGAATAGCAGTTTGTTACATGCTTTGAGGTTTGGTATGTTTCCCTTTAACTAAAAGATTGTGGCAGGAGATTCCCCTCACCTGCTGAAACCATCAGGGTGAAGCTGAACTTGTCTTCTGTCCGTCATCAAAGCCCACTAGAGCTTTTTGCTCTAAACTTGAACAGATGGTCTAAAATGAGCGTTCCAAGAGAAAATGTAAATGTAATTGGCTCCTTGTATATATATTTATATATACACATATCTATATATCTATCTAGATTTATATAGATATACATATCTTTTGAAGGTACAAAAAAATGTATCTATATATATTTGAGGAGGCAGCTGGACCATATGGCGAGCCAAACCCTTGATCTTGGTGTTACCAACACTGCACTTTAACTAACTGAGCTAACCAGCCAGCCTGGCTTCCTGTAGATATTATCTTCCAGGAACGTTAGCGAGAAGATGAGTCCTCTTCAAAATTAGTGTTTTGTTTTGTTTTTAAATCTGCCTCTGTAATAATTCAGATTGAAATTCTTTTAAGATCTGCAAAGAGTGTTCAAAATGACAGTAGTTATTTTTTTAAAATAGGAAATCCCAGTTGCAGACTGCAGTATCTCAAATTAATTTTACAGAAATTAAGATTTCATATTTAATTTCAATTATTTCTCATTTTTAACTTCAATTATTTTCTAACTTTTAGAAAATCATGGAGTCAAGGGGAACTTTAGAGATTATCTAGTCAGACTATTTTATTCCTCATTTTACAGATGAGAAGATAAAGCCCAAAGAGATGAAAATTGAAATCTAAACTTAATGAGCTTATCAGTGAAAGAGCCAGAGTTAAACCCCTGGTCTCTTGATCCACTCCCAGTTCAGGTTCTCAGTTAATATGTGCTCTGGCAGCCAGTGCTGAAAAACAATACTAGCCTGAAAAAAATTATTATTTTTTTTTCTTTTGTGTTTACCATACCTAAAGCCCAAGTTTCTACAGTACTAAAAAATTGTTTTAACTTGAGATATTTTTATTACTTCAGCTTACCCTTTGTTATTTTGCTGTTCTACAAGAATGGTAAAAGGTGGTGTTGTAAAGGTCTGAATGGTACAGGTATCTGCCTCTGTCTCACGTGGGTATTCAGCCTTCTGGTCCTGCTCATCACTGACCATCAGGATTCATCTCAGCCAGAGACAAGATCCCAAAATAGGTGGAAAACTAGTGTTTCCTGTTATTTCCTTCCTATTACTCATGTAGTCCCTAGAGATGTGATTCCATGTCCCAGAAAAATACACATTTCAGAATGCTACTATTTGAAGTATTTGCAATGTCTGGTAGAAGGAGATGTAAGTGTCACCACCTAAGAATTGCTAGTTTTTAAAAAGCTATTTAAGGAGAGTGGTGTATAGGAAAGGTGAGGTTTGCTCTGAGGAGGCTGTGTTTCCTGGAGGACACTTAGCATTATCTGGGAAAGGTGTGCATATTTTGTAGCAATGCCCTCACTGTAAAGACATCATGGGCCATCACAGAATTAGGAAGACTTAAATACAGTGGGAAGAAAATAAATAATGTAGAATGCCAAAAGCATTAGCTTGAAGTATATCTTCAACCTCATGTCTTTCCCCATCCAGGACAGATTACAATTTTGATTTTGTATCCTCAGAAACCCTACATTATTACCCAGCTTTATTATTGCATTACTTAGATAACCAAAGCCATTGTTAAACTGTAAGTTACTAATTGAATAAGCAACATTGTCACATGTAAATATTTGGGGCTAAGGGGTGGAGATTCTTCTACTCTTAAGTATGATTTAGATGTGTTGCCTCCAGAAAATATTCTACTGAGCTTGCTTAGCCACCTCCCGAGCTGTAGCCACTGACATAAGATTTCACAAAAATTGCTCTGGAAGCAGTTGAGCTTGCAAATTAATGAACAGAAAATAGTAGAAATTTGTGCCTATAACAAGCTGTGGGGCTACAGCTAATGTTGGAATCCTGCTGACGTCGCCAATTGTGGAGCTACTCGACTATGCCAGTTGTTGAGCTAGGGCTGGGTCTGGAGCTCACAGACCCCTGAAGCCTGTTCACAGTCTGGGTCACAAACCCTTCACACGCCAGGCTGGGTCCCCAGACCCCTCACACGCAGGTCTATGAGCTAGGTAACCAGCAAACAGGTCCTTGGAAGCTGCAGGTTGGAAAACATGGCTGTGCAGAGCGGCGTCTGCCCAAGGCAGACGCCAGCCAAGGTGACGGCACCACACATGTGCACCAACTCTACCCACACACAACTGCTTACAAAGAATGCTGCACCACTCCCAACCTGATCTAAGGTGAGAGGGCCTGATTAAATTATTCTATTTTCCCAATACCAGCTTTTAAAAAATGAGCACCATGGGATGATTTACATGCCTGGTGGTTATTTGGCATGAAAATGCCCTATTATCTACTGGCACAAAGAAGCAAGAAGCAGAGAGGCTGAAGCGCCTCCTTCCTATTTCCAGCTAGTAGCCACTTCTGCAATGGGAAGTAAGTCTTATTATTGGTAAATACATTTCCCTTACTATTCTCCCCTCCCCAAGGTTCCCTCTCTGCCCTGATAGTTCTGGATCTACCTAGTGACAGTCAAGAGTGGCTGGTCTAGTAGACAGTCGAAAGTTAATATGCTCCCCCATCAACCAGAAGATGGTGCTTCTGACCAGTGGTCATCTTTGGACCTGTATTATGAAGACCTCTGGAGGCTGATCCCTCTTGTAACTAGGAAGAGTCTGTATTTGTTAGGTGCCAATCACAGTGTATTCTGCGGCCTTGGGATGATAAATGGTTCTCTCTGTGAAATTAACTCTTCTCTTCAGATGGGGAGTGCCCCAAATCACAGCCCAGCACCCTGGAATCATAAAGTGCTCCACAAAGCTTAAACTTTCAGGAAATATGTGGACTCTTAAATGAATTATTTTTGGAGCTGAGAAGCTCAACTGCAGATATCATAGTCTTTTTCATAAACACTGTGAGTAATGAAATGCTATCAAGAGCTGGAGGCTGTGCTTAGGGAAGGTAGCTGAGCCCAGAGCACAAGGATGCCATTTTGTTTCCTAGAATTTTTCATCATCTAGAAGTCAGGATTTGTCTTGTCTGAATCTCCTAATTGTCTATGTGTATCTCCCTTACTAGATAATTGAAAACCCGGATGTCCCGCAGGAATTCTGGAATCAAGGTATTGGATTTGATTTTTACTAGTTCACTTTAAAAAGCAGGTATGAGAGTACCTACTGTGTGCTTGGTGTTGGGACTGAAAAGATGACACAGACCTCTCAGGTTTACGGTTCTCCTCAGAGGTTCTGCTTAGTTTTGCCTTACATGGTATTATTTAATCAGCTGTTGACTTCCTTCTTTTCTGCCATCACTTGTGCCAGCCACACCTATTCCTGTTCCAACTGTGTGAGAGAAATTAACTCTTCACATCCCTCCCATGTGGAGGCTTGTTTAGTTACTTCATTGTCCATGAAGTCAGGTTTAATTGCTAAAATGAGAATTGGACAGAGGTTGTAGAAACCTGATTGGCATACAGTGCTGTTGCACCAGAATTATGTTTGTCAAATACCAATTTTTTTGACATGAGAAATAAATCTTCTCACAAGGAATCTTGCAGACAGCCCAATTTAAGCAGTGGGTGAAATCAAGTTTAGGAACTTTCATTGTGACCCTCAGGAACAGAAAAATATAAAAGTTCACATATAATTGAAAAGCAATTTAATTTTTGAAAATAGGCCTAGTAGTATTTTCTGAAAGAGATACAAAAACTCAAATCAGCTAATAAAAAATTGAAATGTAGGTTTTAAGACTTTATTCAGTAATTTTTAAAATATTGAAAAAATCTGCTTTTATATTTTCACCAGGTAACGATAGGGAGAAGGGGTAGGGGTGGGGAGATGATGAAAAAGGGAGGGAATGAAGGGAGAGAGAGAACCAGCTAAACAGCCACAATTTAAAAAAAGAGTAAATGAAAGAAATGAGAAAGAGGAATGCTTTAAGTGGTTTTCTAAAGCATTGCCGGAAGGTGTTGTATTAATCCCATCCTGCTTCATTCTTGGGCTGTGGGCCGGAAAGTGCTGCAGCATCTTTTCAGCTTCTGAAGTATATAATATTTCACATATAATATATAATAAATATATATATTTATTATATAGGTAAATCATATACTATAAATAAATATATATGGTATATAATAATATAAATGATATATGCTCCAAGATTTCCCACCTGTCTTTTCCTCTCTCTTTGGCTATTTTAGCTTCATAAAATCTTCGCTTTGATGTAGGATGATTTTATAAACTAAAAAGGGAGTCAGAGTCCTCTTGGTCAAGGATAAATCTCTAAAAATATATATTAGTAAAAAAAAATTGATGGAGGGACTCATTTGAAGATTATCTAAAATTGAGCTGAAGGACTGCTTATGGGTTTTATTTATTTTAAAGTATGTTTTATTGTTGTACCTTACCATTTTTCAATTTTTTTTCCCTTCTTTTAAGGTCTTAAATTATGAGGATCAGCCATTTATTTTTCTTTTTTCTGCCCTCCTCCAACTTTACTTTTATTTTCTTTCTTACAATCTTGCCATTTTTTTTTTCTCCATTTTTCTTGACTTCATGGTCATTCATTCATTTGTACATTCATTGGATACTTAGCCACATTTGTATAGATCTTTACAGGTTTTTATTTCAGAAAATGAATGCTTTCATTTGTTGTTTCACTTGGCCCAACAATTTTGTGAAGTTGGTATTATTTATCCCATTTTGCCAAAGGGAAAACTAAAGCTTACCCATCTCACACAATCAGCAAGTTGTGAACCTGTCATTGAACAGATCCCAAATTCCAGCCTTTTTTTCACAGTGCTTCAGTAGGAGTTTTGGTTCTAGTTTCTTGAAACTAGAACATGTTTAGAGGGAAAATTAATTTTTCTGACATTAACTATTGCTTCATTATCAGCAAAGACCATGTGCCCTCTGGTCACTGGACAAATAAAGTAGGCAAAGATGGTAACTAAATTATTTTCCTCCCTTTCTCTGGTTTCTTAGTTCCAAAAGGCTATCCTTTTTCCACAGTGCCATATTTGGTCTCTGTGAGGTACAATTCAAATCAGCTCAGAAGACCCAGAAATTCAAGAGAACAGAATAATGGATACATGTATAGCCTACTGGCCTAAATTCTGAGAAAGTTACTGTCAATTGTAGTTTTTTTTTTTAATTACTCAGATCTCCTTCTGTTATGTGTGAATGAATTTCTTCATAATAAGAAACAATCTATTATTTTCTTTCCAGACTGTTTTTTGAGTGTTTTACTTTAGAAAGGAATGATTGTACACTGTATTTCATTCTCACATTTCCCGTGATGGTTTTGGTGACCTAAGAGCTTCTCTGCATCTGAAAATCATCTTTTCCATCCTAAGTAAACATCAGGAGTGGAGGCTGAAGACTGTTCAGGGAGCTTGTAGTGGGCCTGCCAATGTCTAATGCCTGGAACCTCCTCTGTTTTGAAGGGTCAACAGTAGAATCCCTCTGTGATGACGTTGTCTCTGTGCTCACTGTCCTGTGTGAGAAGCTACAAGCCGCCATAAAGTAAGTGCTTTAATCACTGTGGCTTTTAGTAGCCAATGGTCTGTTTCTGAAATAACTTTTGTCTACACTGTCACTTAAAATTGCAGATGACAGGGAGAGTAGTTCCCCCCTCCTATGGTATTCACCTGAGAAATATATTCAGAGACCTTGGGCAATCCCAAATTACCAAATACCATTATGAAAGTATATAATTTCCTGATGTGAAAATAGGAAAACAATACCTTGCAGGAAGATTAATCCCTTGAGCAAAGAGCTGAGTGGGAAGAGTGGTGAGCTAAGAGCTAGTGATGTGAGGGATCGTCTTAACTTGGGCACATCCCAGCTGTGGGACTGTAAATGGCTTCTCATTGAACTGTGCTGCACTTTCTGCTTCTGTTAAATGATTGGGTTGGACCATGTGGCTTTTCTCTTTTTCTTCTCACATTCCCTAAGCCTATGAGCTCACACACATAACTTTATTTTTTAATTTTTATTTATTGAAAGATAATTGTACATATCTGTGGGGGACAGCGTTGTCACACATGTATCTTTTAAAAAGAGCGTCTTACTCTGACTTTTAAATATTTTTCATTTTTTTGTGTGTGCCTGTTTAATCAGTGCTAGCAGTTCATTTATGTGATGTCTACTGTTCCAATTCTCCATGCACTAAATTAATAACACAACTTGTGCGTCTGTATTAAAGCCAAATCATAAAAGGGCCAGACTTTCCAAGGTGGGATGTGCTAAGTTTTACTGAAAAGGAATTCGGAGGTAAAGACAGGCTTTATTTCGGTGAATAGCTTGCACACTGGGGAGATGCAGCCTTTGGTACAAAATGAAAAGCGCACTCCACCAGAAAAAAGGGAGAGATTGTTTTACATAGCAAAAGTTCCTGCCCAGTTTCCCATTCTGGTCCTCCATGCAAATGAGGAATTCAAGCTTGTTCTGTACAGATTGGTCTGACCCATTACGCAAAAGAGGGATCCTGGTTTGTGGAGTTCTGGCCAGTTAACATTTGACAGGTTGCAGTTCATTGATTAAGTTCAGGTGGTGAAATGAGGCTTTCTTTTAGCAGTTACTGGCCAGCATAGATAGGGACAGATGGCTTATGAAATCCTCAGACATAGTACATGTGTAACCTCTAGTCAGCAAATGGCTCTGGGCTCCATTCAGAATTTGGACCCAGTTAGCCACTCAGAATCCATCTCAAGGAATTGGCTCTTTCGGGGTTCACGGATGAAAAGTCCCTACCAGCTACATATATACTGAATTGCAAAATTCTGCAGCACAGTAAGGTTCTGACGTGCCCTTTAAATTATGAAAGACATATAAAACTATCATTTACTGTAACTAGAGCAGTTGATAAAACAGTAGGTCTTCTACTTACAGAATTTTAAGTACTATAATGAGTTGGGAGAAAGTAGCTGCAGGCACGAAAGAGTTCTCTCACTGCTGGAAACATTGTTTTTCTTGTTTTTGTTTTTTCAGAAACTCAGGATTATTTTTGATAAACTAAGCTTAGAATTACCCTTAAAAGTTGTTACCAAATGATTTCTACATCTATGTGTCCATTCCTCTAGGTCGCCTGCATATTTTGACCAAATTAAACTCTCTTTATGTCATGCAGTTAAAGGTCAAATATACAGAAAGAATAAAACAGTGGTTATGGGTGCTGGGGGGTAGGAATTGGAGAGATGTAGGTCAAAGGATACAAAGTAGCAGATATGTGGGAAGAACAAGTCTAAAGATCTAATGTACAACATGAGTACTATAGTCAATAATAGTGTATTGCATTCAGGATTTTAGCTAAATGAGTAGATTATAGCTGCTCTTGCCACAGGGGAAATGGGCAATATGAGATGATGGATAGGTTAATTAGTTTCACTATAGTAATCCTTTCACTATATGTATGTATCTTACAACATCATATTGTATACCTTAAATATACACAATTTTTTTTTTTAAGTGAAGAGGCTTACTTAATACATGGGTAGTATAAACCAAGAAGAAATAGCATTTAACTTATTCCCTACCTCCATCCTCAAATTTCTCCCACTCCTGGACCGATCCCTCCTTGCTCTCAGGAGGGATGAGTCTAACAGCAGATGGGATGTAAATGGATCCTGCTGTACCCTGTGCAGGTGCCCATCTTTCCTGACCACGGAGAGTTGAAGTAGTAGAGCTGATAACATCCTAACCTGGGGCTGTAGCACCAACTTCAGTGACTCTTTCTGTAGGTCCCCATGTCACCTGCTTTGCTTGGGACAGTCCCAGGTTACACCTGTTACATAATAATTATAATCACCCTCCTTCACTCTCAAAGGTATTCTGGTTTGGATAGGTTTTATATTCACTGTCCCCCTCCATGACCAGGGTTTCGGTCTCTTCTAGTGCTAACTCCTTCCTAGTGCTGCCCAGTTTCTCTCCATCAGAGCACAGCTGGCTGTTATATCCGAGCTGGGATATGTTTCTATGGGCATACTTTCTTCCAAGTCCCAATCAAGAGTGGCATTTAATCACTGTTGTGGCTCAACTGCACTGTCTTTGTCAGATTACCTGGGTAAAAACCCCTGTCCTGCCCGTTACTGCCTCTTGACTTTGGTCAAAGATTTCAACTTCCCTAAGCTTATGAAACCTATAAAATAATTAATATATTATTTATTATTGTAATTACAATATTATATAGTATCAGCAATATAAAACATATTAGGGTTTTTGTAAGATCAAATGAGAAAATTCACTTGGACTGTCGTCAATCAGCTAAAGATCATCAGGAAGACCTGAGGTTTACAGAATTAGGTTTATTAACTTGCTATAGTGAAGGCAGCTGTCCATTATGGGGAGCCATGGGGCATCCAGTGAAAGGGTGTTAGGAGGAATTGTTATAGGATTTGAGCTTGTGTTAGGTGATTTGGGAGTGGGTTATCGGAACTGAGTGTTCTGTTCAGGGATTGGGTGCTGTCAGAAAGCGGGGGAAATTCCAGCATTGGGCTTCGTAATTTTTATCTACAAAAGGGAGGAACAGATGGGAGGTAGAATTGTCTTTGGAGAAGTAGGAGTCACTCACAGGGGAGGGGGATATTTGGTCATTGTCATGGTTGTAAACAGCCCTTTTAAAAAATATATATATCTCTGTCCAGGCATGGTTGTTGATTGGGTTTCATCTTGTTTCATCATGATTGTGGAGATTTTTTCATCTGATGTTAACATTCTATGAAATTGTTTATGGTCACCAGGGGAACACCACAGCCTAGCGGGTAACACTAGGTAGCTGTCAGCCAAGGACACTTCTTCTTCACCCCTACCCAACCCCCAGGTCCAAGAACGCCAGAAAAATATAAAGACTGTGTTCATTACTTCACAGGCAAGGGAAAATAAGCTAAGCATTTTTTTTTCCAAGTAGTTTTCAAGGGAAAAATCTGAAGTTTATAAGGGCTAGAAAAGTAAAAGAGGCTCATGGTAATTATGCGAATTAGTAATTAAAATCTACCATCAGGATAAGTCAGAACAAGTCTATAGGTCTATAAATGATAGGCTTAAAATGTAACATTGTGGGCCGACCCCATGGCGCACTTGGGAGAGTGCGGCGCTGGGAGCGCAGCAGTGCTCCCGCCGCGGGTTTGGATCCTATATAAGGATGGCCGGTGCGCCCGCGGTGCGGCCGGTCACAAAAAGACAAAAAAAAAAAAAAAAAAAAAAAATGTAACATTGTTCATTGGTCAGAAAAGAGCCTTCACCTAGGTCCAGTAAGTACCTGGCATTCTGGGGTTCAAGTTCATGGTTCTGTAAAGCCTGCATGGCTCCAACATCAGCTACAGGAACCTTCATCTATGTGACAACCATATGGCCTGGTTTACCTGGAACAACCCAAGGTTATGCCTGTTGTATAATTATTATAAGCATTCGGTTTTTATATCTTCTAGGAAGTACTGCTATAAGTGGAGTTATTTTTAACATTACAATGCCAAGCAGGTAGTAAATATTTGATATATATTAGCTCTAAACTAGTTTGTCTGCTTTCACAATTATTGGTGCTAATTCTAGTTTATAATGCAGTTAAGAACATGGAGCTCCTTACCTTAGAAGTTTCTCTGAAGGTTGTCAAGAAAATGCATTGCACAGACATACATTGCAAACACACATACACACATGCACACACACACGAGGGTGCTTCAAGAAGTTCATGGAAAGATTTGTATTATCTTTTAATTCCGTTTTTCTGCAAACTTTTTGAAGTACTCTTGTATTAGACTCTAAAGATTATAGATTTCTATCAGTCACTGAAAAACAAAGAAATGATCTCTTAACATAACTTAAGAACAGGCTTTAAATGGGAAAAATAACTCATGTGACATGTACATGTTTTTCTAGCATTTGGACATTGGATCAAAGATGGCTTTAGGCCTATTGTTACAGAGCTTACGGGTTTTTACAGGATTCTCATAGTCTTGCTTAGTTTTCCGATGCTATTTCCTTGGCCATAATTCTGCCTCTACAGATTATTTGCTTTGTTTGGTTTTAGTCTTTCCCATGATTCCATTACCTTAAGGTGGAGGGAAGGAGGTATTGCTAGATGCTGTGGGCGCAGTCTGCTCACTGCAGCTGTGATGGGAGCCCTTTAAGTCCATGGTCAGGTGGTATGGTGCCCTTGGCTGCCCTCACTCCGGTGGTTCTGCTCATTCTTCTTGTTTTCACATCTGTATCATTTCTTCTGATTTTACTGCCTTAATTCTTTTATTTCTATTGGCTAAACTTGAAGCCTCTCCCACCTTCTAAAGAGGTTCTGTCTCTGAAATCACACTATGGTCAATAACCTCAGCAACCATTTCCAAAATCAGTGCCCAAAAACCTCATAGGACTTTAGGGGTGTATATTCACAATCTATGTTCTGTCTCTTGGGAGGATTCAGAAGATGAATTCAGGTATGCAGAATGTCCCACTCACATGCCTTGGAGATGTGGTATTAATAGAGTTCTATATAAGGCAAGTTGAGTTACATGATAGTACTTAAATCCAAGAATTTTTAGAAAGATAATTGGGCTTAGAAAGATATTTTTTCATTCTCTGCCCGTCTGTCTCCCACCACCCTTTGTCTCTTCCCTCTCTTCCTAGTAGACAATGTCAAGGAAAAAAAAGCAGGCTTGGAATCAGTGAGGCCAGACTAGGTGTTCATAGCATTTGTTCTTATTCCATTCCACTTCTTACACAGTTACTTAATTCCCTCTCTCCTTTTTCTAGCTAAATTGAAATCTCTTTCTAAGCGAGGCAAAGTCAAAATGGTTTAAAACAAAATTCTAAGAACTCCAGAGATCCAGGATATGCTGCCAGATTGCTCTCCCAGTAACCTTGCCAGGACAGTGGCTGCTCAGCCTTCAGGGCCCTCCGGTCCCCTCCCAAGACCTGTTCTGCACAGGTCACATTCCTGCAAAGAAAGTCGGCGATAAGCAGAGAATCAGACTTGCCAACCATGAAATTCTCAGATAAAAGACCAGAAAAAGTGACTCACAGCCTTCTTATGTAGGCAGATCTTTCCCTCACATGTTTTAAAGTGTTGGCTGGTTTCTAGGCTTCTTCTGCACTGTGCATTCCATATATTGTCTGTCTATGGTCAGATGAGTATTAAACACATACACACTGAGCACGTGCAGATGTGTATCTAGTGAGGGGCGTGGGTGGCTTACATTTTAAACAGCTGCCTTAATGACATGACTCATGCAGGCCATGAGCACCTATTCTCCACACTGCTGCAGCCCACAGAAAAGCTGCCTGTTGCAGTCAGTCTCCAGGGAGACTGTCAACTAGTTACCTTGGCGATATGTTCCCCGTCAGTGCACCTGATGCCTTGGGGTTGCCAATTTACCACAGCACATTTCGCAGATACTCCTAGGAACCCTGACTGCTCCTAGCTTTTGTTTTTATTTTTTATTTATTTTGGTGGCTGGCTGGTAATGGAATCCAAACCCTTGACCCTGGTGTTATCAGCACCAGGCTCCAATCAATTGAGCTAACTGGCCAGCTCTCTCATAGCTTTTCTATGGACTTATTTCCAGTGATTTCAGAAATTGAGAATCTTTATCATCTATAGTTATTTCAAGTTTGTGATGCTAGACTGACAGTTTGAAAAGAGAAATTTTTGAATTGGAGCATTTAATAATTATTCTTCTTAATAATGGGCCAAGTGATTGGTCAGACTACAGGAAAGGCAATCCTTCTACAGCTGTTATTTTAAATGTGGCTTATACTTGATATTGGGACCTCCCTGTTTGCTCTCTCCACTCTGTTAATTCTAAAACATCCAGAATGAGTCTTCTAAGACACAAATGTGGTCATATCACTCTTCTCTTTGCACAAAAAAGTGCAAAAAAGTGCAGATATCTTAGCACGACCTACATGACTCTTCTTGATCTGTTTCTGTCTATTCCTCCTGTCCCCCATTCCCACCCCGCTGGTGCCCCCTCACATCTGTACTTCAACCTCAAACCTCTCAGCCCAAACTTCTTCCTCCTCTGCCTGCATGCTTTGCACACACCCTTCCTCCAACTTCTCCATGTGGCAGGCTTCTAATTGAACTTTCGGTCTCTACTAAGGCACCATGTCCTGTGGAAATTCTTCTGCATCTTTCTAAGGAGGTGCCCCTCCTATATGGTCTCATAGAAACTGGTGTTAAATTATTAATTTACAGCACTTCCCACCAGTGCTTCATCTACTTGCTATTTGTCTATCTCATCCCATAAGAATGAAGAATGTGCTGTTTCAGGTCAGGAACTGTGTCTTGTTCAAAAGCTTAGGAAAGCTTGCAGGAGCAGGAGGCTAGAATTGTAAAGTCCTCACCTGACGCAAGACCGGCTAGTTATTTCTTGCCCTTCTTACTCTTCCTCCAACCATCACCTTCCTCTTGGCAAATAGTAATAATTTTTGTGGAGACGCAGTCCTTATCAGAGGGTGTGATAGAGTATACCCAAATATAAATGGCATTCCCCTTTTCAAAATAATGACATTATTTTAATCATTGTACAGTTCTCTTTGGACAAAGAAGCTTTTTTTAGAGTATGGGTCCGCAAACTTTTTCTGTAAAGGGCCACCTACTTACTAGCTCTGTCTCCTGTTTGTCTTTGTTTTTGTTTGGTTTTATAATTCTTTAAAAATATAACATTTTTTAGTTAACAGGTCAAGGGTGGGTTTTGCCCTTGGGCTGTAGCTTGCTAACTGGTTTTAGAGTGTAATGTCAACCTAAAGGTATTGAACATAGCACTTAAATGACAGACACCCTCCCAGCCGCCAATGTTACTATCCTCTCTGTCTTAAAGTTGCAGTCTTTCTTGATTTGTATGGATGCAACCTTCTGGCCTTTGGGATGGTCAAATGTTAATTTTTCTTTTCTCCCTTCCTATCTCCTTAACTTTCTAGTTTGCCTCTCATAAGCCTTCCCTTCCCCCTCCACCCCCTTTTCCTGGGAGTTATTTGAACTGTTAAAAACACAAGCTTTCTCTTGACATTTATTTTAACTTAAAAGAGACACACCAAATATTTGATATTTTTATCAGCGAGTTTCTCTTTTTTCTGAATGTTCCACCCATTCCATGCAAGATTCCTGAGTGTACTCTCTAAAAATGACTTATTATGTATTTGTAGTAAATGTGTCCCAAAATTAAATTCTCCCTCACCCCTGTCACTCTTGCCACATACCTGGATTTTCATACTGTGTGATGGGCTAGCAAGAAAACTTAATCCTGATATAAGAATGTGCTTCCAATCATGTTTTCTGTTTTCTGGCTCTATTGAGGAACCCCGTAATAATAATTTAGGGAAAAATCATTTGTCCATTGAAAAACGAAGGTTTTCTAAGTAAGTAAAGAAGAAAAGTCAAATGTAAGTTAGTAGTATGGACCAATCAAAAGGTAGCATGGTAAATGGTCTCCTGAAAGGTTTAGACAATTAAACTTATTAAAAATTAACATATCTGGAATAAACTGTGAGCTTTATTAAGTATATCAATATTTGTTCATTAATTGTAGCAAACATACTATACTCATATAAAATGTTAATATAATAGGATAAACCATGTGTGAGGAGTGGACAAAGTATGGTCACTCTGAGTTTTTCTGCAAATCTACAATTGTTCTAAGAAGGAAAGTTTATTAATAATAAAAAAAAATCATCCTAACTATACGAGGGGTCTTCAAAAAGTTCAGAGAAAGGTTCATACCATCTTTTAATTCCTTTTTTCCGTGAGCCTTTTGAAGTACCCTTGTATTAGTTTACTAGAGTTGCCTTAACAACAAACCAGGTGCCTTAAACAACAGAAATTTATCATATAAAGCTCTGGAGGCTAGAAGTCCAAGATCATGGTGTATGGGCAGAGTTGGTTCCTTCTGGGGACTGTGAAGGAAGGATCTGTTCCAAGCCTCTCTCCTTGGCTTGTGTAAGGTCATCTTCTCCCTTTGTCTCTTCACATTGTCTTTCCTCAGCGTGTATCTCTGTGTCCAAATTTACATTTTCTTAAAGATACCAGTCATGTTGGATTAGGGGCCCACCTTAATGAACTCACTTTAACTTGATTGCCTCTGTTAAAACCAATCTCCAAATAAGGTCACATTCTGAGGTCCTGGGGATTAAGAGTTCAATTCATAAAATTGGGGGAGACAAAGTTCAACCTATAATACTAACCCCCCCAAAAAACTAGCACTTCAGTAATGCCTACCATTTTTCCAAGTGTTTCCACGTACCACTTCTTGAACTTCACCTTGTTTTTGCCTGCGTGTGTGTCGGTTATGCTCTTCTGCAGTGACAGCCAGCAGCTGCAGCTTCTGTACCTGGAGTGCATTCTGTCCGTGCTCAGCAGCTCCTCCTCCTCCATGCACCTGCACAGGGGATTCACAGACCTAATCTGGTGAGCACCCACTCCTGACACCCCCACGCCAACCCAAGGGGCTCCTTCTAGCTGTGTCTGCAGGTCCCTTTCCATGGTGTCCCTGACCTACCAAGAGTTACATCTGTGCGTAAATGTCTTAGAGGAAAAGTAGGGAAATTATTTTGCTTCGTGCATCAGACCAAAATCCAGAGAGAAACTGACAATTGTTATGACAAAATATGCTTCCAAGGCCCTCTTACATTGTATTTACATCACAGGAACATGGGAACCAGGAGATTTTCCAGGTTCTCAGTTTATTCTAAAAGCACATAAAGGCACTGGAAACTTATGTAGGGGCAAGAGATAATGAATCTTACTCTTAGCCCTACCCTGATACATTCTCCATGACCTGAATGCTAATCACATAGTCAGAGATTCCAGAGTGACAGGCCTACAGGCAGCCAACTGGTGCTCTGGGCTCCTTGGCTTATTAACAGGGAAGAAGTCGATGATAGGTGTTGGTATGGAATTTTAAATTAACTTCTCAAATGAGAAATAATTTTATTTATAGTAAAATGAAACTTTATATGTAAGCCATTTAACATTTTGGGTCTATTCACATAAGATAGTTTCTTAATGCTTCTCTGGATATTTTATTTAGTTAACCCTAGCTCAAATTATGAAGAAAAGTATTCTGTTGATACACTTGGAAGTGACAAAGAGACTTTGAAAACTGGGGTATCATGTAGCCAAAGAAGGAGCAGTAAAGAATGCACCTCTTCCTAGTCATTTATGTGGCATCTGCTACTTACCCTCAGGGCAGCAATCATGTTTTATTTGACTTGCAGTGAAACTCATTTTTCCCTGTCTCTTCCCAGGAAAAACCTCTGCCCTGCTCTCATCGTGATCCTGGGGAACCCAATTCATGACAAAACTATCACCTCCGCTCACAGTAGCAGCACCAGCACGAGCATCGAGTCAGACTCTGTGGCTCCCGGAGTCTCTGACCATGGCCGGGGCTCGGGCTGTTCCTGCACTGCGCCAGCCCTGAGCGGGCCCGTGGCGCGCACCATCTATTACATTGCAGCCGAGCTGGTCCGGCTGGTGGGGTCAGTGGACTCCATGAAGCCAGTGCTCCAGTCCCTCTATCACCGTGTGCTGCTTTACCCCCCACCCCAGCACCGCGTGGAAGCCATCAAAATAATGAAAGAGGTAGGGAGACACTGAAGGTTTGCCAAGGGGGTCTGAACACAGTATCTTGCAGACAGGAAGCACTCAGCTTGCTAGATCTTGCTGGAACCTCATTGCTACCACACGGTATCCAGTAACAGACCATATCTCTAGAGTCGGTGTACATTGGGAGCCGGGCAAGGAAGGGTTGCTGATGCTCACTGATGGAAAGCTGGTTGATGATTGAGCTATGTGCTTGTGAAGACTC
Organism: Cynocephalus volans; assembly: GCF_027409185.1. Taxonomy (NCBI): domain Eukaryota; kingdom Metazoa; phylum Chordata; class Mammalia; order Dermoptera; family Cynocephalidae; genus Cynocephalus; species Cynocephalus volans. Next base: position 138,365,629 of record NC_084464.1, read on the forward strand.
CATCAGACGTGCATCAGACAGGGCCCAGGCTGAGATTTCATTCTGCTACCTTAGGTACTGTTGTGCAGATATATATGTTTATTCACCTTTGCTGAAATTGTACTTCAAAATGACTTTATACCCAGGTTGTACATTATCCAAAAAAAGAACTTGACGAATCTCTTGTTGCTAAAAGGAATCCCTTTGCCCTGTTCCTTCTATCTGCCTCATTTCTCCCATATGTAATGACCCCAGAGAGAACGTGAAGGTTGCCCAGCTTGTGATAGCCATCCCAGTGTGCTATTTCTTGGTTTTGAGGAGAAATTAGGGTTATTTTGAAGGTACTTTGAACAGAGATTCCTCTGCTTTCTCTCAAAGGACCAGAAAGAAAAGTGATCAGCATTTATGTATTTGTGAACTTCTTTGTAAAGGTCAAATGGCATTTCCTTTTGATACCTAACCCCTGAAAAATAAGTGTAACAAAATTCCCTTGATGATTCATTTATTTAAAGCAATATTTGCTACCAACTGATTTATAAAGAGTTAAATTTGAATTGCTTCTTAGTGTTATTATAATGAGATTTTATTGTGATGAATAATGGAAAGTCCTGAGCCAACATTTCTAGAAATGAAGGAGTGACCCAGATTTAATTTTTGTTAAGAAAATCTATGAGCACACAATAATAATTACCTTTTTTTCTCCTTCTTTCTTACTATATGCCAGGCACTTCACATATATTTAATGCGAGGGTACTTCAAAAAATTCACAGAAGGATTCGTATTATCTTTTAATTCTATATTTTTATATTTCCACGAACTTTTTGAAGTACCCTCCTATTCATAAGAACTTTGCGAAGTTGTTTATCAGCTTTATTTTTACCCATGAGGAATGTTACTTCTTTTCCCCACCAGAGGTTCAGGCAATGGAGACCAAACGTCCAGCTTTAAATACTGATCACCATAGATTGGTGAACACAACATAGCTTTGCGGCAAGTGAGACAAGATCACTTCATCACCATCCGGACAGCAGCAGCCCTCCCCCGGGGACCTGCCTCTACCCCTGTTAAACTTGTAGCCTGGAGGAGCAGGCATGAGTTTCCTCTGAACAGGGGATCCCCCGGAAGAGAAGCAAGGGAGGCGCTGGCCTGGCACACTCTGCCCCTTCTCCTAAATTCACCAGTCAGATCAGGGCTCCCCTTCCACCTGGAAGGAATGAAAGGAGGGGAGATGAGAGGCCCAGAATTTTACTCCACTGGATATTCTTCTGCATAGAAATGTAATGCCAGGGAAAAGAAATTTTTCCTCCCATAAAGAAACTAAGGCTTTAAGAAGTCAAATGATTTGCCCAGAGTCCCAGAGAAAGAGAAAAGGGGCAAACCCCAGTCCCCCGACCTATGGGCTTTCCCTACACCACACTTATTACTGGACCTGACTCTCACATTGCCGTGCAGATGATTCCAGCAGCCCCGTTCCTGGTGCTGGTTCAGCTTTCCATTTCAGAAGGCTGAGTTTAGGAGTCAGGATTTGAATCCTCTCTGTGCCACTCACCAGCTAGGTGATACTAGGTAAATCATTCAACTCTGAACATACAGTGTTCTCATCTGTACATTGTTATAAAATTCCAAAGGTTACAAATTCAAAATGCGATTAAGTTTCCATAAGTACTTTGTGAGTATAAAGTGCTAAACAAATATTTGGTGCCCTTATTGCTATCCTAAGGAAGAGAAAAACAAAACATATGGAGGCTGAAAATAGCTGGTCCAGTTCTGACTGGGCTCCTTCTCTCCTGCCTGTTTGTTCCCTTTGTCTTCCTGGACTTTTGTTTATAAATCACACTGTTAACTTTGCCATTGCCCAGGGCTCTCTAATGGTACCTATTTCCTCTCCCATCGCTTGTGAATTACACTGCCCGGTTTCCAGAACCTTCTGCCATCATGCTCATTTCCCATCCTTTCCCAGGATGCCCCCTCATTCTTCTGACTTTGTTCAAGTCCCACCTTCCTGCCTTTCTTCAGACTCCCTCTCCCCTGTTTCCGTGGGCCACTTCCACTAAACAGAGTGGAATGACTGATCACAGCAGATTGGATCCTCCTAACACTTCACATCAGCTTATTTATAAACTCCCTTAGAAAGATGATATTATGCTTATTTTACAGATAGGGAAGCTGAGGCTCTAGTAAGAGAAGGCACTTGCCCAAATTCCTCCACCTTGTGAGTGGCAGGGCTAAGATGTGAACCAAGATGTTCTAAGTACGGCTGCCTCTGCTATCAAAATTCTCCTTTATGGCTCTGCTTCCTCAGACCACTGATCTTGCGCTCCTTTAACCCACCATTTAGCAATTGATTATATGTCTTGTCATGCTGATTGTTTCACAATACAATGTGGAATGAGCTTCTTATCTCCTCAAATATATTCTTGTACATATTGCTTTTGTGTGTTTCCCCATAGTATTTAGCACTACAATGCTTGAGTCAGAATAGGGCTTAATAAATTTTGACTGACTGACAGATGGACCTGGACACAAACTGTCTGCGAAGAGGGTATGTTGCAAGCGCAACAACCTTTCCTCTACCTTCAGAATTAACAGTTACTAGAGCTGCTGCTGCCCATCGTAGAGCCACTTGATATCTGAATGCTAAGTTAACACTTTGCATATGGGGTATGTAGGTGTCTAAATGTACTTTACATAATTTCTTTACTACTGCAAAGAAAACTAGCTATATTTCCCTCTTTTTCTAGGTTTTCTAGGTTCCCAAGGTCATTTTGCAGAAGTAAGACTACAAGTAGACACCAGCCTCTGAGTAGCATGACCAGCCTGGGCTGCCCCATGGAGCCCTGAAGGCTAATTTGGGCCAGGTTGTTCTGAAAAGCAGTGCTTCTACTTTATGTGACAAAACCAATGATTTGGGAAAGTTGCCAAATAATTAACCTAGATACCAAAATGTGCAGGGCTTATGCACACAAAGAAAGCCACTGGGTACAGGATGTTTGTTTAGCCTTCTGGAGTTTGTACACTTAGTATATTATTTCCCTGTTCTCATTCTATTTTGTCACTCTGCCATATGTACTATGTGCCTATTAGTCAAAGACATTTTGTTTTTCAAAGTACATTCTCTTTTCTGTTTCTACTCCCCCTAAAAAATGAACAGTAGTGAAAAGTACCTCTCACTTCCTTTTCTCTCTGCTGTGAACCAGCTTCAGAAGGCATTCCCTAGGCTTTATCAGACTGTGACTCCCCAACCACTGGTGTCCTAACCTCCCCCACCGCCCAAAGAAGCTGATATTAAAAATGTCTTCCCTTCCTTTGAGTATTTGCTGAGGGTTCTTCAGAAGCCTAATCACTCTGTCGCCTTTCTCTCTAGAGTCTGAAACAATTGACAAATAAGTACCAGATGGATGTGAGAATTAAAATATATTATCCAATTTACTGCTGGTGAAGTTGGATTAGAGCATGTGGTGGGATCCCAAGAGAAAGTGGTTTCCCACTCCTATCCTTTGGAACTGTACTTACTCTTTCAGCAAGAGATGGAGCAGCTAGAGACCCGTAGGTCTAGCCACTTGGATGCAGGCCTGCAGAGAGAGAGAGAGAGAGAGAGGCAGAGAGAGTGACTGGTGACTTAGCCCCAGCATTATCATCCTCTCTTTTGATGTCAAAGAAATGAAATGTGGAGAGAAAAGTAAAAGCTTCATTTCAGTGTCTCCAAGACAGCAGAAGTTTCCAATTTCTGTGGTAAGAAAGAAATGGGGAAAGAAAGAAAGAAATATGGAAAAATAGAAGGCAGCCCCTTGAAATACAGCTTTTTCTATTCAATACACCCTTTCCTGCTTTGCTTGGAGTATAAATCACTTTGAAAATGAATGGACATAGCAATGGGACGTCTGCTGCACATACACTTCATTTAACCGTGCTTTCTTTGAATTAATTTAGCCTCAAATGGGAATTTTCTCTAAAGATTTCCGCCACGTGGAAATAAAAATTGGTTGGAACTGAAAAATTATGAAAATTCTATACATGAAAACTTGTGGGAATGTAGTTAAAGTAGTGTTAACTGCTTATATTAAAAAGTAGAAAACCTAAAATTAATGTCCTAATTCTCCATCTTAGGTAGTTGGAAAAAAGAGCAGAATAAATTCAAAGAAGTAGAAAGGAGAAAAAATAAGAAAGCAGAAATTCATGTGATGAAAAGCAAATATTGTATAGGTGATCAATAAAGCAAAAAGTGTTAGGACTTTGAAAAGACTAAGAAAAACTTCTGCCAAGAGCAACAGCAACAACCAAAAATCCCAGAACAGGTACAAATAAACGGAACTAAGAATGAAAAAAATGCAGCCAACAGTAGATGTTACAAACATGAGAGTAATGAAAGAGAATATTAAGGCAACTTTAGGCCAATAAATTTGAAAACTTAGATAAAATGGATAAATCCCTAGGAAATAATACAACTTTTAAAAAGTTGGTTCAAGAAGAAATTAAGGACCTGAATAGTCCTATAATCTTTGAAGAAATTGAATCGGTAGTTTAAATCTACTCATTAAAAAAAAGAAATACCATCCCCATATGGCTTTGGAAACAAATTATAGCAAGCACTCACGGAACAGATAATTCCAATCTTCCATGAACTTTTCTAGAGACAAGAAAGAGGAAAGATAAATGCTGGCGAGGCTGCGGAGAAAAAGGAACTCTCATACATTGTTGGTGGGACTGCAAAATGGTGCAGCCTCTATGGAAAATGGTATGGAGGTTCCTTAAACAATTGCAAATAGATCTACCATACGACCCAGCCATCCCACTGTTGGGAATATACCCAGAGGAATGGAAATCATCAAGTCGAAGGTATACCTGTTCCCCAATGTTCATCGCAGCACTCTTTACAATAGCCAAGAGTTGGAACCAGCCCAAATGCCCATCATCAGATGAGTGGATACGGAAAATGTGGTACATCTACACAATGGAATACTACTCAGCTATAAAAACGAATGAAATACTGCCATTTGCAACAACATGGATGGACCTTGAGAGAATTATATTAAGTGAAACAAGTCAGGCACAGAAAGAGAAATACCACATGTTCTCACTTATTGGAGGGAGCTAAACATTAATATATAAATTCACACACACACATACACACACACACACACAAATCGGGGGGGGGAGGGAAGAAGATATAACAACCACAATTACTTGAAGTTGATACAACAAGCAAACAGAAAGGACATTGTTGGGGGGGGGGGAGGGAGAAGGGAGGGAGGTTTTGGTGATGGGGAGCATTAATCAGCTACAATGTATATCGACAAAATAAAATTAAAAAAGAAAAAAAAAAAAAGAGGAAATACTTCTCAACCTGGTTTATGAAGCTGGCTAACTTGGTAGCAAAATAAGAAAAAGAGAGTCCAGGAAAGTTACATGCAGGCTAATCTCACTGAAGAACAGACATGCAAGTGTTTTCTAGTTCTGTGCTATAAAATATTTTGAAACAATTCCTCAGAGAATTTTCTTTGTCTCAGCCAGCCCTGAACTGGGAGCTGGGAGCCAGATGGGCGCTGTATGTCAAGAAGTATACCTGCATCAGTTTTTTGAAGATTTAAGTTTCAAATAGTTATGTTTCTCCTACTATATCACTCTGTAGGGAAAGTGCATGTCTATTTGATCTCACCATTTTAAAACCTTGTGCTTTTTTGTAATATTCACCTTTCTGTTATTTTTTCCTCTTTTTCTTAAAGATACTTGGGAGCCCACAGCGTCTCTGTGACTTGGCAGGACCCAGCTCCACTGAACCAGAATCCAGAAAAAGATCAATTTCAAAGAGAAAGTCCCATCTGGATCTGCTCAAACTGTATGATACATTCCACTTCTAGGTCTTTATTTCTTCTCTGAATACTTTTAATTTTGCTTGTAAATCCCTGAAATTTTAATAAATCTATCTACAATATATGAAATGTGACTATTTACACGTGATCTTAGCCTGAAGGCTGAGAAGTGATGAAATGTGACCATTTAATAATTTACCCCCAAGCCGTATGAGAAGACTTATCTCAATTTATTATAATCATATAATTTTCCATATTTCCATATTGGCTTAAAACCAAATGTACAAAATGAAATGTTCAAAAATTTTTCTCTGGGGTTATTTTAGGGAAGAATTTTTTGATTTACAATACTATGGAGACAGGATTCCTTTACATGTGGCCCCTCTAAAAAACTAAGTATTAGATAATTTACAGTAGTATTCACATGCATTGGTTCAGGAATATGTTTATTGTACAGAGAAAGGTCCACATGATTATACAGCCATTGTAATTATTTTCTATTTGAAACACTGAGCATAATACAAAAGTGAGATTTTTCAGTCCCTGTCTTTGGGGAGATTATAAATTCCCATCTGGAATTTTTGTTTGTACCCAGATAAACCAGCAAACCAAGGGGGGCCAGAGGGATTCAAGATGGACCACTTTACCTGGAGTTATTCCTCTGCTGGGCTGAACATATTTGTTTCATTTATTTGTTGCCCAGACCATTAAATTTTATGCAAATTAGACCATCTGTGTTGAATACTATTCACCAGGCTAACGACTCTTGTTCATTTCAGAGCATTTTTCCATGATTCATGCACGGGTGCCCTTTTCTCTTTTGAACACTGTTTAGCATCATGGATGGCATGACCGAAGCGTGCGTCAAGGGCGGCATCGAAGCTTGCTATGCTGCTGTGGCCTGTGTCTGCTCCTTGCTCGGTGCCCTGGACGAGCTCAGCCAGGGCAAGGGCTTGAGCGACAGTCAGGTGCAGCTGCTGCTTCTGCGCCTGGAAGAGCTCAAGGACGGGCCCGAGTCGAGCCGGGACTCCGTGGAGATCAACGAGGCCGACTTCCGCTGGCAGCGGCGTGTGCTGTCCTCGGAACACACGCCATGGGAGTCGGGCAACGAGAGGAGCCCTGACATCAGCATCAGTGTCACCACGGACACGGGCCAGACCACTTTGGAGGGAGAGTTGGGTCAGACCACACCGGAGGACCACTCGGACCACCACAAGAACGGCCTCAAGTCTCCAGCCGTCCAGGAGGGCAAGGAGCCACTGAGCAGGGTGTCAGAGCAGGAAGCAGTAGACCAGCCAGATGTCGTGCAGAGAAGCCACACGGTCGCCTACCCTGACATAACTAACTTCCTGTCAGTTGACTGCCGGACGAGGTCCTACGGATCTAGGTACAGCGAAAGCAACTTTAGCGTAGATGACCAAGACCTTTCTAGGACAGAATTTGATTCCTGTGATCAGTACTCCATGGCAGCAGAAAAGGATTCGGGCAGGTCTGATGTGTCAGACATTGGGTCAGACAACTGTTCACTGGCTGATGAGGAGCAGACCCCTCGGGACTGCCTGGGCCACCGGTCCTTGCGAACTGCCGCCCTGTCTCTAAAACTGTTGAAGAACCAGGAGGCCGATCAGCACAGTGCCCGGCTGTTCGTGCAGTCCCTGGAGAGCCTCCTGCCACGGCTCCTGGCCCTCTCCAGTGTGGAAGAGGTGGACTCTGCCCTCCAGAACTTTGCCTCCACTTTCTGCTCAGGTTTGTAAGCAATTTTTTGCTATATAGTCAACAGTATTCAGAGCATTTGGCCTTAATGGGCAATTATCATCATGCTTGTAGTCTGAAGTGCTCAAAGCATATTAATGAATCTTTGGGTTTCCTCCGTTTAATGAGCAAAGGAACATAAGACTTATTGGTGGTGGTTTATCTGAATTCTACAGCAGTTGATGGCTGGAATATACTATACGTATATAGTGGCTCCTTCGACCAGCTCAGTGTCCCTTGGGTCAAGGCAGAAAGCCCAGCAGACATTGGAGGTCCCCCAGAATAGCTGTGGATTGGAGTTGAGCATGGCCACTGGTTATAGTCATGATGGCCTGGAGTCATCAGGAAATGGTAGAATTATATTTAGGGTCTTCTGGTTTAAAAATTAAAATTATTCATACAGAATAACTCTACTGCAGAAGTTTTAGCATTTATTATATAAAATTTATTTCTGCGATAACTTCATGTTTATAAACACCATCCCCCAGTAATTCCAGATAAATGAGTTGTCACAGTGGTGAAGACTGACTTCCAAGGGCCCTCCCTCATTTCTTATGAGAATTAAGAAATATCTTCCTTGCAAAGTCTTCCATACAATTTGAGGCTAAAGCAAGTCTTCAGATTTGTGATTTGTACCTTTCAAGTTAGTACTTTTTATAGTACATGCAGAACAGGGTTTGTGTGAATTTTTTATGTGGCCAGAATATGGCCCTATGAATGTTGCAAATTGCCCAAATTTTGGAGGTTTATCAAATGTCCCATCAGACCCAATATGTTGTGTGAAATTATTTTTTAAATGGAGAAATCAGTACATTGAAAAGAGACTTCACACACTTTTGGTTATTTCCAAATATAATTTTTAGTTATTGTCTGGTAATTGAGTTATTTCTTTGTCTTCTTAATTGTAGTAACATCCACATTGCTTTCAGCATTTAGGAGTTGGTCTCTGTTTCTACATTATATACCCATCACTCTGTGGTCATGTTAACAACGAGCTCACTCTCCTCCATTACCGCTGTGGTTTAGCGGATGGCACTGACCATTGCTGTGGGTAAGCCAAAGCCCCTGGACGCTGGCCTGTGTCCACCTCTGGACTAAGGCGTGTGCTCTTGCTCCCCTTGCAAATGCCACCTCTGAGATCAAAAGTTAGACAAGGGGAGCGGCAGATTTCCTTTGTTCCCCCAAGAAAAAGTTATGAAAGTAAAAACAGGAGAAGGGGAAAAGAGAAAGAAACTCTCTGAGTCATAAACCAGATCTTTGAGTCATTATTTATTTTAATGTCAGAAACTTCAAACCTTATTTTGCCAAAAACTTCCATTGAGCATTTGTCTTTGCCCTGTTATCAGGGGTCTGCTTTCTTGGCTGAATCACAATCACTCAGGTTTCTCAGTGACTCCATCCTCAGCCAGTTTATATGCCCTTGAAATGAGCCTCCTTAATTCTACATGATTCAAGAAAGCTCTTTTTTTCTTTTTGTTTTGAGTTGTCCAGATTATCAGATTATCTAGGAAGGAAAGCCTTTCTTTTAAAAGCAATTAATGGGGCCGAGCCCATGCCGCACTCGTGAGAGTGCGGCGCTGGGAGTGCGGCGACGCTCCCGCCGCGGGTTCGGATCCTATATAGGAATGGCCGGTGCACTCACTGGCTGAGTGCCGGTCACGAAAAAGACAAAAAAATAAAAAACAAATAAATAAATAAAAGCAATTAATGTTTCTTGTGGTGGGGGAGTTTGAAAACATTCAGAAAAATACGGTTTTTATAAAGACAGTATTTGACGTGAGCTATGATGGCTGCAGAAATGCCTCTCTGATCCTGTGTGGAACAAAGTGGCATGTTTCTAACTAAGGTGGCTCCTCAGGACTGAAAGCAAGATCCATCCTTGCACAGCAGTTGATAAAGGATCACAAGCGCTTACTTTGGGATTGCTCTTCCTTAGGTTAGTGGTTTTCAGTTACAGTCTTGAGACTTACTGTGACCAAACGTAAGGCTTACTGCAAGCAATACAATACTTAGAAAGTACCAAATTTCATAAAAGGTAGTGTAGCAAGTATGAATCTCAGTTGTGCAAGAAATATATATTCCTTTAAATTAAAAGAAATCTGACTCCAGACCCTCAGCCCCCCTACCTGACAGGACATTTGGTGTGTCTTCCCTCAGGTCCCCTTCCCGGGGCAAACCAGAAGCTGGAGCTTATGTGAGATCTGGAAAGGGAGGCTCCTCACCACTCACATCACCAGCAAGCCCCACTATCCCAGTTCACAGGCTCCCTGGGGCTCCCGTGATTTTGCTACCTCCCTGCCAGTTTGGGGCCGGGGATGCTCTGGTGAGGTTGGGAGCCCCTGCATCCTGTTGTATATCCTCCCCTGGGGTCCTGGTAACCTTGCAGGGACTCTCCCTTCCCTGCTGTGCTGCCATCTCCCTCCTCTGGTCGCCCACCAAGGACTGGGAAAGTCTCTGGAAGGAACTCTGGCTTTGTGAATCCAAAACCACGAAGGCAAGTGTGTTGGTGCCAGCTTCAGTTTTTGGCCTTGTGATTCAAACACCCCTAAAGAAGGTAATATACAAATTACCTCACTATCTTTGTGGAATACAGAAGGTAGAATAAAGGAAGAAAACATATTCAAATAAATAAGTAAATATGTTTTCCTGCCTGTCTGTTAGAATTAGGTTTGCTTACATATATAAAAAACTCAAATGATTATTTAAGAAGGAAAGAAATTCATTTTCTTTCCCCTAAATTGAGTCTGATGTCAGCGGCCAGAGTTCCACGACGGGGACCCAGGTGCTCCTGTCTTTCTGCCCCCACCTCGTTAACAGGTGATTCTCCTCCTGAGGTTTCCTCACAAACCGAGGTGCCTGGTGCTGGTGGGCTGCAGCCTTCACTTCACGCTCCAAACACGAAGGGCAGGGGTAGCAAAGGGCCCACCTTAAAGCCAAGTAAGGCTGCTTTACGAAGCTCTCCAGAAGCTCCACCGAACAACCTCAACTTCACATTCCCTCCCAGGAAACGAGGTGCATTGCAACCCGCGTCAAATCATGATTCTGTTCCTAAGAAAGAAGAATGGCTTTGCGTAGCAACGAGCAGTTTCTAATACAGCGCCATATTTTGTTTTCAACACTGAATGTGGATGTAGAGTTATCCTTATAATAATATCATTAGTCACTTCCATTCTCAAATGTTGTCTCAGACAAAAAGGGGTTAGAATTAAAGCTTGTTTGCTGGGAAGTTTACATAGACACATACTTGTATGTATATATCTGGGTTTTAACTTCAGGAATTTTACATAGATCTCTCTCTCTCTCTCACTCTCTCTCTCTCTCTCTCACACACACACACACACACACGTGTTTGGGATCTAACTATTTCTGGGTTCTAACCTCAGATCCCAGCTCTACCATTTACTGGCCCCTGTGACCAAGGGCAAATTACTTACCCTCTTTCTGCATCACATTCCCTACCTGCAATGTAAAGATAGTAATACTTACTTTACTTATTCTTAAGATTAAATGCACTGGTACATGTGGAGGAAAGGTGAGGATTCGTTCAAAAAATGGTGTAGCGGGAATAGCTGAGCAAGCCGACAAGAAGATTCCAGTCAGAGGGTGGGTTGTCTGAATTAGTGATGACATCACGGGTAGAACACCATGACAGTGCTACTACCTGTGACTCACAATGTTACTGTGGGAGTCGCTGGGTGGCAGGAGGCGGGACAGAGGGAATGATGGATGATGTGGTTGTCAAGGATCTAAGAGGACCTGACATTGGATGAGGTGACCATCTGCAGGCTGAGGACAGGTAGGAGGGGAGGAGGCATGAGTGAAGAGGAGACTGCAGACTTAGTGCCGGAGTTGTCAGCGAATATCGACATGTCTGGCAGGTCACAGATGAGAGTTTTAAGGATAGGTGGAAGATACAGCCAAATGGCACAAGCCCCAAAAGAACAGGGATTGCTTGCTTGCTTTAATAAAGGTCAGAAGAAAAGTACTCTGGAAGCAGTGTTGGAGAATAAGTAGTCTAACAAAATCCTCCTCCAGCAGCCTCACATTTGTGAAATATAAAATTTGGAAAATATAATAATATAAAGAGAAAATAAAAATAAACAATAATCACACCACCTAGAGGTTGTCTCTGAAATATCTTGGTATCTTGTGGCCTTTTTTCTGCATATAAATGTGCTCATTTACAAGTATCTGCAGTAGTAGTAGTAGCTAGCACTAATGTAGCACTTCCTGTGTGCCCTGCATTGTCTAAGGGTTTTATGTATATTAATTCATTTAACGCTCACAACAGGTAGTATTATCATCCCCATTTTACAGACGAGAAAACTGAGACACAGGGAAGTTGAGTAGTAAGTAACCCAAGGTACACAGCTAGGAAATGGTGATGCCAGGATGTGAACTTCAGCAGTCTGGCTCCAGAGAGCCTGCTCTGAATCATTACTCTCTGCAGTACTGGGATGGGCAGGTGGAGAGAGGGGAGCAGGGAGAACAGGGAAAGAGGGGATGAATATGTTATATGTGTAATTTTGTAACTTTCTACTTAATATTTTGTTAGCATACTCCTCGTATCTTTAAATATTCCTTGCAATTATGATTTATGATGCCTTTATAATATTCATTCCTGTTAACTTAGCACAGGGCATTTAATTTCTCCTTTTGGGAGAAATTAAGCATTCTCTGTATGCTCCTCTTGAAGGATTTTAATTATTTAGGAGATGTTGTTCAAGAACACAAAAACCTCTGGAGTTGATCTGCCCTGGTGCAAAACCAACCACAGTGGCTGAGAAACAAGTGTGTGACAGTTTTCTAAGTCCTCACAGACAGACATTAGTGGATACCTGGCATTTCACTGCTCCTGGGAATCTGTATTAAGGAAACAGAAACTCAGGCAGAGATTTATGTATAGAAGCATATACAAGGGTACTTCAAAAAGTCCATGGAAAAGTAGAATTAAAAGATAATATGAATCTCCATGAACTTTTTGAAATACTCTCGTATGGTAGCATTATTTAATAGCAAAAAAATCTTAGAAATAACCTAAGTGCCCCCCAAGTAGGGGAATGGTTAAAGGATTTGTAGTGTATCCATTTATGACATTATGTAGCCATTTTAAATGTTTTCAAGTAATATTTAATGATATAAAAAAATGGTCATAATGTAATTTTATAAAGGATTCAAAATTAATATCAAAATGTTAATACTATATATGTCAGAATGATGTGATTACAGATTACTTTTATTTTCTTCTTTGTAACTTTTTCCAAATCCTTAAAAACAATTTCTTATAACTTCTGTCAGAAAATAAAGCAGTAAGCCTCTATGGAAAACAGTATGGAGATAGAACTGCAACTACAGATAGAACTGCCATACGATCCAGCAATCCCACTGCTGGGAATATACCCAAAGGAAAATCATCATGTCAAAGGGAAATCTGCACTGCCATGTTCATCACAGCTCTATTTACAATAGCCAAGAGTTGGAACCAACCTAAATGTCCATCGATGAATGACTGGATAAGGAAAACATGATATATATGCACAACAGAATACTGCCCTGCCATAAAAAAAAAAAAAAAAAAAATGAAACTCTGCCGTTCTCAACAACATGGATGAACTTAGAGAAAATTATGTTAAGTGAAAAAAGCCAGGCACAGAAAGAGAAATACCACATGTCCTCACTCATTAGTGGGAGCTATAAAAATAAAGATACAACCATCGTAATAATTTGTTGAACTTTCAAAAGGAGAGAGCAGAACTGAGGCTACTAGAGGTGGGAAAGGGGGAGGGAGAGAAGAATAGCAAGAAATTGGTAAAGGGCCACAAAAAAAAGATTACATTGTGTAATGTTGAGTATACTATTTATCCTGAAAAATAAATAATAAAAGTAATGAAAAAAACCAAAAAACTTTCTAACCTCAATTTCAAAGAGAAAATAAAATTATATGGTATTTACAGGGGAAAAAAAGCGGTAATGTTATGTAAAAATTAGAACAAATCTGTTACTAAGCAATGTTGTGTAATCTTATCATGCAAGTTTAGAAAGTTGATAATGACTCGTGTTGCTGAGAGTGGGTGTAAGAGTGTTCTTATGCACAGTTGGTAGGAGGAAAAATTCGTATAAAACTATTTGGAAAATATTTTGGCCATATCTATCAAACTTCATACAGTCACATGTTGCTTAACAATGGGGATATGTTTGTTGTGAGAAATGCGTCATTAGACACCTTTGTCATTGTGCAAACATCACAGAGTGTACTTACACAAATCTAGATGGTATATAGCCTATTACACACCTAGGCTGTGTGGTATAGTCTGTTGCTCCTAGGCTACACACCTGTACAGCATGTTACTGTACTGAATACTATAAGCAATTGAGACACAGTGGTCAGTATTTATGTACCCAAACATATCCAAACATAGAAAAGGTGCAGTAAAAATACAGTACAAAAGATTTAAATGGTACACCTGTATAGGGCACTTCCCATGAATGGAGCTTGCAGCTGGAAGTTGCTCTGGGTGAGTCAGTGAGTCAGTGGGAGTGAGTGTAAAAGCCCAGGACATTACTGTGCACTGCTATAGATTTTATAAACGCTGTGCACTTAGGCCACACTAAATTTATTTAAAAATTTTTTCTTTAATAATAAACTAACCGCAGCTTACTATAATGTTTTTACTTTATAAACTTAATTTTAACTTTTTGATTCTTTTTTAATAACTCCCCTTAAAACACGATCACATTGTACAGCTGTACAAAAACATGTTTTCATATCCTTATTCTATAAGCTTTTGTCTATTTTTATTTTTTTTTTACTTTTTAAACTTTTTTGCTAAAAACTAAGACATAAATGCACATTAGTCTAGGTTGTTTGGAGAGATATTGGATGAGGGCAAATACTAACTTCACAAGAGCAAAAAATAGTAGCTTTCAATTACTAAATATTTACCTGTGCTAAATCTTCTGTATCACAGCCTTATCATCAGTGGTGTGCTGGGAAATGCTTAATTACAGCTGTCTAGGAAAATAAAAAAATATTTTCCATACCAATTTGGTGTGTACTATACCAGTTTCTGTAATGAACCACAGTTTTATGTGCATTCCATTATTGACCAAAATGTCATTAAGTGGTGCGTGACTATATATGTATTTATTCTGCTTTTAGGAATTTACTTCACAAATAAACTTGCAGAAGTGCTCACATTTATCATTAGTTCAGCTTTTTTCATAATTGAAACAACATAAGTGTCCACCAGTAGAGCATTAGGTAAATAAATCTCGATACAGCCATGCAGTGCTATATGCACATTCATTAAAAAAGAATGAGGCAGATCTATAAATGCCAATATCAAGAGATGTCTAACATATATTGTTAGAAAACATCAAGTTATAATCTAATATGTGTAGTGTGATCTCAATTTGTGATTCTGTTTTCATACACACAAGGAAGCAAGTCTTGCTAAGAGGGGTGTTGGGCCTTAGGAAAAGCAGGAACTACTGTTTTTATTTTTTATACTCTGCAGTACTGTCAAATGTTGTAAATCAAGTATTTAATGTTTACTAAAATAAAAGATATATCAAATTATCTTAGACATAGAAGAGACTTTTAGAGGCCATTGGTGCTAATCTTGTATCCAATCTTTCACTGGTAACCAGTCAAGCGGGTGATCCATCCACCTGTTCCTGACAGTAAAGCACATCTTAATTATGGAGAGAATGAACTTTAGTTACTGAAAACTAAGAAACACAAATAGCCGGAATATGTTCAAGGTCATAGTTCCTATAGTTTGTCACTCCAAACTGGGTAACACTTCAGTGAGACCAATTGGAAGGGTGGATGGAAAATGGAATAACTATTAGAAAGGGACATGATATAGTGGAATCTTTTCACAGTGTTAGAAGCAAGTACAGCATGGCCAAGGTCAAAAAGCCTGGAGTTTAGGCCCAACAGACTTTTGCCAATTTCTAGCTGCACAACTTGGGGCAAATTACTTAACATCTCTGAGGCAATTTCTTTACTGGTAAAGTCTGGGTGGGATCAAATGAAATAATGTGTGAGAAGAGATTGGTTGTAGACCATAAAAGCATTCAATAATCTATCTTATTTCTGTTATTAATATCATTGGTGAATTATATCTGGTATAGCAAGAAAATGGTTGTTTTCCTTAAGTTAATAGAATGTACCTCATGTTTTTTATTCTCAAATTTGCCAGTTCTTTGTAATTTAAGAAATTAATCTGCATACAGATATAGGCTAGTGCCAACAGATGGTTCCTAACAAGTTTAACACGTTATTTCAAAGTTAGGTATATTGACTAGCAGTGCTTTCCAGGGTTTTGTCATATCTCTGCTAATGATTTGGGTCTCATGTCAGCTGTCATATTAGCTGCCTTTTTCACTTTCAGCATCTGAGCGTGTGCTCAGTTTTCCAAAACATATTCCAAGGTAAATAGTAGTTGGTTTCAAAATTTCTAAAGAAATGATTACTGATATCTAAGATCAAAGCCACTTACAGATTCTCTTTTTTTTCTTTGTTCATAAACTCAAATGTATCTTTCATCTATGATCCAAGGTAGTTAAACACACAGTCCTGAATGCTGCTCTCTGTTTTACCATGGAAGGAGACTGATCTTGTGACCCATAGCTCCTCCAGAAAACTGGAACCAACCCTGCCAGGACCTTAAGAATACTGGGGGTTCCATTCCCACGGACCATCAGGGCTGAGATACACTGCCCATGTCCTGACCAAGGATGTAATCTTCAAATCCCGTGCTCACCCTGACCTTCCTTTTAAAAATGCACTTTAGCCCGTGATCACAGAGTGCCCTCAGTAAAAAATAAAAAAAAGAAAGAAGAATCTCTGAAGGCAGCTGTAAAGTTCTTACAGAACTCTGTAAAGCAAGGCAGAGGAAATGCCTAATCTTTGGTTGTCTAAGGTGGTTTTATTGGTCTAAGTAAGTGTATATATATATATTTATATATATATATATATACACACTTACTCCCACCATTAAATGTTTATACTGTTCTCAAATAGAGCAAAAGTCTTGAATTTTTTCAACTTTGCAAGCTTTTTCTGGTCCATTAAAAAATTCACAGGAATATGAGTAAAGATTCCAATTACAAATTTGTATTTCTCACATTTGGCTGTTAATTCTGGAACACTCTTACACTTCACAGAAGAGGCATATTTTTGATGAAAGGATCAGAAGAATGTATGGACATGTGTAATTTCCATGCACATATGTAAGACTGACTATTTCATTCACATCCCCAAACGCAGCTGTAGGGTGTTTTCAGGAACAGATGGAGCAGCAGGACTAACATAGCGCCAGATGAGGAGAAGCTGACTTGGGTAATTTCTGTCACCCTGAGCTCTCTCTGAAAGTTTGAACAAGGCACCGGCACTCCCTAAATGAGCCTATCTTTAGAGCATGACATATAGTTGTTTGCTTGTTTATTTTTTCAGTTAATTTATATAGAGCCCAAGGGGCCCTTCAAAACATAAACTCTGTTGAGTACAAAATAATATTTTATGTAATTTTGAAGAAAAGATAGTAGGGAGAAAGTCAATAGCTATTATGTTTTTGAACCTGTTTTCTCATTTTTTTTTTAAACAGTTTTATTGAGAGATAATTCACATAGCACACAGTTTACCCATTTAAAGTACACAATTCGGGCCGAGCCTGTGGCGCACTCGGTAGAGTGCGGCGCTGGGAGCGCCGCGACGCTCCCGCCGCGGGTTCGGATCCTATATAGGAATGACCGGTGCACTCACTGGCTGAGTGCCTGTCACGAAAAACCAACAACAACAACAAAAAATAAATTAGAAATATTTTTTTTTTAAAAATAAAAAATAAAAAATAAAAATAAAAAAAAATAAAGTACACAATTCAATGGTTTTTGATATATTATTATTTGTTTTAATAATGGTAAAATATATGCAACATAAAATTTGCTATTTTAACCATGTTTTAAGTGTACAATTCAGTGGTACTAATTACATTCATAATATTGTGCGACCATCACAACTATTTCAGGAACTTTTTTATTATCGTAAATAGAAACTGCTCTCTCCCCAGTCCCTGGCAACCTCTAATCTACTTTCTGTCTCTATGAATTTATTCTAGGTGCATCATGTAAGTGTATCATACATATTTGTTCTTTTGTGCCTGGTTTATTTCACTTAACATAATGTTTTCAAGGTACATCCATGTTGTGGCATGTATCAGAACTCCATTCCTTCTTATGGCTGAAGAATAATCCATTTTATGTGTATACTACATTTTGTTTATCCATTCATCTCTTGCTGGACACATTAGTTGTTTCCACCTTTTGGCTATTGTGAGTAATGCTGCAGTAAACATTGATGTACAAGAATCTGTTCAAATCCTTGCTTTCAGTTCTTTTGGGTATATAAATAGGAGTTCAATTTGCTGGGTCACATGGTAATTCTATGCTTAGCTTTCTGGGAAACATTCTTATTGTTTGAAAAGTTTGTATTTATGAGTAACTGCCCTAAGCATCTTACATGCGTAACAATAGGTACATCTAGTTCTCATAGCAAGTTTGTTCGTTCATTCATTCTTATTCATTCATTCAGCAAATAATGTTCAAGGGTCTGCTATGTGCCAGGCACTGTTCTAGGCACTGGGGATTCTGTAGTGAACAGGACCAACAAAGTATAAGATCTCATTGATCTTATAGTGGTGATGGCAGACAATAAACAGATAACTGAGGGAACTTCAAAAAGTTCATAGAAAAATAGAGTTAAAAGCCAATATGAATCATTCCATGAACTTTTCAAAGACCCCTGGTATATCAGTATAATACGGGGTAGAATAAATGCCCTTGAGGTAATTTTTTTAAATGCAGAATAAGGAAGCAGAGTATTGTGGGGAGCAATGGATGCTATTTTTGATGGAATTGAAAGAGAAGGTCTCCGAAAAGCTGACACTTGAACAGAGACCTAAAGAATCGAGGGAGCAAGTGATGCAGAGATCTCGGGGAGACCATTCTGGGGAGTGGCAAAAACAAGCACCCTGAAGTGGTTCCAGGCTCAGTGTGGTCAAGGAATCACAGGCAGATCAGGGTAGCTGCAGGGGGGTGAGGAGAGCGGAGGATGAAGTCAGGGTTTTATTGCATTGTGATGGGAAGCTATTGGAGAGTTGGAGCAAAGAATAGATGTTGTCAATTATCCTCCCTATTTGTAGGAAAAGAAGGTAGGACTTGAAGGGTTTAAATGATCTTATCCAAGTGCGGCTGCTAAGCAACTGATCAGTCAGGCCCAGGCAGATCCAGTCCAGAGGGTGTGCTCTTCCCAC
Organism: Cynocephalus volans; assembly: GCF_027409185.1. Taxonomy (NCBI): domain Eukaryota; kingdom Metazoa; phylum Chordata; class Mammalia; order Dermoptera; family Cynocephalidae; genus Cynocephalus; species Cynocephalus volans. The sequence goes on from NC_084464.1 coordinate 138,384,488, forward strand.
CGTGCTGTGGCGTGTCTGGCTGGCTGTCGTGGCTGTGCAGAAATGTTCTGCAGGATGCAGGTTCTAGCACTAGGATCGGTTCGTGGCTCTCCAGAAGCCAGTCTTGCCAAGTGCATTGTTTGCAGCCCCACAGGTCTCTTGCTTCTCTCCCCTAGGCATGATGCACTCCCCTGGGTTTGATGGGAACAGCAGTCTCAGCTTCCAGATGCTGATGAATGCAGACAGCCTGTACACGGCTGCCCACTGTGCCCTGCTCCTCAACCTGAAGCTCTCCCATGGTGACTACTACAGGAAGCGGCCTACCCTGGCACCAAGCATGTTGGTGAGTGTCTGTTCCACACTGCTCTGGAACGCGAAAGCCTGTGGGGCTTTGGAGGGTGGAAAGGGACAGCCAGGTGCGGGCGCAGATGTATAGTTCGCACGGCGCTGTGAGCCACAGAGCTACCCACCGGCTCCAGACAGAGAAGAACGCTGAATGCCTAGACATGGCTGCCTGCCCGCCCAGTATTTTCCTCTGGTGGCATTATTAAACATGTATGTGCATCAAAGATGCTCAAAAATACATCATCATGAAGTTAAGTGAGATCAGAAGATGTGCAGGGAACTTGCTAAAAATGAAGGTGTACTGTTACAAAAGCTCTTCCTTGTATTCCAAAATGTACCCACACCTACTCATGAGCCAGAACTAAGCTTACCGGTTGTTGATAATAAAACACCTGCTGTAAGGTGTAGAATGAGAATGGTGTTGATAAACCTGTGGTTGGCTCCCATGACTGAGCAAACCACTCCCTGGTGTACCCTGATATCAATTTGTAAGCCTAAACCCATGGATCTGCAGGAAGGGAATCAGCAATCATTTGTTTGCTTAAAAAATTGTGAATTCCCCAGGGTGACTGATCACCCCTGAGTGTAAGTCACGTATCTGTTGAAGTGCGTTGTGCCTTCTGGGAGCACATTCCATCTCTGCTGCTGTCGGGACAGTGAGAAGGAGCAGCTCTGTTAAAGATATCTGAGCAGTTTCTAACCCTCCCACACATCCAAGAGAAAAAATGCAACATGCAGTATCCCTAATCCTTCTACAGGGTATCTGTCCAAAGATGTCATCAATGAAACGAACTTCACAAGGATTGGGATTTCTCCATCTCAGCTTCTCCTCCCTTGTCACCACTCCCTGCCCCCAGTACGTCAGCCTGTTTCAGTTAGAGGATGTGTGACGTGAAGAGGAGCTTAGGAGCCTTTTCATTTACAAGGGACTATATTTGGTCACCTTCTAATGAGATCTCTCTCTGTAGAAAGAGTTCATGAAGCAGGTCCAGACCAGCGGGGTGCTGATGGTCTTCTCCCAAGCCTGGATTGAGGAGCTCTACCATCAGGTGCTCGACAGAAACATGCTGGGAGAAGCTGGCTACTGGGGCAGCCCAGAAGATAACAGCCTTCCCCTCATCACCATGCTGACGGGTCAGTGGCTCATTCCAAGGCTTTGTGACACTCAGTAGGGTGGGAAGGCTCACACCTCGAAGCCTCTTTCAGAGAAGCAACAGTGTTTCAAGCAGACTTTGAAACACTCACAAAGCTTCCTTGGTAGTTGATGACAGTTTCAGGGACAGGTTGTGAATTCACTTCTCGGGAGCTTTCCACCCTCTTTCTATGTCGAGGTCTCCAGGGCTCACGGTGCCCCATGAGAGGAGGACTAACCTCCTCTGTCTGTTGGTGTAGGGCCGTAGGCCACTTCTATGGAAATGTAGTACTTTCTGGGCACAAAGTCCAGAATTATTCCTGGAAGCTCTCACGTGTCAATAGGAGCCCAAGTCTTTCAGTGCTCCTGGGATTTTACCTGTGATGTAAAATGGTTGGTTTTCAACTTGGCTTCATGCCTATTTCCTGTTCATAACAGAGGTCTTCTTTCCTTCCCAGCTGTACCAGAATTAAAAATAATGCCAAATACCTGCCTGCTCAGCATCTTTGTCTGAAGTGTCCAGAGTTTTTAATATCCTATTTAACTATTAGAAATATCACATGAGAGTATAGAGAGCAAATCTGCAGTATTGTCATGGAACAATTTTTTTCTTTTTGCCAAAGCAATTTTTTATGCCTTTTCATGGCTTCGCTCCGACATCAGTTGAAGATCAGGGAGTGCTCATAATTTTGGTCTGGTCATCGGTAGCCTTAATAAGTTAGATCTCCAGGCTTGTCCTGGATTTGCTCTGAGTTATCCTCTCATGGCTCCAGCTGACAGGATATGTAGAGCATGGCCCACTCCAGACACCCTCCTGCCCTCTCTGCAGTGCCCTGTATCCACCCGCAGCTCAGCAGGGCTCTGCACCAGGCAGGAACAGGGCTGGACTGGGCAGAACAGTCCAGCTGGGAGATGTGTCATGTGGCCTGGGGTTGGTACTGGGGGCTCTCACTAAGGCAGCAGAGTGGATACTGGCAGGGAGAACCCAACAGTGAGGAATTTGGGGCGAGGCATATTTAGGAATCAGGCAGGGAGTCAAGACACAGTAATGTCTGTTCAGGGGTGGCAGAGTCCTCCTAGTCATTGGCATTTGGAGTCATGCTTCTAGAACAGGGGGAAGCAAGGTTGGGTCCCAAGCCTTGGTGATCAGGATCACTGGACAGGTGACCAATTTTTATTTTGTTAATCATGACAGCATTTACATTCATTTGAAAAATAATTGTTCGTATATGTGTGCGACATTTATTTTGTTTACGTATAAGCAATGCTTGGTTTCCATCAGTCTTCACAAACTCATTTCAGTAGGATGGAAAGTACAGCCCAGAGCTTATATGTGCCTTGGAATTTGGAGGAGGATCCTAAACATGCCAGCTTTAACTTCCAAGTACCATAGTTTTTGCCAACAGTAATCTCTAGGAATCTCTTACCCAGACCTAAATAAAAGGAGTCATTCAGTAGATGTAAAATGAATAACACACTATTCACACTTGCCAAATTCATCAGTCATCACTGTTAATCAGCCATCTGTTTTATAATGGAACTGTAAGCTCAGTTGCTATGTCAAAGGAAAGTTATTTAACTTTAATTAGATTAATAATAGAAAAAGATAAGCTTTTCATAAGAATTTGACAGAATAAGGTTCTATGATTCTTTGTGGCAAATTTCAGGTGTAAAGTAACAAGTGAATTTGAGCAGCAGTTAACCTAGAGTTTTGAAACTTCTGTCTGATCTTTTCATTTCGTACAAGAAGAAACAATAGCAGCAGTCTGATTATCAACACCGTACTACTCACTGTGGCCGTTCCTGATGTCATCAAAGTGTTCTATAGAATTGTGAAATACGAGTGCTTAAACAAACTTTGCATTATAGTATTTTAATTCATCAGTCCTTTACCTAGCATATAGGAAACATAACTTTGATAAATGACAATTTCTGGTGACTGTTATTAGACCATTTGAACATAAGTCAAATTAATTTCAAAGAAGCTGGGCAGTTCCCACTTTAACAGCCATATATATTTCTCCCCTGTTTTGTGTTCTGATATGTTTCCCAGAAGTCTCCAGGCTTCATGTAATTTCTGTAAGAATCAAAGATATAGTATAATACTTTTCAAATACCATATAAAAAAAGTTTTGTCCTGTTGGAATGATGTTCTAAACTCAGAGAATACATTTATACCACCCTCTTTTCCCATCTCCTCTCTGTGTTGCATTCAACTATATAAGCTGCATCCAAGTACATACGTTTCAACTCCAAGGTCACTTCTTTGGTTACTTTTCTTTATACCGAGGATATGGGGGCCCAAAAACTGGAGTACCTGGCCCAGGGCTACTAGGCTACTTAATTCTGAGCCAAGACTAAAGCCCAGCCTTCTCAACGCCAGGCCAGTCCCTTCTTGCCGGAATGCTAAGGAGTGGTTTGTTTAGCTTATTCTGTAGATGAGAGCTTGTTTTAACAAAAATTTAAACAAGGTAATTTAGGATCCTGTATTGAGCTGGAGTATGGTATCTTATAGAGAGGCCTGGATGGGAGTCAGAAGACATACATACTAAGTCTAATTCCTTCCTTCCTCATGGCCTTGGGCAATTTATGTACTTTCAATATTTGTTTCCTCCTCTGTGAAATAGGAAAAATAATACCAATCCTGCCTGCCCATTTGAGTTGTTTAGAAGATCAAAAGAAAAAGTTCTATGTGAAAACACTCTGAAAATTGTAAGGTTTTATTATTGTACTTTGCAAACAGAGTACAGTGCATACAATTATCTGACCAAAGAGGTTTATTTTCTTCTTAATTCTTATGAGGAAGCTCTGAAAGAAAAATCCACTTTAGGGTAACCTGTACCTATAAAATCTGGCAGTAATGCCATGGTTTTGAATAAAAAATGGTATTCAAAGATCAAAATATTCTAAATCAATAGATTTAACAACAGAGATAGGAGAATTTATCTTTATTTTTTTCGAATAAAAAATGTACAATAGCACAACAGAAGAATGCTTTGACAATGAAAGAAAACTGGACTGAATAAGACAAAATTTATCATATTTGATAAAATGTTGCCACATACTTAGTACATAATGTACAATGGCTATTTGTTGAAAAAATGAATATGGTGGTGGCCATTTTTTGGTTTTGACTGGAGTATTTATTTAGGGATAACCTTGCTCTTTTTCCTTGACAGATATTGATGGCTTAGAGAGCAGTGCAATTGGTGGCCAGCTGATGGCCTCAGCTTCTACAGATTCTCCTTTCACCCAGAGCAGGAGAATCGATGACTCCACAGTGGCAGGTAATGACTTGGGTCTTGAGTTTACAAATAGGTACACATTCCATGTGTTACCAGCAATTAATTTATTATGGGATGACATAAATGAATGAAGATTTGCTCTTGGTAGAAATAGTAACTGATGAAAGTTACTTAACATCATCCAGCTGATAATGCAACATTCATTATTTATAAGCACAAAGTGAAACCAATCCCCTACAATCCATTAAATTATATTTCCCATCGTAGAATTGCATGCAACTCAGTATTACTAATTTGATGGCCAGAGAACCCCATGTTGTTCGTTGCCGGCTTGTTTTTGTCTCTGGAGAGTGACCGCCCCCTTCATGTTCCAGGTGTGGCATTTGCTCGCTATATTCTGGTTGGCTGCTGGAAGAACTTGATCGATACTTTATCAACCCCCTTGACGGGCCGAATGGCAGGGAGCTCCAAAGGGCTGGCCTTTATTCTGGGAGCTGAAGGCATCAAAGAGCAGAACCAAAAGGAGCGTGATGCCATCTGCATGAGCCTCGATGGGCTGCGGAAAGCCGCGCGGCTGAGCTGTGCTCTAGGTACTGGGATAGTAGTGTTCCCTGACCTGCGGGCCTTGCAGAACTCACTAGGAATGGCCCCAGTAGGAAAGAAACCTTTTATAAAGGCTGCTGCTAGGTGAATGTTAGAGAATATACTCAGCTAAGGGGTAACTGTTTGTTTCCTCCAAAGGGGTGGCTGCTAACTGTGCCTCAGCCCTTGCCCAGATGGCAGCTGCCTCCTGTGTCCAAGAAGAGAAAGAGGAAAGAGAGGTCCAAGAACCCAGTGACGCCATAGCACAAGGTAACAGCTGAAGGGCCAGAAACCTCCTGGTGCCTTGGCAGTGGTATGCACACACCTGCACACCCACACACACGAGCTCACACTTATCCCATTCCATGTGTGACACATGTATATGTACACCAGTGATTGTGAGATCCCAGTGTCACCACAGGCTTGGATCTGTCTTATATGAGTGACCTACAGAATGCTTATAGTAGGTCCCTCTGGAGACAAGGAAAGTGCAATTGGCTGTTGCAGTTGGCCCACAGGACACCAGAGGCCCACCTGGCTGAGCCATTCACCCCTCATCGTCATCTGGCCACTGGCCCTGGCACTTCCAGAAGTGCACATTTGAAGACCCCTCAGGTTGTAGTGGGACAAGGAAGATGGACCAGTTTTCTGAAAGGGAGCATCAGAGGAAATCCGTGAGAGGGGGCTCAGGAAGACTGCTCCTGTCAGAACAATCCGAGCTTTGTGAGCTCAGGAAAGGGCTGATTTTTAACATGCTGTGATCAGTGAGTCAATGAAGCTGTTGAATAGATAGACGTAAGGGAAGAGTTGACCTTCCTCATCTGCCGCACAGCCGTGGCAGGTAAAAGGCGGCTGGCAAACAGAGGGAATAATGCACATTGGGTGTAAATTGTGTTAATACTGTCTATCAGGTATGTAAAGTAGCTTGTCACAAACTTGCACATTTTTAGCTGAGAAAAACAATTTAGGTCAGTGTTCCTCAAACCTGAGTAATCTTTAGAGACCCATTCGAAAGCAAAGCATGTCTTGCGGATCCACAGTGTTAACTAAGAAAAAGATATCACAATTTTACCTAAGTATTGTACAACCATGAACTACATAAAAATCTTTACATTTATAATTCTTAAAAACCATAAAACCAAAACCATTATTCAAATTACATACAAATAAAAAATAAAATCAGTATGATATTTATGAGACGAATGATGTTTTGCTAAAAATGACTTTGCCCTTTACAGCAGGAATATGGTTCGGATTCCTTTGAAGTTAGCTTGCTCTGTTTCTGAGTTGGTGACCATCACTCTGTTATCCCAACAGATCCAATGACTTGAAAGGAGGACACTGTGTTGTCTGGCCTTCCCTTGGCATTTTGCATAATTGACATTTTAAGTCACGTTCTGCATTTTTTCTCCTTAGTCATCTATGGTTTTCAAAAGTATTATTTGGAGCTCACAAATACAAATATAAACTCAGGGGATGACATGATATGGTAATTTTCAGTTATAAAGCTGTCATCCTGGTGCTCAAAATATACATATGTAGTTGTTTCAGAGATAATCATCATAATGAAAGCATAACATTAAAAAACTCAGAGAAAACTTGTGCACCACCAGAAATTCTTTCATATTACCAATTTGAGGGGAGGGTGAAGATTCTGAGCATGTATGGCTGTTCTGGAGTTGGCACATTAAGCCCATCCACACTGCTGTGCCTGACCCAGAGCCCATGGATGAGCCTGGGAAGAACTGCACCAATCAGCTCAGGATTCGCTAAACCTCTAGAGCCTCCGAGCTGGGGTCACCAATGCGTGTGGGGCCTGCGGGCGGGGCAGATTGCATGATGAGCTGTGGGCACCTGCCACAGAGGAGCTTCCTGCCAGTGAAGTCTGTTGTTTCCCTCTGCCCTGGCATGACAGCACATTCTTTCATTTTCATCCTTTCTCTCTCCCTTTCTGGCTCCCTCACTCAGACTCTTATTTAATAAATGTCTTTTCTGGCACAGTGAAACTAAAAGTGGAGCAGAAACTGGAGCAGATTGGGAAGCTGCAGGGGGTGTGGTTGCACACAGCTCACGTCTTGTGCATGGAGGCCATCCTCAGCGTAGGCCTGGAGATGGGGAGCCACAACCCGGACTGCTGGCCACACGTGTTCAGGTGCATGACGGGATCCCACCCCAGCGGCACCAACCCTGCCATGGGAAGCCTGGGGGTGGTGGAGAGGGGTAGACGCAAGGGTCTGCCAGCACTTCAATAAACTATGATCATTCAGAGTTTGAATAAATCCAAATGAGAGATAAAAAGAAGAGGGAATAAGGACCCAACTGAATGTATGGTTTAGAGAACAGATGACAGAACTGGATGTAGGGACTTGTGATTTATCTACTGACATTGTCTGTGAGAGACAGATGTGCTGTATCAAGGAAGAAAAACCAATTTCTCAAATAGTGGGCAGTAGAACACCAAGTAAGTTAAAATCAAATCTAAAAACTGGTCATGTGTCAGCAATATAAGCTTGCTGTGTATTTATCTCTGTTGTCTTCATTTACAGAAGGATTTTGGATAGCTTGTATGAATACATAAAGCATAAGATACCTACTTTTAGTTTATCTAGACGAAGGAAAAAACAGGACAGTACATCTGTGCCAAAAACAAGACAAAAATTTGGCTGTAAGCTTTGTAGCATCAATGTGGAAAGAAACTTCCAATCAGTTATACAGTTCCCAGTGCCTGTAAGATGAAAACAAAGCCATAGCTCCAGTCCACATCCTCCTACCACTAAGACAAAACATATGTCTCCCCAAGCACTGCATTAGGACAGACCCAGGACAAGGGAAGCAGTGCTGCTGCTCACGGGGCAGGCACGGGGCTGGTGCCCGGCTGCTCCTCACCCTTCTCTGCAGCACATGCCCGAAGCCTCACACCAAGCGCAGTTCAGGCAGAGCAGCCGTGGGCAGGAGCAGAGGACGATGGCCCAGGGCACCGGCCAGATCTGGGTCTTGTCTGACACCTTCAAAGCAAGTACAGCCACCAGTGTTTGTCAAGCTTCAAACAGAGAAGCATGCAGATTATTCAAGGGTTCAAAATCCGGTCTTGGGAGGAATGCAGGAGAGCACCAGGAGGAATCAGCCAGGAGCAAAATGAGTTTTAATATGGAGGCTGGTGACCTACTGCTCCTCATTGTTTTCACAAGATGAGAAGGATAAGAGAAAAAGGCTCAGATGGTACTCAAGCAATGTGTAAGGGGTCAAAAAATCCCCTGATTATAGAACATCACAGTGGATGATCCAGGATGCCCTTTACCAGCAACAAGACGTGGTCTGGGATGAGGGACCTCCTGTGAACCATCTTAGTCCCATCCTCTGTTTGGAACAAACACTTTAGAAATCGGCAGTTGTACCACATGTTTAGGTGACCACCCCCATACCCCACCCCAGCGTGAGTTATTTAGAGCCATCAGGATCAGGCAGGACAAGGTTCAGTAAAACCTGATTGTGGCCAAAGGGCCTGTCTTCATACGTGAGGGGTCGTTCTGGAATCCCACACTGAAGAAACGCTTCCTCACTCCTAATCAGAGCACTGTATAGAGGGAAAGAGGTCCCTTGGGAAAACTAGCTCAAATAGCCAGAGTCCAGATGAGCCAGCAACCTGGACAGGAGGGACCTGGGAGCGCAGGGCTTCATTGCCCGTCCTCTCAGCCTGGGGTGAGAATCTGAGGGATCCTTCATCCATTTCAAGGCTGCCTGGTCCAACTCAAAACGTATATGTAGGTGTAGGGAGGAAGGGAGGGGCTGACTAATAGGAGGGAAGGAGAGAGCTGGGAGGGGGGGACAGCTGGCTGCATGTCCTTAACATCCGTCTCGCTGCCTGCTGGGCTGGCGGGGTGCGGCGACGCTGACACTACCTGTCTGACTCTTCCCAGGGTGTGTGAGTACGTGGGCACCCTGGAGCACAGCCACTTCAGCGACGGCGCCTCGCAGCCGCCCCTGACCATCAGCCAGCCCCAGAAGGTGACCGGAGGCTCCGGCCTCCTCGGGGACGCCGAACGCGAGGGCTCACCCCAGGAGCAGAGCCCGGAGCCTGGGCGCTGCCTGAGCCCCGCCCCGGTGGTCCAGCCCGTGTCCATCCAGGACCTGGTCCGGGAGGGCAGCCGGGGCCGGGCCTCCGACTTCCGCGGGGGCAGCCTCATGAGCGGGAGCAGCGCCGCCAAGGTGGTCCTCACCCTGTCCACCCAGGCCGACAGGTGCGCGCCCGTCAGAATCACCGCACGGCGACTGGATGTGTTAGCCGTGAGGCCACACGCCGTACTTAGAGTGGGCCGTTTTCTAATGATGTGACCATAGGGCGAGAGACAGGCGACGTGGAGATAAAGCTCCGCACTTACTCTGTGGTCTCGGGCAACTCCACCTCCCTGGGCCCTGGTTTCTTCCTTGGTAAAATAGGATCATTTTTAAAAGTAACTCTCTCACAGGGCAGTTGTGAGGTTCCATTCATTAGTACACTTAAGAGCTCCTAGAACAGAGCTTCAGGAATAGTAAAGGTGCACCATTTTTATGATTATTACTGTTTACAAAACTCTGCATCCAGGACTATATTTATCAATGCCCAACAACCACATTCAATAAGGTTAGAGATCAACAACTGATCTCCAACTACTTTCTGGTGCCCTTTTTTTTTTGGTGAAACCTGATGTTAAAAGTGCCTTTGGTCACCAGTCACTCTTAGTACCACCTCATTTCACTCCTTGGCATTTGGTCAGTGTACCCAGGCCACCCAGCATGGGTGAGGCTTATACAGAGAGGAGCAACAGGAGGGGTGGGGAAGTGGGAAGGGGATGTGCTGGGCTGAGCTCCCACAGACCTGAGCTCTTTTCTGGCTTTGACACTAACCAGCTGCATAGTCAGGTCTATATAGATAGCCACACTGAGTTTCTTCACTTTCTAACTCAGTACAATAATCACTTTTTCCTGCTTATCCAGCAAGTTGGCTGCCCATGTGTTTTGGAATCTGGAAAGTAGTATACAGATGGTGGGGGCTGTAATATTCACCACTATTCTCTTATTAGGGAAGAAAGAGAAGAAACCATTAGTGGGACCCAGAAACCAAATGGTTTCAAAATTGGAATTACAAAATAGGGAAAAAAAATGTATTTGTTTCACTAATTTGCACATGTTTAATTCACTAATACCCATCTTAAAACTTTCACATTTCATCTTACTCCTCCAAAAAGGACTCATGATTCAATTTCTGTTAGACTCTCTCAAGCAGCACATGTCCCCACTCCCTGCACTGCTTGCCCCCCGGTGTCACCACAGGCCTGCAGGGCAGGCAGCGGGATGACCCAAGAGCAGTGGAAGGCTGGCGTGCTGCATTCCTCATTGTGGCCACATGAAACTGATATTAGATCCGTTCATTCCTCATTGCCAGGACCCTTGGCTCCTAAGTCTTGCTATCATGCTGCCCTCCTCCTTCCTAAATCCTTCTGCTGGAAATGTCTGTGCCCAGCTGAGCGGAAAACAAAACAACCTGCAAGGTCCATTAGGGAACATTCTTCTAGTAGTTACTTGAGTTCCCATCATGTCCAGGGTTCTGGGTGTGTGAGTCCAGTCCCTACCCTTGGGGGCTTATAGGATCCGGTCTTAACTGCTTTGTATCCTCCTCAGCACCAAAACCAGGTTTATACTCAATTATAGGCAACTGGAAGCCTCTGGTTTAATTTACTAGTTTTTCTTTTAATACAGCTTATGAAATTGAAGCTAATTCTGAAGGTTCCATTCCCAATTTCTCAGTTTCTAGGAGTGAGGCTTTGTTGTCTTTCAATTTCTTGCCTAACATTTTATAAATGCAAATTCTGGCTGAGTTACACCATGGGGATACAAAGATTTTAAATATATATATATGTCTGTATGCTTTGTGCCCTTCAGATTGAAATCTCATGGCTAAAGCAGATGTACACGGTAGTAATAGATATAGTAATACCATACATTTGTCAACCGTGTTTACACAGCATTTCCATTAATCACATCAACAAAATTACCATCATCATTCTGCCTTAAAGACTGTGCTGAGTTGTTTCCAAATAACAGATCTCTTTCTGTTTGCATCCAGGCTCTTTGAGGACGCCACAGATAAGCTGAACCTGATGGCTTTGGGAGGCTTTCTTTACCAGCTGAAGAAAGCATCACAGTCCCAGCTTTTCCATTCTGTGACAGATACAGTCGACTATTCTCTGGCAATGCCAGGTAATTCTTTCCTGGAGAAATTATGCTGGGAGGCCAGCAGGAAACAGCCTGGGTCTCTGATACTAACAGCATGCCTGAAGGTTTGAGTCCACATGCCACTCACACAGTCATGCTTGTCTGAGCTCAAGTGCAGATGTCTTCCAGTTTTGAGGCACACGTGGGAGGGTGGTCTCATTCTTTGTCAATAGAGAGGTTGCTGCTGCCACTGCTGCAGGTATCTCCACTGGAGCTGAGCTAGGTGGTTCTGCTAAGTTTTGTGCTTGTGATGTATATATTGCTAGGGCTAGGGCTCACAGACCCTACAAACCCATTGTACAGACTGGGACACAAACCCCTCACCTGCAGGTCCACGAGCTAGGTAATAGGAAAAGATCCTGGGAGCCATGGGTAAAAAAATGAATAGGCTTTGTTCAGATGCAAGCTCAGGTAGCTAGCAGCAGCCACCCTAGTGGCCTCCCAGAGCATCCCAAGGGCCCTGTGGATTAGAGCCACTCGTCCTTTATGCTTAAGTCCAATAACCCAGGACACCTGCGTACACATAGGCAATTACATTAGACAGTAAGCAAGAAACACCTGGGCACACGTGCATATTTACATCAAATGCTTGGCAAGATTCTGAACATCTGAAGGGCCCTGACCATTTTCTTTCACTTTCCCTACAATGTAGAAATTGTGTGGTTCTTTCTGGGAGCACAGGTAGCTTCACATAAGTGAAGAGACCCTCCTCCATATCACAAGTCACACCATTCGCCTCAGTTGCAGAAGCAACCACTGATTCCAGAAGGAATGGTGAGAAAGAAAAATGGAAGGGTTAACATAAATCCCATCCCACTTACAAAATTGATCTCAGAGGCATGGAGCCATCTGCTGGGACACACCTTGGTGGTAGTTTAGACTGAGCAACCTCTGAAGTCCCTTACATTCTTAGGAATCTGAAGTTCTAAGTGCAATATATCTGGCCTTTTGGTCCTTATTGTAGATTCTGATTTGAGAACCACAGTCCTTTCCCTACTAATTTTTAATAGACTTTAAATCCTTGGCTGTATGAAGCCAGACTTCCAGAGCTTCTCTGAGCTCAGGGGTAACCTTTAAAATAATTGAGTTGGAGAAAACAGCATACTCTGAGCCTTCAAAAAACAATGAGCAGGGAGGGCCGACCCTGTGGCACACTCGGGAGAGTGCGGCGCTGGGAGCGCAGCAGTGCTCCCTCCACAGGTTCGGATCCTATATAAGGATGGCCAGTGCGCTCACTGGCTGAGCGCTCTACGGCCAGTCACAAAAAGACAAAAAAAAAAAAAAAAAAAACCATGAGCAGGGAAAGGAGGAGGCAGCCAACCTGGGAGGAGGGAGCATTGGCCTTGGAATCAATCAGATGTGAGTTAAAATTCTGCCTTCACCACTTACCGGCTGTACCATCTGAGACCAGTCATTTCAGCTGTGTAGCATTCGATGTTGTAATTTGTAAAATGCAACAGTTATATTTACTTCCTAAGGTTTCTTTAAAAATTAAAGTGATTAAAGACATAAAGAACCAACACAATGTCTGATGCAGAGTAAACATTCAGTAAATACTCATGATTACTATGACTGTTATTGTGAAGTGTATTTGATATGGCAAGACTGACTAGAAAGGAACCCTGTGGCTGGAAGAGCCTGATAAAGATCAGCATTCTTTAGGGGGTGCCAAGAAGGAAGTGGTGACAGTGGCAAAGGAGTAGCAAGATGACCAGAGTAGGCAGGGATTGTACTGAAGTGAGACCACAGGTTAAACAGCACATCATTCAGTAGCAAAGGGGCCTGGCCTGCTTGGCAAAGGACTTTGGAGGTGCCAATAAGGATTGGCAAAGTAGGTGATAACTGTGAAGGACGATAATAACAACAGTACTAATGACAGCTAAAAATGGTGGTCTGTTGGAATGTGCCAGGCCCTATGCTAAGCACTTTATGCATATGATCACATTTAATCCTTAAAGCAACTTTGAGAGGGAGGATTACTATCCCCAGTTTTATGGATGAGATAATTGGGGATACAGAGGGAATCTTTGGCCCAACATACACAACTACTAAATGGTGGAGTCAGGATTTGAGCCCAGAAAGTGACTCCCCAGCCCTCCTACTTAACCACTACTTCATTCTTTCTTATCAACAAGTATTGTTCACACCTGTCACATCCAGGTACTGGGGATACAGAGGTGAACAAGAGAGAGGTGCTGGCCTTGCAGAGCAAACCACTAGTCTTTCTGGAATCCAGGGTTCTCTCCTTTCTTGGTTAGCCCGCACTGAATAATCCTAGTGGTCCGAGGACAGTACCTAGATGTTCAACCTCCATCTGTGCTTGAATAGGTCAGGCTGTTTCTGAGCTTGGACTTTCTGGCTTCTATGGTCTTGCCTTCCTGTAGGAGAAGTTAAATCCACCCAAGACCGAAAAAGTGCCCTCCACCTGTTCCGCCTGGGGGATGCCATGCTGCGGATTGTGCGGAGCAAAGCACGGCCCCTGCTCCACGTGATGCGCTGCTGGAGCCTCGTGGCTCCGCACCTGGTGGAGGTGAGTCCCTGGAAGGTGGGAAGAGGCTGGAACCACTGGCTCAGGGAACTCCTGCAGCAGAGCCAGCAAAGGGGCTTCCAGTTATGGACAGAGAGCACTGTGGCCATAGGGCAATGAGAACTTTCCCATCAGCTGGTCACAAGCATCATTGTTCTCTGATTATACCTTGTGGCATCTAAAGAATTGCCCCAAAGGGCCGTGCTACCCTGGTCTCACCCTGACCCTCTTTCTTTACAGATACATGACTTGGCCAGATACCTCTCACAGCCAGTTTTTCATTCTTTATCATCTGGTATCAACCTGAGTCTGGAGCTAAAGACAAGTAGATGGTTCCTAATATCTTTATTTTTATATACAAATATAACAGTATTTGGTTCTTGCCAGTCTCTCTTTTCTAATAGCAAAATATACTCAGGGCAGAGTGCTTTCAGTAGGTAAACAATATGTACTGGTTTTCCCAATAAAATTAATAATAAGACCCTTTCCTCTCCAAAGGAAAGCAGTTCCTGTGATAAATTCTATGGCTACTCTACATCTAAGCATCTCAATACGTGATGACTGACTACTTCTAAGTCGATGGGGAAAATCATTGCCCCGTTTTGCGGTGATAATTATTCTTAATAGCAGTTATCTGGTAGAGATATACCATAAAATAAAGTATTTTTTGTAACTTAATTCACTAACCTGAGAACATTCTAGTAAGAAAAAGGGGTAGAAAATAGAAACTTAGTCATGGGAAAAGGGTATCTATTATCTATTACACTGTAATAAAACCACCCCCAAATCTAGTGACTTAACAACTATTTATCTGAGGTAGGCTCATCTGAGCAATTCTGGTCTGTGCCAGGTCACAGCAGATCTCAGCTGGCCTGCCTTGTGCGTTTGTGGTCAGCTGGTACAAACACTGGAGCCAGCTGGTTCATGATGGCCTTGACCAGGAAGGCTGAAAAAATAGGTCTCTCATCCTCCAGTAGACCAGCCCTGACCCATTCACATGACATTCTTAGAACTCCAAAGAACAGCAAGAAGGCAAACCCCAAATCACAACTACTTCTTAGTTCTCTACTTATATAATGTTTGCTATTGTACTACTGGCCAAAGCAAGTCTCACATCCAAGCCCAGGGTCTGTATGGGAGGGGACCCCTGAAGGGCATGGATACAAGGAGGTATGAACCAACTGGAGCTATTGCTGCAATTGGCCCACCTCACTGAGGGACAGATGGCTCATCTCATCTTTGTATGTTTGGGGCACAGCTAAAGATAAGACCATGAGTAGTTCCCAGACCAGGTTCTGGTATCTTTACAGTAAGGATGTTCTACACCATTCAAGAAAACTGTCATGCTAGAGAAAAAGAAAGAAATTACTAGAAACTCTTTCTTTTTTTTTTTTTTTGACCCGTAAAGGGATTGTAACCCTTGGCTTGGTGTCACCCGCACCACACTCAACCAGTGAGCGCACTGGCCACCCCTATTAATTTTTTTACTTCAACAGCACTGCTGTTTCCACCTCCATTTAATAAGGTGGGTTAGTAAAGCCTTCAGAAACCCATTCTTACTTGCCTGATGTCTGATGGTGTTCCACTCTCATGAATTTTGCAGGCTGCCTGCCATAAGGAAAGACACGTGTCTCAGAAGGCTGTTTCCTTCATCCATGATATACTGACAGAGGTTCTCACTGACTGGAACGAGCCACCTCATTTCCACTTTAATGAAGCACTCTTCCGACCTCTTGAGCGTATTATGCAGCTGGAGTTATGCGATGAGGATGTCCAAGACCAGGTCAGTGTGACATGCTAACCAGCGCTATCATCACCATAGCTGGCTCTTACCACGGAAGGTACTGTTCTATGAGCTTTACATACTCTTTCCAATAACCCTATGTGGAATATGACAAAGACAGGTTAAACAGTTTGGCTAAAGATACATAGTTAGTGATTGATAGAACTGGGATTTGAACCTAGGCAATCTGCCTATGCCGGACTTTCCTTTTAGACCTAGCTTATACTCCTAACCACTATCATATTCTTTACTAGAAGACAAATGGTAAAGAAACTAATTGGAACCTTCATGTCTAAGATGTTGGTGGGTTAGGAAGCTAGACCCTTTCTCTGAAATCCACTAGAAATGTTATATAAAGGTTTAAAAATTCCTTTTAAATATTGGCAAGAAAGTAAATAATACTAAGATGCCCCTAACTAAGTGACAATGGGAAGCCAGAGAAGTAAGCAGAGCCCTAAAGCTGGTTTTACCAGGAGGGATTTTGCCATCAGGTGAAGCAGAAGTTATGCTTATCACACTCTTGGTAAGGAACAGAAGACAAATCTCAATGCAAACCTTATAGAGCTGGTGTTCACTCAGGCCAATGCTAAATTAGAAATGAACCCATGTACCACCCTCCCTGAGGGTACTATCAGTCGGTTTCTAACATTGGCTCTTAGTGGGGATTAAAAGAAAAAAATTGCACTCCAGGATTTAAAATTGCAAGGTAGTCCTCTCATGGGATCAGTGTATGAAATGGCACCACCTTGGTAGCCTGACAGACTTTACACAGGTGCTGTACAGAAGCAACAAAACTCCACCTAGAGGAACTCATTTCAACTCAGACCACAAAAGAATCCCACAAATAAAGTTTCAAGATATGTGAGCTCACAGTATTTTTTTAAAATCACAAAACAGACAGGAAAACAAAGCAAGAGTTAGAGCTGCTGAAACAACAGATGGTACAATCAGATCTAGAAAGAATTAAGATATTGGAATCTTCCATGCAAAATATTAAAATGTCTTGTAAGTTTAAGGAAACAAAAGAAAGAAATGAAAATATAAATTAACACCTGAAGATTAGGTCGAAGGATACCAATAATAGTGAACTAGGTAATTCAGATCAACTTTTTTACAGGAAACAACTACAAAAGTTATGAAGAAAATTGGTCTTAATCACTTGAAGACATTGGAATACAACAAGGCAGTGAGGAACTATGGGACCAAGATCTGGAAGAAAATACCTAGTGTGTCTGGTATTTAAGGCTGCTTTTCCCAGAATGAAATCTACTGATTTCAGAAGTGCAAGCTGAAAGACTCATAAACTAAGCAAAATTGAAGTCTGGGATATGCCAAGTCTGGTAACTTCCTGACGTTTTGATTTAGAACCATGAAGAGAAGGGGATGTCCAAGGAAGAGGGTGAACCTTAGAATAGTCATAACAGAAAATTATATCCAATTTCAAATATCCCCAGTCCCTAACATGAGATTAAGGTAATCCGAGATTTCTAGTGTCTGCCATAAGCACAAAACATCTTTCTGAAAGAAGATAACATCATCCTAAGCTTCAAATTATTTCGTGATTTGCAGGGGCAATGTGTTCATTCTATCAAAAATAATCAGTTTCATTAGGAAATAACATATCATTGAAGAGAAAAAGAAAAAAACAATAAAAATAGACACACACATATATATCTAGGGACCCAGATATCAGAGTTATCAGAGACAGCTTTAAAATAACTATGCTTAAATGTATTTAGAAAGATTAAGGACAGGAGGAATTTTGACAATGGTGGCATGAAGAAGTTAGTGAATCCTCTCCACAAAAATCAAGTAAAAACTACAAAATTGTCAAAAGCAACCATTTGAGGGCTCTGGAAACTGACCAAGGGAAGACAATAAATTGTGTAGCATTTATTCTTTTAAATAATTCTTCCTAGAAATTTGGTTACAGATAGTGGGAGTCTGTAACCTTTTTGCCAGAGACTGAACCCGTCACCTTTACTCCCAAGCTCTGTTGGCAGGAATAGTAGTTTGACCAGTATGAGGCTGACTGGGAAATTGGCAGCTTTTCTACTGTCTGGGACAGACTTGGTCTGAAGAAGAAAGAAAAAAAGGCTGTTGGTTTGTCAACTAAAAATAGTGAATTTGTTGAGAAATGAACAAGGGAATATTGCAGCTTTGTTAGCCTAAGGCTTGCAGTGAGTGGTGAACCAGTAAGAAATGTAGCATAAGACCCTGGAAGACAGACATTCATAGAAGGACTGGATAAGCTCTTCACACTTGCCTTGCCGACTGAAATAAGGACATATGCAAGGAAGACCATAAAGATCCTATCAGTAAGTGGAAAACAAGGGAGACTTAAAAACTGGCTAAACTTTGAACATTCTTCCCAACCCTCACACACAGATTGGTTGGCAGATGGGGGGAGCATTAAAGACTCAATGTGTTTGAGCATATTTCTGCCCACATCAGTTGACCATTTATCTATGCAGACATGGGGATGAACATTAGGAAGTCAAGCTAAGAAAAAAAGCATTCAAGAATAAAAACTGATCAGGTATCAGCACCTCATACCATGGGAACTGATAGATTCCATGGTCTAAGCCCAAACAACCTATTTTATTTTATTTTATTGATTGATTGATTGATTTTTTTTTAAGTTTTATTTTGTCGATACACATTGTGGCTGATTATTGCTCCCCATCACCAAAACCTCCCTCCCTTCTCCCTCCCCCCTCCCCCCCAATAATGTCCTTTCTGTTTGCTTGTCGTATCAACTTCAAGTAGTTGTGGTTGTTATATCTTCTCCCCCCCCCCGTTTGTGTGTGTGTGTGTGTGTGTGTGTGTGTGTATGTGTGAATTTATATATTAATTTTTAGCTCCCACCAATAAGTGAGAACATGTGGTATTTCTCTTTCTGTGCCTGACTCGTTTCACTTAATATAATTCTCTCAAGGTCCATCCATGTTGTTGCAAATGGCAGTATTCCATTCGTTTTTATAGCTGAGTAGTATTCCATTGTGTAGATGTACCACATTTTCTGTATCCACTCATCCGATGATGGACATTTGGGCTGGATCCAACTCTTGGCTATGGTAAAGAGTGCTGCAATGAACATTGGGGAACAGGTATACCTTCGACTTGATGATTTCCATTCCTCTGGGTATATTCCCAGCAGTGGGATAGCTGGGTCATATGGTAGATCTATCTGCAATTGTTTGAGGAACCTCCATACCATTTTCCATGGAGGCTGCACCATTTTGCAGTCCCACCAACAACGTATGAGAGTTCCTTTTTCTCCGCAACCTCGCCAGCATTTATCGTTCAGAGTCTTTTGGATTTTAGCCATCCTAACTGGGGTGAGATGGTATCTCAGTGTAGTTTTGATTTGCAATTCCCGGATGCTGAGTGATGTTGAGCATTTTTTCATATGTCTGTTGGCCATTTGTATATCTTCCTTAGAGAAATGCCTGCTTAGCTGTTTTGCCCATTTTTAATGGGGTTGCTTGTTTTTTTCTTGTAAAGTTGTTTGAGTTCCTTGTATATTCTGGATATTAATCCTTTGTCAGATGTATATTTTGCAAATATTTTCTCCCACTCTGTTAGTTGTCTTTTAATTCTGTTAATTGTTTCTTTTGCTGTGCAGAAGCTTTTTAGTTTGATATAATCCCATTTGTTTATTTTCCCTTTGGTTGCCCGTGCTTTTGGGGTCGTATTCATGAAGTCTGTGTCTAGTCCTATTTCCTGAAGTGTTTCTCGTATGTTTTCTTTAAGAAGTTTTATTGTTTCAGGGTGTATATTTAAATCCTTAATCCATTTTGCGTTGATTTTAGTATATGGTGAGAGGTATGGGTCTAGTTTCATTCTCCTGCAAATGGATATCCAGTTATCCCAGCACCATTTGCTAAAGAGGCAGTCCCTTCCCCAGTGAATAGGCTTGGTGCCTTTGTCAAAGATCAGATGGCAGTAAGTGTGTGGGTTGATTTCTGGATTCTCTATTCTATTCCATTGGTCAGTGTGTCTGTTTTTATGCCAGTACTATACTGTTTTGGTTATTATAGCTTTGTAGTATAGCTTAAAGTCAGGTAGTGTTATGCCTCCAGCTTTATTTTTTTTGCTGAGCATTGCTTTGGCTATGTGTGGTCTTTTATTATACCATATAAATGTCTGGATAGTTCTTTCCATTTCTGAGAAAAATGTCTTTGGAATTTTGATGGGGATTGCATTGAATTTGTATATCACTTTGGGTAGTATGGACATTTTCACTATGTTGATTCTTCCAATCCAAGAGCATGGAATATCTTTCCATCTTCTTGTATCCTCTCTAATTTCTCTCAGCAGTGGTTTGTAGTTCTCATTATAGAGATTTTTCACCTCCTTGGTTAACTCAATTCCTAAGTATTTTATTTTTTTGGTGGCTATTGTAAATGGGCAGGCTTTCTTGATTTCTCTTTCTGCATGTTCACTATTGGAGAAAAGAAATGCTACTGATTTTTGTGTGTTGATTTTGTATCCTGCTACTTCACTGAAATCATTTATCAACTGCAAGAGTTTTTTTGTAGAGGTTTTAGGCTGTTCGATATATAGGATCATGTCATCTGCAAAGAGGGACAGCTTGACTTCTTCTTTTCCAGTTTGGATGCCCTTTATTTCCTTCTCTTCTCTGATTGTTCTGGCTAGTACTTCCAATACTATGTTGAATAGGAGTGGTGAGAGTGGGCATCCTTGTCTAGTTCCTGTTGTTAAAGGAAAAGCTTTCAGCTTTTCCCCATTCAGCATGATATTGGCAGTGGGTTTGTCATATATGGCTTTAATTATGTTGAGATACTTTCTGTCTATACCTAACTTATAGAGGGTCTTTGTCATGAATGAGTGCTGAATTTTATCAAATGCTTTTTCAGCATCTATAGAGATGATCATATGGTCCTTGTGTTTGACTTTATTAATATGGTGTATCACATTTATTGATTTCCATATGTTGAACCAACCTTGCATCCCTGGGATGAATCCCACTTGATCGTGGTGAATAATTTTACGTATGTGTTGCTGTATTCTGTTTGCTAGTATTTTAGTGAGGATTTTTGCATCTATATTCATCAAGGATATCAGCCTGTAGTTTTCTTTTTTGGTTATATCTTTACCTGGTTTTGGTATCAGGATGATGTTTGCTTCATAGAATGAGTTTGGGAGATTTGTGTCTGGTTCAATCTTTTGGAATAGTTTGTAAAGAATCGGTGTCAATTCCTCTTTGAATGTTTGGTAAAATTCTGCTCTGAATCCATCTGGTCCTGGCTTTTCTTTGTTGGGAGCCTTCTGATAACAGCTTCAATCTCCTTTACTGTAATTGGTCTGTTCAAATTTTCTACATCTTCATGGTTCAGTTTCGGGAGCTTGTGTCCAGAAATTTATCCATTTCCTCCAGATTTTCAAATTTGTTGCATATAGTTGTTTATAGTAGTCTCAAATGATTCCTTGTATTTCAGATGAATCAGTTGTAATATTGCCTTTTTCATTTCTAATTTTTGTTATTTGAATCTTCTCTCTTTTTTTTGTTAGCCATGCTAATGGTTTGTCAATTTTATTTATCTTTTCAAAAAACCAACTTTTTGATTCATTGATCTTTTGTATTGTTTTTTGGGTTTCAATTTCATTAAGTTCTGCTCTGACCTTAATGATTTCTTTCCATCTGCTGACTTTAGGTTTGGATTGTTCTTGTTTTTCTAGATCTTTAAGGTGAAGTGTTAGGTGTTCACTTGCCATCTTTCCATTCTTCTGAGGTGAGCATTTAATGCAATAAATTTCCCCCTTAATACTGCTTTTTCAGTATCCCACAGGTTTTGGTATGATGTATCATTATTTTCATTAGTTTCAATCAATTTTTTTGATTTCCTGCTTGATTTCTTCTTGGACCCATATGTCATTAAGTAGAATGCTGTTTAATTTCCATGTGTTTGTATAGTTTCCAGAGTTTCGTTTGTTATTGATTTCTAGTTTTAATCCATTGTGCTCTGAGAAAATACATGGTATAATTCCAATTTTTTTAAATTTGTTGAGACTTGATTTGTGACCTAGTATGTGATCTATCCTGGAGAATGATCCATGTGCTGATGAGAAGAATGAATATTCTGAGGTTGTTGGATGGAATGTTCTGTAGATATCTGCCAATTCCAATAGGTCTAGAGTATTGTTTAGATCTTGTGTTTCTCTGCTGATTCCTTGCCTAGATGATCTGTCCCATATTGACAGTGGGGTGGTCAGGTCCCCTGCTATTATGGTATTAGTGTCTATTTCCTTCTTTAGGTCTAATAGAGTTTGTTTTATTAACCTGACTGCTCCAACATTGGGTGCGTACATATTTATGATTGTTATGTCTTCTTGATGGATCAGTCCTTTTAACATTACGTAGTGTCCCTCATTGTCTCTTTTTATGGTTTTTACTTTAAAGTCTATTTTGTCAGATATAAGAATAGCTACTCCAGCTCGTTTTTCTTTTCTGTTTGCATGGTAGATCTTTTTCCCTCCTTTCACTCTTAGTCTATGTGAGTCTTTATGGGTGAGGTGGGTCTCTTGTAGGCAGCAAATAGTTGGGTCCTCCTTTTTCATCCAGTCAGCCAGTCTGTGTCTTTTGATTGGGGAATTTAAGCCTTTTACATTAAGAGTTGTTATTGAAAGGTGTTGATTTATTCCTAGCATTTTATTGGTTGTTTGATTGTCTTAGGTGTCTTTTGTTCCTTGCTTTCTGATTTGCTGTTTGTTTTCTGTGTTTGTTGGTTACTTAGGTTGTAGATTGTGTTTTTGTTTGTTTGTTTTCTCTTCATGATTGCCAGTTTTATTATACTGGTGGGTTTTGATTTTTCTTGGGTTTTTTATGGCAGTGGTAGTTATGTTTCAGGAACCAAACCCAGTACTCCCTTGAGAATTTCTTGTAAGGGTGGTCATGTGGTGGTGACCTCCCGCAGTTTTTGTTTGTCTGAGAAATATACTATTTGCCCTTCATTTTGGAAGGATAGCCTTGCAGGGTAGAGTATTCTTGGCTGGCAATCTTTGTCTTTTAGTATTTTGAATATATCATCCCATTCCTTTCTAGCTTTTAGGGTTTGTGATGAAAAGTCTGATGTTTGCCTGATTGGGGCTCCCTTATAGGTGATTTGACGCTTCTCTCTTGCAGCTTTTAAGATTCTCTCTTTGTCTTTGAGTTTTGCCAATTTGACTGTAACATGTCTTGGAGAAGACCTTTTTGGGTTGAATACGTTTGGAGATCATTGAGCTTCCTGGATCTGAAGGTCTGTGATTTTTCCTATACCAGGGAAGTTTTCTGCCACTATTTTGTGGAATATGTTTTCAGTGTAATCTCCTTTTTCCTCCCCTTCTGGAATACCCATGACTTGGATATTTGAGTGCTTAAGGTTGTCTGATATCTCTCTCAGATTTTCTTCAATGCCTTTGATTCTTTTTTCTTTTTTTTTGTCTGCTTGTGTTATTTCAAACAGCCCATCTTCAAGTTCAGAGGTTCTCTCTTCAACTTCCGCAAGCCTGCTGGTTAAACTCTCCATTGTGTTTTTTGTTTCGCTGAATAACTTCTTCAGTTCCCCAAGTTCTGCTACATTTTTTTTTGAGGGCATTGATTTCCTTGTACATTTCCTCTTTCAGGTCCTGTATACTTTTCCTCATTTCATCATGATGTCTAGCGGAGTTTTCTTGTATCTCATTCAGTTTCCTTAGAATTATCACTCGAAATTCCTTGTCAGTCATTTCAAGGGCTTCTTGTTCTATAGGATCTAGAGTTTGAGATTTATTAACTTTTGGTGGTGTACTTTCTTGATTTTTTGTATTTCTGGTATATTTTTTTTGATGTTTATTCATTGTGGCAGGGGGTTTCACAGTCCACAGGTTTGACCCTATTGACTACCTAAGGTGTTGCTGTGTTTGCCAATTTGGTATGGCTCCCTCCGTGACTGCTCAGTTGGCCTCTAGTGTCTTGTGTGTGTGGTTGCCTCGGGTCTTGGGCCTCTCCGGGGAGCCACCTCTCTGGTCAGCTTGGACTCTGCTGGGCTGCTGGATCACGGGGCGGTACCACAGGGTGTGTGGTCTCTGCTGAGCTTACACTTCCCGTGCAGTACTTCTCCCTGTTCCGTGCGCTCTGGCCCGGGCTGCAGGATCACGCAGTGGTGGCCCCACAAGGTGTGTGGTATCTGCCGTGTCTCCACCTCCCTAGCCGGACGACTCCCCACACTGTGCGCACTAGGCTAGGCTGCTGGATCTTGCAGTGGCGGCCCCGCAGGGTGTGTGTTTTCTTTTTTCTTTTTCTTTTTTTTTTTTTTTTTTTGTCTTTTTCATGACCAGTACTCAGCCAGTGAGTGCACCAGCCATTCCCATATAGGATCCGAACCCACAGCGGGAGCGTCGTTGCGCTCCCAGCGCCTCTGCACTCCCAACGCCGCACGCTCGGCCCAAGGGTATGTGTTTTCTGCCGAGTCTCCTCCTCCCTAGCCAGACATCTCCCTGCTCTGTGCTCACTGGGCTGGGCTTTCTGCAACCCTCGTCTATCAGCCGGACCTTCAAGACCCTGCCCGGCACCGCCTCACCCCAGAAGTCTTTCAGGTTTCTGCTATGCACAGACAACCGGTCTCTCTGGGTGCCTTTGTAGCACTGTGTAGATCTTTCTTGGGACTTATCACCTTCCTCCTGGTATCGAGGTTATTTGTGTACTTGTCTTACCTCCCACACCAGAGCGTAAGCTCCTGGGGGAGGAGCCCACAGCACACAGTTCACCTTTAAATCCGCCTGGCGTGGACCGACTCTGGCGCCCGGCCGCAGTCAGCTCTCCGGCAGGTTCAAGCGAACTCGGGAATGCTCCAACCACACTATTCCTAACTAGAAATCGGTTAGGTGTTTTTCCGAACTGGTGGCTGCAGAGATGGTATCTGCCTCCCCGGTAACAGGAAGTTTACCGGGGGCTGGAGCCCAGGGTGTGGTGGAGTGACAGACGGCTGGGCCCGCACTTCCCTGCCCTCCTGACGCTGGCCGGGAAGCCCCATGCCACCAGCCCCACTAGAGAACCACGGAGGGAGTGGGAGGGGAGGCCAGCCCACAGACCCCAGGAAGCCCCGCTCCGGGGCATGCAAGTGGGAAGGCTCAGTGAGGATCCGAGCCAGGCAAGGAGGACAGGCTTGGCCGAGTCAGGCCGGAGCCGCCACCACCCGAGAAAATGGAGGCAGCCCCGTGGCTGGTGCCTGGCCCAGTGTGGCAGGGGGAAGCTGGGCAGAAGTCCGCCCGCGAGCAGGGCCGGACCGGGGGTCAATCACGGGGCTGGGCCGGGCCAGGCGACTCCCTCTCCGCGTCGTCGCCGTCCCTGTCCTCAGCCACCGCCGCCTTGGGCTGCTCACTCGGTCCAGCGGCGCGGCTCGGGCGCTCCCAGAAATTTTTCTTTTATGGCAGCCCGAAACCTCGAATCTGTAGTTGCTTTTTTATAGTTGTAAATTAGTTGATCTGTGGGAGAGACTGACGCTGGGGACCGTGCATTCTGCCATCTTGACCGGAAGTCACATTCATTTTTTAAAGACTGTATTACTCTGATACCAGAGCTACAAGAAAGAAAACTATAGGTCGATATTCTTCATGAAATTAGACAAAAAAAATTCTTCAAAAATTATTAGCAAACTAAATTCAGCAACATATAAAGAAGATTAAACACTGTGACATATGGAATTTATCCCAGGAGCATAAGGTTGGTTTAACAACTCAAAATTAATTAATATAATATATATCCTATTCTATGGTTTGTATGTGGTTTGCTCCACCAAAACTCAGGTCAAAACTTAATCCCCCTTGTAACAATAATGAGGGCAGGAAATCTAGCTACGGTTTTGAGAGGCAGAATCTTTAACAAGTGATTGGGTCATGAGGGCTCTGCCCTCATGAATGGATTAATCAGTTCTTGGATTAATGGATTATCATGGGAGTGGAACTGGTGGCTTTATGAGAAGAAGAATAGAGACCTGAGCAAGCACACTCAGCCCCTTTGCCATGTGATGCCCTGTGCTGTCTCAGGACTCTGCAGAGAGTCTGCACCAGGAAGAAGGCCCTCACCAGATGCCAAGCCATGCCCTTGGTCTTCTCCCCCCCCCCACAATTACAAGAAATAAATTTATTTGCTTTATAAATTACCCAGTTTTAGATATTCTTTCATATGTGACAGAAAATGGACTGAGACATCGTATTAATAGAAAAAGGGATTAAAACCACATGATCATCCTAATGCATATAAAAAAAATTTTTGAGAAAATCCATCACCCATTTTTTAGAAAAACTTTCAAGAAACGAGAAATAGAGGGTTTTCCTCCATTGGATATAGGGCATCTTTGAGACTCCTACATCTAACATCACACTTAATGATAAAAGACTGAATGCTTTTTTCCCATGATCAGAAATAAGGCAAGGGTTTTCATCTTCAGTTTTATTCAACATTAAAACTTTTGTTCATTGATTCATTGTATTAAGAAATTAAAGGCACCTAGGTTTGAAAAGAAAACTGTTTTAGTTTACAGGCGACATAAGGTGATATGTAGAAAATCCTGTGGGATTTACCAAAAATTACTAGAATTAATAGTTTAGCAAGGTCACTGGATACAAGATCAACATAGTATAATCAACTAAACTCCTATATTTGAGAAACAAATTATCCAGAAATGAAATTAGAACCATTTTATTCATAAGAGCATTAAAAATAATAAAATATTTAGGAATAAATTTAGCAAAAGAACTTCAAGACCTTTACATAAAGAATGCAAAGCATTGCTGAGAAAAATTAAAGAAGATTCAAGTAAATATGAGATATTCATGGACTGAAAGACTATTTTTTAAATGGCAAATTTACCCAAATTGATGTGTAGATTTAGTGTATAATTCCTATCAAAATTCCAGCAGACTTTGTGAGGAAATTGGCAAGGTGATTTTCAAATTTATACGAAAGTACAAAGGATCTAGAATAGAGACAACAAATTTGAAAAAGAAAAACAAATTTGGAGAATTTACACTTCTGACTTCAAAACTTTAGGAATCAATACAGTGTAGTATTAATGTGAGGACAGACCTACAGATCAGTGGAACTGAATAGAGAGAAGAGAAATTCTCACATTTTTAGTCAATTGATTTTTGACAAGGATGCCATTGAAATTCAAAAGTGGGAGAGGATATTATTTTCAGCAAATGGTGCCTGAACATTATGTGATAAAAATAAACTTACACTCTTACCTCTCACCATATACAAAAAATAACTCAAAATGGGTCATGGCATAAATGTAAGCATGATAATGATAAATGCTTCTAGAAGAAAGCGTAAGAGACAATCTTTGAAACCTTGGGTTAAACAAAGATTTCTTAGAAATGACACTTAACATCATGATCCATTAAAAGAAAAATTGATAAATTGGACTTCATCAAAATTAAAAACTTTTGCCCTTCAAAAGGCAACATTTTAAAAATTACAATAAAAAGACAAGCCCAAAGCTGTGAAAACATATTTGAAAATCATGTATCTCAGAAAGGACTTGAATATAGAATACAAAAAGAGCTCTCAATAATAAAAAAAAATTATGATAAGACATAAATTAGAACATTGACCTTACCAACAGCTAATCAGTATGTGAAGAGTTGCTCAGCAACATTAGTAACTAGTGAAATGCAAATTAATGCAGTATGGCTGCTTATTTAGAAGAGTTTTGAATGAGGTTGTTTGGGTTCTGGTTTTTCTTTTTCACTGGAATTAACCCCAAAAAAGGCAGAGAAATATATCGCCCTTCCCAGAAATTCTGCTCCTTTTTGGAGGGGATTTTAAGTACCACCTCCTTTGCCTCTGCCAGGTCGTCACATCCATTGGTGAGCTTGTCGAAGTGTGTTCCACGCAGATCCAGTCGGGATGGAGGCCCTTGTTCAGTGCCCTGGAAACGGTACACAGCGGACACAAGTCTGAGGTGAAAGAGTACCTGGTTGGTGACTACTCCATGGGTAAGAATGTTTGGGTGATTCTCACCATAGAGCATTAGTTCTCTATGCCAAGTTTCATGCTATCAAAAGAAATTGAACTATAGGGAACACAGAAATGAGCCATGTTGTGTCAGCAGGAAATCACAGGGTGTCGCGTGGACATGTGTTCCGAGCTCTGCCAGCAGACTGAGAGCCCTGAGCACTTTCAGGCCCTGCAATTACTGACATTTGGGCAAAAGCTGAGAGGCTTCTGTTGTTTCACTTACACATTCCTGTGTTTTGTCCATTCCTAAAACTAAAAAGAAAAACGTTATCCACTTGCTAGTAAGAAGCAGAAAAATGTCATAACACAGGGGGATCAGAATTAGGGAAACTGAGCTTGGGTGGAAACGGGTGAATACCCATAAAGCATGCTTAGGGCCCAGAGGTGTTGTCAGGGGTCCTCAAGACCACCCTGCAGTCAGAAACCCACCAGAAGAACTCATGGGACCAGCATATAGTTATGCTAAGATATATACACAGCTCATGACCTAGATTTATTTTGGCAGTGTTTAAGGACACAGCCAGAGTATAAGGGAAAAAGACAGACAGAAACTGGAAGAATCCATGCACAGGCTTTCTAACACTCTTATTCCTTCATGACAGGTCACCCAGAGCACTCTTCCCCAAGCAGTAAAAGTGCAACAACATGTTTGTGATGTTTCTGCCCAAAGAAGCCCATTAGAGACCTAGTTGGGGTCTGGTCACATAGGCACCTTTCTACCTAGCACGTACCAAAATTCCAGATGCCCAGAAGGAAGGCAGGTGTTCAGCATACACCATTATTGTTTGTACAAACAGTCTAGGCACAGTGAATTACTCTTATCAGTTAACTGTTGCCTGGTAATAAGGGAATATTGTGAGAGCCGAGTTCACAGACACTAGCCAGGGACCTATCTTGGAAGCAGTCCTTCCTAAGGATAACAGTCTTGAGCCGTCTATATTAGCTGTTTTCTGCACAGAGTAAATAAATTCTCATATGCCATCAGAGATTTGTCTAAACTTTCACTTCCCGGTATATATTATACAATTATCTGCATAGAGCATTCCACAGGTCACAGGTTTCTCTGCCCTGCAGACCAGCACATCACCTCTGCCCTGCATTCAGCCAGCTTTGCCCTCATCTCTCTACCAGGCTTTCTCTTCATAGCTTTCCTTGCAGCTCCCCTGCAGGCAGAGCTGAGAAGGGCAGCATTGGAGCCAAGCCCTTTCTCCAGTCAAAAAGCCTGGGCATTTCTCCAGTAGATATTTTCCAAGGCCTCATGGAAGGTGCTGGGAGTATGGGCAGCACGAAGGGTACAAATTTACTTTCTTATATTCCATGATCTTTCCCCCTCAGGAAAAGGCCAAGCTCCAGTGTTTGATGTATTTGAAGCTTTTCTCAACACTGACAACATCCAGGTCTTTGCTAATGCAGCCACTAGTTACATCATGTGCCTTATGAAGTTTGTCAAAGGACTGGGTAAGTGGAATCCTCCTGTCCTCATAAGAGCTGAGCACCCTTTTCAGGATGGCTTCGTGTGCCTGGAGATACACCCCCCTGCCTGCCTGGAGATACACTCCCCGCCTGCCTGGAGCAATCAAGCAACCTGGGATACAAGCAGATGCTGCGGTGTGGTATGGTGTACTCAAGAGCTGAAGCCTCCTGTGAAAGCAGTTTAGGTTTTGTGCAGAGTTGATATTTTTCATTGTGTTGATGGAATATCTTGTCATGTAGCATATCTTCAATCTATATATTATTTATACCAACTTCATTTCAGTTTTAGAATATTCAATATTATATTCATTAATTGTTCTTATGTGGGAAATTACTCTTCTCAGTGTCACATAATTAGCAGCCTGAGTCTGATTTCCCAGCAAATCAGAGTCTGATTTCCTGAGCAAAAGTTAAGAATGCCTCCCCCCAGGCCTTATTACTAGTACAATATATTTTGGAAGTGTAGAAGTCCCCCTTCTTTGCGGTCGCATATATTCAGGAACTACCTAGCTAATTTTAAGCTTATTTTAGGAACACTGAACAAAATAGTCTTGCTATATACAACATGACCTGATATAGCAAATTTTTATATAGTATGCGTTTATTCGAGGTGAGATGGAAGGGAGGGGCAGTTAGTTAAACCAAATGTTTAGAAGAAACTTAAAGCTTTGAGAGTTTCACCATGAAGTACTCTTAGACCTGGAGCCTGACAAGCTTTTAAATAGGGAAAATATAAGGCTGATATTCTTTTATTGCTAAATAACTGACATTTCTTTGCAAAAGAAAACCGGACACAAAAAGCTGTGTGACTTCACTCATGTGGCCATTATGTTTGAAGCAGGAAAAAAATACAAATTTCAGTGTAGAGGCTGGGAGGCCACAAGTCTGATTTGTCAACAGCCCTCGTCATAAGTGCAACACCCACATTCTGGGGAATGGAGAGCTGAGCTGAGCAGGCCTGGGACCCCATTCTCACTCAACCACAGTAGCCCCACCCTGATCTATGTTACGTTCTGGGCTTCCACAGAAGATATCATTTGAACAACAGAATAAGATTTTATTTTTTTAACTCTGCTGTACATTAAGTAGCACACAGATAATTTAGTATGTTAGTCATAAAAAGACCTTAAAGTATGAATCTTCGCTTTAGATAGTAGAAAATCAGTCCTGTATTTCATTTAAGAACCATTGTTATTTGTATTCTGTTGTTCAGTGAACAGTTCCTGAGTGCCTGCTTGGTGGGAGCAGGATCCTGTACATACTGTCGGGGTACAGAGATGCATTAAACAGGCTTCCTGCTGTGAGATGCGCACAGCCTCTTTTGGGAAACAGACACATAAATCAATAATTACAGTTCAGAAGGGTGAATGCTTTCATAGAGGCTAATGGGGAAAAAGCTCTTTAAGCTGAAATGAACAAGCAGCTGAGTTGGGGTATTAGGTACTGGGGCCATGCAGGCTTCAAAGAAGTAAGATTTGAACTTTGTAGAGTGAGCAGTAGTTTTATCTTTCTAGAAACAGGGCACATTGGGGTTACCCACATAGGAAGGGTAATGAGTGATAGACTGAAAAGAAAGGAAGGGGTCAGGCTGTGACACTGCATGCCACATCAGGGAATCTAGACTGTGGGGGGGAGGTTTTAAGCTAAAGAGTGGTGCGTAATTATTTGAAGTTGATACGACAAGCAAACAGAAAGGACATTGTTGGGGCGGAGGGGGGGAGGGAGAAGGGAGGGAGGTTTTGGTGACGGGGAGCAATAATCAGCCACAATGTATATCGACAAAATAAAAATTTAAAAAAAAAAAAAAAGAGTGGTGCGACCCCATGCAATATTAGAAACTAAACTCTGGCAGGCATATATCCTTGTACGTAGGGACAAGAGGCTGCAGGCAGAAACCAGTGCTGCGGTAGTTTGGAAGGGATAAAGAGGATAGAATTGGCTCCAGCATTATTTTAGAAGTGAGATCTACAGGGCCTGAAACTGGCTCAGATATGGGGCCCGAGAGAGGGGGGAACTGAGGATGACTCCCCATCTGTCCTTCAAGTATCTTGCAAGGACCAGTGTTATCCAGAGTCAGGTTATCCAAGGGAGAGCAGATTAGGTGTGGAGGAGAATGTCTTAGTCCATTCAGGCTGCTATAACAAAATACCCTGAGTTTGGTAACTTATAAACAGCAGAAATTTATCGCTCACAGTTCTAGAGGCTGGGAAGTCCAAGATAAAGGTGCCAACAGATTCAGTGACTGGTGAGGGCTCTGTCTGCTTCATAGATGGTGACTTCTGACTGCATCCTATCCTCACATGGCAGAAGGCAAAGGCAGTTCTCTGGAGCGTCTTTTATAGGGGCATTAATCTGATTCATGAAAGTGGAGCCCTCGTGACCTAATAACCTCTCAAAGGCCCCACCTTCTAATACCATCACCTTGGTTATTAGGTTTCAACCTATGAATTTGGGGGGGCACAAACATTCAGACCAGAGTAGAGAGGGAAAAGTAATGAATTTTCCTTTGGACATTTGGACACATTGAGTTTCTGTGAGATATTCAGGTAGAGTTGCCTAGCAGCATGTTAGAAATTCAAGATTCTATCTTAGGGAGAAGTTGGGGACTAAAAATAGAGATGCAAAATAATCAGTGTGCCCATGGAGGTTATTTAAAACACATGGGTTCTATTTTTTCTGTGAGTTATAAGGTAAGTTATCTGTATGGGGCCTGGGGACAGTGGGGAAGGCAGAGCCCCCAGTGTGGCCATGCTGCCTGTGCACTCACTGCCCAGCCAGGAGATCCATTCGCATAAACTTGGATGTGTCACGTGGCAGCCACAGTAATCAATGGGATAGGAATTGAATTCATTTCTAATTCCCACCTGCTTCTTTCAATATAAATTTGACCTCGTCTGTGTTTTATATTGTGAGGGTGGCAAACTATGGTTCACAGGCCAAATCTGACCCACTGACAGTTTTTATAAACAAAGTTTTACTGGAACACAGTCATGCTTTTGTGTTACAACAACAGACTTGAAAGTTGCAATATAGACAGTATGACCTGCAAAACCTAAAATATTTACTGCCTGGCCCTTTGCAAAAAAAGTTTGCCAACCCCTGATCAGAAAAATAAGAAATGTTTATCTTTTTTTTTTAAAGAAGAAACATGCCTCTTTGCTTCTGAATTTTAACTAATGCCTAGTAATTATGTCTGTTTACCCACAGGGGAGGGTGCTAGCTGCTACAATTGTAGACAAAATAATTACAGTACTGTGGAATGATTTTATTAAAAGTATAGAAATAGGTTCATTACATGAGAAGAAAAATTATAATGATTCTCAATTACTATTTACCTATAGAAAATCTGGATGCCCCTCTACAGATATATCAAATTGCTACATATGTACAAAAAAAAAATAGAAATCATTTAAATTCAATGAAGTAGTCTCTGTCCCCAAACCCCAGATGTTTAGACTCTGTTCCCAGAGTTCTCATTTATCATCCCCATTTAGAGCTGTGCACTGGCAGCGAACAAAATTCTTTTCCTGATAGAGAGAGGCCGAGTGCTTCATTCCAGCCCAGTGCAGGGCTTGCTCTGGGATTGTCCTCTGTCATCACAGCTTCAGAAGTCAAACCACCGAACATCAGGAGACCAGAGAAGTGAATTACAGTGTGCCCATGTACCAAAGAACACATCCCGCCACTGAAAGTACTGTGGGAGGATATGGAAGAAATGTTCATTGTTTAGTGAACAGAGGAGTTACAAAATAGCACAATCCCAACAAAATAATGTGTACAGTATGGTCTCAACTGTACTTCACAAATACACATGTCCAGGGCAGGGGGGGTGGTTGAAAGGATTTTTCTCAGAGTAGTGCATTTTAGGGTAATTTTCTTTATTTCCCTTCTCTCTATTTTAGTAAATACTTAGTGAACTAATGCTCTGCAAGTAAACAGGTCCCTTGTCAGGGGAAAGCAAGGGTAATTTTCTTCCTCTCTGTCTCCCGTGCTGCCCCTAGGGGAAGCGGACTGTAAAGAGATTGGAGACTGTGTCCCAGGACCAGGAGCCACGTCCACAGACCTGTGCCTGCCCGCCCTGGATTACCTCCGGCGCTGTTCTCAGGTACGGGGGGATGCCCATGCTGAGCTCCAAGCCCTGAAACCTGCCTCAGAAGGCGCTCACAAAATATGTGTGGATGCCTTTTGCTGAAGCCCAGGAGAAGCACTTTCTGCTGTCTCTGAAGAGATTGGGGCTTTTGCCTACCCTTTCCACAAAGGAAGGGAAATAATGAAAATATACTAGAACACACAACTGGACCCTGAGATCTCTGACACCTCTCAGTTCCACACAGACACATGAACTACCATAATCTATTTTCATCAGGCTTTCAGGGACGGGGTCATGAGGTCATGGGAAGTCTTCCTGATGGTACCAAAAAGTAGAGAGTGGGGGTGCAAACAGTGAAGAGAGCATAGAAAAGGAAAGAACGAGGGATGTGTTCTATCAAGATCTAGTAAGGAGATCTAGTAAAACAGCACTTATCACAGTGAACAGGGACCTTCATTGTGCATTGTCTGTATCTGTCAAATGCCCGACAAGCAAGACGATGCTCCCTCCTGGAAGTCCTTTCTTCTCTAGGCTTCAGTGACACCCCTCTCTCTAGAGTTTTTCTCCTGTCTTCTCAGGTTGTGTCCCCAGGTCTCTCCTGGACTCCTTTCTACAGCCTCTCCCTCAGTGACAGCATCAAACTGCATGGCATACCCACCTCTACCAAGCCCCACATGATGGGACACCCAAGCCCCTTTCCACCCTCAGATCCTTGCCTCTCACTCATGGTGCTCCAACCACTCTGACTTCCTACCCTCAAATGCACTAGCTCATTGCTGCCCAGGGCCTTGCTGCTTCCTCTGCATGAATTCTCTCTCCCAGATCTCTATATGACACTCCTTATTGTCCAGATCTCATTAGAAACAACACCTCCTCAGAGAGCCCAGGGCTAAAGGACCCAACAACTCCCTGCCAACATTCCCCACACACCTCTGTCACTCTTTCTAGCACCTCCCGTTGAGTTTTTTCTAGAGCACGTATGTCAGAAATTTTATTTATTGTTTGTGAAAGGGTTATGGCCTATAAGACCTACAGGGACAGGAATTTTGTCTCTCTTGCTCAGAGCTCTTACTCTAGTTTCAAGAACATTGTGAGCACAGCAGGCACAGTTCTGATTCATGAAGAGTTTGTCCCAGTAATAAGGAACGCTGGGGCCTGGGCTGTAGCAGTGAGAGGGGATCAGAGCCCAGCTGCTCTCCAAGCTCTGCTCTGCTGTCATCGTCTCCCCACCTTGCCTGCACACCCCTCCGTGTCCCCAGCTGCTCTTGCCCCTCTGTTTCCTTACAGGTTGGCCAGGGGAAGGGAAAATCAGAGTGTGATATCACATTTGCCTACACACTCTTTTCTCAGTGATACCCGCAGAACACTTTTTCCCATAGGCCAAAATTGTTGACATGTTTTAGGGTTCCTTGATAGATTTATAAAAGTCTATAAAACTTACATGTATTTAAGATCCTGAAAAATTATCCACTACTTTTTTGTTGTATTGAATGCTGTTTAATCTGCTTTGTGGGTTAAATGCCTCTTGGAAGCTACATTTCTAAGTCCAAATCACAATCAGTTTTAAAACTTTAATACATTGGGAGCTTTTCTAGTTTCCTATCCCCCCTTTATTACTGATGTATAATTTTATTGTCTTTTAACACCCAGAGTGCAACCTTTTCCAATATATAATTGTGGGGGGTTTTTTATTTAGTTATTGGCCAAAATCTACAAAATGCCCTTGAAGCCAATATTCCTTAGTGGGCGACTCGCTAGCTTACCTCGAAGACTTCAGGAGCAGTCGGCGAGCAGTGAGGATGGAATTGAATCGGTCCTGTCCGATTTTGATGATGACACTGGTAAGTTAATGGATTGGACTAAACCAGGTTATTTGCTATGTTCATATTCCCAGCAGCTTACACTGTAAGTTAAGCAGCTTATAGCTCATAAAAATGATCATCGTTTTTCTTATTATTTTTTATGATTCTGTCAGAGCAAGACTACCTAAAGTTTCCATGGACTTTCCAAAAACATTACTTTATAATCAATGCCTCCAAAGCCATCCTTTTTAGATGGATACCTCCATCTAAAACCTGTGCAG
This sequence comes from Cynocephalus volans, assembly GCF_027409185.1. Lineage (NCBI taxonomy): Eukaryota > Metazoa > Chordata > Mammalia > Dermoptera > Cynocephalidae > Cynocephalus > Cynocephalus volans. The sequence goes on from NC_084464.1 coordinate 138,419,989, forward strand.
ATTTGGAAATTCCACTAAGTATAGTTTCTAACTCTGAATTTCCTTAAATTTAGCAAATTGGAATGAAGTTGTGTTGGTGCATTGGTACTTAAATTGGCTGGTAATTGTCTTTAATATCTTTTAGGAAATGCAATCATTATATAATTACTTCCTGCAGGACTATTTGCTTAGAGACTGGGGAAATTAAGCCATTACTGAAGAGAGAATCTATTTGTGACTGGTGAAGCCGAAGGCTCAGGAAAAGAATAATTTTCAAGAATCTGTTTTAAATTAGGTCCCATGTAATCTCATGTGAACTAGAATTCAATCTAGTAAATCCGGATAATTTTCACAGAGATTAACTCATGCTCCCACCTGCTGTCTTCTGTCTCAGAAGACCCTATCTTGTTCTACATCTAGAAATGGAAATGATACCCTTAAATAGGTCTAGTTTCTGGGCATAAGATGTTTGAAATAAACATCAAACTCCTTGCAAAAACACTGAAGTCCTTGCAAAAGGACTTTGCGGGGGAGGGCTGTTAAATTTGGTTTTGTTTATTTGTTTTTAATTTTTGTTTTGTTTTATTTTTCTGTTACAAATTCATTTATGGGGTTGGCTGGAAGATTTACAGTTTTCAGTAGTGACTATAAACAGAAAAAACTCACTGGTTCAGATTAGTTGTGATGAAGAACTATAGGAAAGAATAAATATCTAATCTGGAGAATAATTAATGTTTTGGAAATCGGCTAGATGTTGCCTAAGAGAGATTTCATTTTAATGATTAGGTGAGAATAATTCTTAGCATTTTAAACCTCTAACCCAGATAATTATAAGCAGAAGCTAACGTTGTTTATAATACATTTTTTAAGACAGTTGTGAATGGTGTATATGTAACAGTGAGCACTCCCTTCCCATACATGCAAATCACTTTTTATGGATAAAGTTCAGTCAAGCACCTACGTAAAGTTCCCCACATTACCAATTCATTGAGGACTTTAAAGTCATAATTACAAGACATAGTAGATCAGAGAAAAGTATAAAAGTAAAAGCTTTACGTTCATATTTTAAAATTAAATAATTCTCAGCACTGATATATTACCAGATGTTATTCCTCTGGTTTCCAAAGGCAAATAATTACTTTTTCCCCCTCTGGAAATTTCGGATATGTCAAAACGAGACAGAATATACAAAACATATATATATACAGGTATAGAATATACAAAACTAGTAATGGTGCAAGGTACCCATCACCCAGCTTCAATTATTGTTAATTTATGGTCAATTTCAAATCATATGTATCTTCCTTCTCTCTCTGCCTCTCTTCCTCTGTTTATGGCAAATGTTCCTTAGTTTATGTTCCTTAGTTTATGGCAAATCCCAAATGTTACAGCATTTCATCTGTAAATGCTTCAGAGTGTGTTCTTTAAGGATATCAAACATAACCACAATACCATTATCACACCTGCAAATGAACAATAATTTATAGTAGGGGCTGGAGTGAGGGGAGAATGGGGAATTACTGCTTAATGATTACAGAGGTTCTGCTTGAGGTGATGAAAAAGTTTTGGAAATAGTAGTGATGATTGTACATTGTGTGTGTAATTAATACCACTGAATTGTACAAGTAAAAATGGCTAATATGGCTAATTATATATATATATATATATATATATATATATATATATATATATATATATATATATATATATATATATATATATATATATGAGTATTTACTACAATAAAATCATTTAAAAAAAAATACTAAGGTAATAGAACTAAAAGGATATTTTATTCTTTTGCTTTTATAGCTCCCAAGAAATTTGATGATCATTTCAATATAGTAGAATTTACATACCATACTACCTTTTTATTAGCAGGGAATAAGGAAGAAATTTGGTTTTTTCCTTTGACTTTGTTGGGACGTGTATCATGATCTGTCCATGTATACAAGGTGATGTCTCACATCTGCAGAACACCTGGCAGTTTACATACAATGCTTAATTGGATCTTGTGTCTTCTTTGTGTTCCACTGGATTTCACAGAAGTCTGCTTTTTGGTTTCTAGGCCTAATAGAAGTCTGGATCATCCTGCTGGAGCAGCTAACAGCAGCTGTGTCCAATTGCCCACGTCAGCACCAGCCACCAACCTTGGATTTACTCTTTGAGCTGTTGAGAGATGTGACTAAAACACCTGGTAAATGTTTCTATGTCTGTTTTGGAGGGGAGGAGGTTGTTATACATATAATGTTTTTCAGGAAGGCATTTCTGTGGGTATCTACCAGTTTCCACTGTTTTCTAGACTTAGCACAAAGCTTTACACATAATAAAGGCTCAGTAAATATTTGTTGAATGGCTATGATGCAGTGATGTTTAAGAGGTGTCCCAAGTATTTGTGTTTCTTCCTACCAGTCCATTTACAAATGTCATGTGGTGGCCAGTTAGATGGGTGTGTTGGAGCACCATATAATTGGGCATAGCTGTGGTATCGGTGTCTCTGTGAGCCAGTTGGCTAGGCTCTGTTCCATGAGTACAGCCTTCCTCCTTGGCCGGATGTCACAGTCACATGCTCTTGGTGACAGGGCTGTTGGTAGAGCTTACCAGGTCTACCATTGGCGTAAACAAACCACTCACAAATATATGCAGTATTCAGACAGCAACATCTTGTTTGCATAAAGGTCATAAGGTGATTAGACTTGGAAAAAGACATTTGGTGCTTTCCTGGTATAATTCTCTGATTGTATAGGAAAAGAATGGCGCTCAGGAATTTATTTCTTGTTCTGAATTAATCAAGTTTAGCATACATGTTTCTTCATCCCGATTTTTCCAAGATCAAAGAAACTTCTCATAGAAATTTAAGGTTTTACTAGCAAAATCAGAATCCCAAATAAAAGTCTTACCCCAAATGGTAAGAAGAGGAAAACTGTTCATCATAATGAAGACTTGATAATTGATACTGTTTCAAAATCCATAGCAAAGTTTATATTGGAATTTTTTCCAAAAAAAAAAAAAAAAAACATAGCTACTTCCACATGTTAAAAAATTGAAAGCCTTACATTAAATAACAAACAGGTATTTTGTAGAATTAATTATATGCCACTATTTCTAAATTTGTTTTACTGGTTAGTACCATTTTCTTCTTTCAGATTGATTACCACTAAATGTATGTGAAGAACATTTAACCCAATAATTCTATTCCTGGGAATCTATCATCTAAGGATATTAACTGTAAAAAGGACAAAAAAGAATATACAAGTATAAGATGTTTGCTAAAACATCTTGAATACCAAAAAAATTATAAGCACCCTAAATGAGAAGCAGTTAAATAAATTATGGTAAAAGTGCGTAAATATTCTACAGGCATTAAAATTAATATTTTTGAATAATATTTAATAACACGAAAAATTGTTTATAAAGCATTATGTTAAATTTCATATGCTATGGAGTACAGTCTCAACTGTATACAGTTATTTATAAATGCACACACACGTGCATTCCAAAAGTACTAGGAAAAAAACATCAAAATGTGATTATCTCTATAGGTGCGTTTTTTTCTTACTTTGTATTCTCATGTAATTTTCGTGTTTATTTAAAATGGATGCCTTGCTTTTGTAACTGTAATTTTAAAAGTTCATCAACATTTCCATGATACTGTAAAAAGAAGCACAGATATTTTCACTATAGCATTGTCTATAAAGTGAAAAAATTAGAAATACCTTAAATGTCTACCATTAAGGGAATGGATAAGTAAACTGTTGCATATACGTGCAATGGAAATAGAATGTGGCAATAAAAATGAAGAATATCTAAATTTGCTGACAAAAAATGATCTCTTACATTATTGGTAAGTGAAAAAAAATCAATATGCAGACTAAGGTTTACATTTTCCCATTTATATAAAAGTAAAAAAATAAATAAAATTCTACATTTCTCTATGTTTTATATAAATATATGTAGTTACATTTGAAGTATGTTTTCTTATATTCGTATATTTATCTGTGTGTTTACATCTGGGGAGTAGGAGTTGATCAAGTGATATTTCAGCTTTATCAGTAATATTTGAATTTTCTATAGGAGTGTATTCATGGATTACTCACATGAGTAAAATCATGCAGAAACAAAAAAGAAAAATGCTGCTGAAGACCATATATTTCCCAATCAATGCCAAATTCCTTTTTCCTGCACCTTCTCGTAGAATGGAGAAGTCCCTGGAAAGAGATCGGCAGGGCCAAGTGGTGGCAGGGAGCTTTCCTTTTGTTACAGGTTGTTGCTGAGATCCCAGTTTTGACATTGACTTTTCTTTTTCAGGCCCAGGGTTTGGTATCTATGCAGTGGTTCACCTTCTCCTTCCTGTGATGTCCCTCTGGCTCCGTCGTAGCCATAAAGACCATTCATACTGGGATGTGGCCTCTTCTAATTTCAAGCATGCCATCGGTCTGTCCTGTGAGCTGGTTGTGGAGCACATTCAAAGCTTTCTACACTCAGGTATCTCTGGTGCCAGAGCAGTTCATTTTGGGTGTTTATTTTTTCAGTAGGCAGCATCACTGCCTTAAAATGCTTAGTATATACCTAATGCAAATACCAGTGCATGATATTTGTGCTGGGAATTATTACAATAGAATTATATGATCAGTGCCAGCCTTCTAATAGATTATCACAGAGAAAAATTGAAACACATGTGTCCTCTACAAAATTATCAAACAGAATACTTAAAGCACATAAGTGGTTAAGGATAAAATACCTAATAAGCAGTTCTGGGAATTAGGCGAGGGAAGTCAAGTTCAAGCACCTAGTAAATTTTAAAAAGAAGAAATACTCCTGCAGCCTGGGGTGTATTCTGCTGTCCTGCTGCATCTGGGGAGGCTACCTGGAGGAGGGAGGGTCTTAGAAAAGGCTTCAGTCAGGAGCAAGAAGTTGCTTAACCAGCTAGGGATGAAGACAGGGTTCTAAGATGCGTGGTGGGCCGAGCCCGTGGCGCACTCGGGAGAGTGCGGCGCTGGGAGCTCGGCGACGCTCCCGCCGCGGGTTCGGATCCTATATAGGAATGGCCGGTGCACTCACTGGCTGAGTACCAGTCACGAAAAAGACCAAAAAAAATAAAAAATAAAAAATAAAGATGCGTGGCACTTTGAAAAAGATGTGAGTATGGAGTGGACAGTATGGTGAAGTCAGCAGGTGGACAGGAGGCCTAGAAGCAGGGAAATATGTCAGTGTGGTGCCAGTGGAGCCACATTTGTGAAATAGAGATTCTTGCTTGTGATCCACCATGGGACAGTCTGGAAGTTTGCCGCTAGCCAGAGGTTATAAATGGAAGGGAAGGCACATGGACAACTACAGGAAGCGGTGCCCTTGCTGGGGAGGATAAAGAAACTAAAGAGAACCCCAGGAGAGAGTCGCAAAGCAAAGAAGCTGTATCTTTACTAAGCTTAGTAAGGATAGTTTGCCCTGCAAAAAGGGACACTAAGTAAGAAAGAAAACAAGTGGGTTTTTCCGCATGTAGGTGGTAGCCGAATCCCTAGAGGTAGAAGCACTTGACCCAGGCCCCTGAAGGATTCTACTGAAGATGGAGTCCACGGCATCACAAGGACCTTGAGAAAAAGAATATAAGTGCAGTCCTTGAATTAGGCAAATAAAATGTGATTTTTGGAAATCTTGTTTTCTTTAGTCTGGGAATAGTGTGCTGACTGAAGCGAGACTGATGAAGTTTAAGAAATGGTAGGGCTAGAGATTTCTTGTTTTCCAGGAGTATTCCATTCCATTTAATTCGGCTATCAGCAGCAAGGGAAATATGTTTCATCTTTCCCTTTTTTTAAGAATTTACATTTTTTACCAGCTAGTACTCAGGCTATATATTATATATTCTATCCTGTTTAAGTAGATGAATTACATACTTACCTGTGAAAAATGTACATCAACACGTAAAAATGAGCCACATATCTCATCTTGATATATCTAGGAGTGGATGAAACAAGTTAAAATTGGGTAAAAAAAAAAAAAAAAAAAAAAATATCAAAGAAAATTGTTTTACTAGGTTTTTTTTGGGGGGAGGGGTCATGGTGCTACTTCTTTTTCCCAGATATTTACATATCTTTTTCTCACTCACCCTGTCCTCTTTTGCTATAAATGGTCGTTTCAGTCTATCCCTTTACACTAGCATTGACTGAGGCTTTGGGCTTACTTTTTCCTGCAGACATCAGGTATGAGAGCATGATCAACACCGTGCTGAAGGACCTCTTCGAGTTGCTGGTAGCATGTGTGGCCAAGCCCACGGAAGCCATCTCCAGAGTGGGCTGCTCCTGTATTAGGTGAGAAAAAGGCCCCCTGACTCTGCCTGTAGTTGGAGTTCTTATTGTGAAAACCAAGGAAATTAAATTATCTATGGTAGCCATTCACTTTTTTTGGTTACTTTCTGTAAGAAAAATGACTATTTTATCATTAAAAATGACGATGTGCTAATAATTCATCATTTCAGTTTAGTCGGCAAATATTTATGTGTAAAGCATGATACAGAGTGCTCTGGTTTGTAGAAAGTGATATAAACTAAAATCCCTACCCTCAAGGAGCTTATGGCCTATTCAGAATGATATGACAGAGAGAGGGTCGCACGAAAAATGATAACATGAGGAGTAACTGCTGAACGTCCAGCAAGGACAGGAGGTTTGGGGAGTAGGGTACTGAGCAAGGGCTTTGTCGTAGTAGCAACACCTGGTCAGAGCCTCCGAGGTGGGTAAGCTTTCGCCGGGTGAGATGCGCCAAGCAGGAGAACACGGTGAACAAATGCATGGAGATGAGAATTACAGGTGACAGTAAGAGGGTTTTTGTTTTATTATTTGTAGATTAGTGGAAGGTGGGGCTAGAATGGAAAAACTAGTATAGAATATATACAGTCTTGCATACAAGTCTAAGTTTAAATGTTGGCCTATTTGTAATAGGGATCCATTGATATTTTCGCATTAAAATGGTTTGGGAACTAGTACTTTGACAATGGATTACCAGATGGACAGAAGGCAGGAGTGATAAGAAACAGGAAAATTCATAAGGAAACTACAGAAGAAATCTATGCATGAGGCCACAAGGGCCTACAGTTTGTGGCAACAAAATTCTGGATCCAAGTCTTCTTTCCTGTGTCTTTTGGCAGGTACGTCCTCGTGACCGCAGGCCCTGTGTTCACTGAAGAAATGTGGAGGCTCGCCTGCTGCGCCCTGCAGGACGCCTTCTCCACCACACTCAAGCCGGTGAAGGTAAACTGCCGGGAGGAGGGAGCCGGGCGGTCCTTCCCTTCCTTGGTTCCCCGATGCCTCGTCGAGGTGGGTGACTGGCCTCTGCCTGCCTCCCCGTAGCAGGCAGTCTCATTTGGAATCCCGCAGAGGGTGAGAAAGACGTTGCTGGGTCCGCACTTTGTCCCAGGCACAGTGGCAGTGTCAGATCCAAGACTGGGCCTGGCACCGTGAACCAGGACACAGCCAGTGACCGGCTGCTGTTTCTCCCTAGGACCTGCTGGGCTGCTTCCACAGCGGCACCGAGAGCTTCAGTGGGGAAGGCTGCCAGGTGCGGGTGGCAGCCCCCTCCTCCTCCCCCAGTGCCGAGGCCGAGTACTGGCGCATCCGAGCCATGGCCCAGCAGGTAAGGTCTGAGCTCTTGAGCTCAGGAGCTCTAGAAGCACATGGTGAGTTTTTCCTGAAGGTCTTGCATCACTGCCTAGTCCTTTAGGAGCATATACCTCCTAGCTCCAACCTCTTGCCAGTACCATTCTTTACCAGAAATGACGTTACACCAGGAATGATTTTTACCAGGAATGAATGTAATACCTCTTGCCGGTGCATCCTTCAGTACCCAGATCAAATACAGTCCTTTGTACAGCCTGGGCACTGTACTTTATATATAACTTGCTTGGACTACTAAGTATTTGCTTAAATATTATTGCTAGACTATTAGTGCCTAAGGATGGCAGACTTATTTGATTTTTTTCTTATACTTCCATACAGAGCACAGAGCTTAATGTTGAAAAGTTGCTTAATAAATTTTAATGTTGCTGATCATTTAAATTAAATGTATTCACCTAGGCAGGAATTATTGTGTACCATTGGCCTGTTCTTCTTGAGACACATGTAAGACATCACAAGAGTTGGTTCTGAGCTCCTGAGGAGCAGAGAATACATTCTGTATATTTACCTTGGTATTCCTAGAGCACGGCATAGAGAAGGCCCTTAGTATCTGTTTGCTGAATCAATGAATTATTGAATTACAAAAGGTATTACAGCATTAGCACAGGCTACAGATATGCCCCTAAACATTTAAGTGACATGGCAGTCTGCCTCTAAGAAACTCTGTATGGGGCTTTTATCAGCAGTACAACTAAATGCTATCCCTAAATTCACATATATTCATAACAGTGCTATTCATAATAGTGAAATACAAAAATGGAGTAAATTCCCAACCACCACTGGCTGGCTAAACAATCATGTAACAGCAACAGACATGTTTGAATTGTTGTCATGAGCAGAAGCTATTTGAACATGTGTGATGCATGTGGTATGTGTTTAAAATATTAAACAGCTTTTCCAAATGTACACTGTCAGATTTGAATAAAATTTGAAGAAATAAAATAAGTTGGAAGTCACAATCAAAAGGCTCCTTTTCTCTACAAAATCTGTTTAAATTCTTAATAAAATTTTCCCTTAGTACACTCATAATCTAGGATCTCCTGACTACCAACATAAAGACCTTAGTCACTTTCTCATCATCAGTGGAGGAGTTTCCTGGCCAGGTCTGGCTTCTGAAGGGAATTCTCAGGTAGTGGGACAAGAACCCCTCCCTCTCCAGTGCCTCACGTCATGTGATGAGCGTATTCATAACATCCCAGGACATGATGATTCTGCTGGACCTAAAGGGAAGGAGCACTTCCCACTGAAGCATCCACGGCCAGTCACAGAAGCGGACAGAAGAAATGTTGCAAGGCTGCAATGAAGAGCCACCTCCAACAGCATGGTGACGGTGGACGGCTGCAGCAATAAGTGTGGCTGGAACACCAGCAGAGGAACCAAGAGTGAAGGCAGTCCTCCAAGGATAGCTTCTCTAAATAGGAAGCTGTTACACCTGGCTGGATAAGAATTTTCACATGTGCACACAGTGGTCTTTTCAACCACATCCAATCATGCAGCAAGAATATGAAAATATCAATGGTCTCCTCTTCTGAAATAGAGCCTTAGTGGGGAAGAACAGAGAACTGTTGAGTGAATCTTTGACTTCTTAATGTTTTGTTCTTTCTTCCTCAGTCCCAAGCCTTCCTCTCATACTCTCTCTTAAGATAACCCAGTATTCAGTAATCTGATCATTCTTACAAGATTTGGAAAGAAAAAGTTTCCTTAAAAATAGTCTAATATTTCCAAAGGTATTTTAAGTCATGTAAAATGAAAACCTTTGGATCAGAGATCCAATGTGGTTACAATTTTCATATCTGTCGTTGTCTAGCCGAGTACCATGGCCACATCAGTAGTCCTGACAGGAGAAGTCCTAACTAATTTCTTATTCCTGTGTTGGAGATAATATGATACCAAACAGACTCAAAATCAGAGGCAATCTTTTATAGACATAACCCCTCTTTATTTACTCTTAATTAATATTAAATGTCGGTACTTGCTATTTGGAGTATAATGAATGGCCACGTGGTAGAACTAGTAGTGTTATTAGTATTAGTGTCAGCCGCTAACATTTATTGACTATTTACTCCTCTGTTCTAATGCTTTGCATACGTAATACTCATATATCGATTCATTTAATTCTGTCAACAAACATACCTAGTGGGAAACTATTGCCCTCATTTTATAGGTGAGGAAATGGGTAAAGAATAAACTTGCCCAGAACCATGACCTAGTGGAGTCATGTCGAGGCTGGTGAACTTGTGAATTTCACCTTTGTATCCCCATGCAGGTGTTTATGTTGGACACCCAGTGCTCACCAAAGACTCCAAACAACTTCGACCATGCTCAGTCCTGTCAGCTCATTATTGAGCTGCCTCCTGATGAGAAACCCAACGGACACACCAAGAAAAGGTAAGCAGCTAAGCTTAAACAGGTAGGGCACTTATAAATAAGAAAGTTCACTTATTCCCAGTTCTTGCTCATTGTAATCCAAGCTGTGGCCAAGAATATGGGAAACATTTGTGGAATCATTTATCAAAGATTTTCATGAAAACTCTTAGCCTTTTAACCAGACTTCACACATTTGATATGTATTAGTATGCTTAGGCTGCCACAACAAAGGACCACAGACTGGGTGACTTATGAAAAGTTTATTTCTCACAATTTTGGAGACGAGAAGTCAGAGATCAAGGTGTTGGCAGGGTTTCTTCTAAGGTCTCTCTCCCTGGCTGGTAGATGGCTGTCTTCTCCCTGTGTCTTACATGGTCTTCCTCTGCATGTGTCTGTGTCCAAATTTCCTCTTCTTATAAAGACACCAGTTAGATTAGAACACACCCTAATGACCTCATTTTGATTTAATTACCTCTTTAAGACCAAGTCTCCAAATACAGTCACATTCTGAGGTACTAGAGGTTAGGACTTCAACTTATGAATGTGGGGGTGGGGGAAGGGTGGACACAATCCAGCCCATAACATCATACATATTTTAATCTTTAAAAAATAAAAATAAATTGTAATTTGAGGCATGGTTTACATTGTTTCAGTGAGAAATACATAAATTTCTCCATGAGTAGTATGGCTGTCGGGAGACAAAAAGATCTGTGCCCCACCACAAGAAACTTGCCCTTTTTAAATACTTACATGCTGCCTAAAAAATGTTGTTCCTAGAGTTGAAGATGAAGACAGTGACTCCCATTTTGCATTTTTAAATTTCTGACCCACTAACAGCAATATTATAAGTATTTGAGCACTATATGAGGGTACTTCAAAAAGCTCATGGGAAGATTTGTATTTTTTTAATTCTATTTTTCCATAAACTTTTTGAATTACCATCATATGTGAAGTGCAGTGGATAGATATTTCCACTCCCATTTTACCCATGAGGACAAATTCAGGGAAGCTGGTTCACTTATCCAAGGTCACAAGCAGCCCGAGCTAAGTTCGTTCATATTATTTCACAAGCTCCAGGTGATTTGTCCTAAAGTTAGCTGGTTAGCATAGCAATTTGAATAATACAACCATTTGGGCAAAATTTCTAGGTACTAATTTTTTTAACCAAGTGTTTGGTACATACAAAAGAATACGTGGTGTGTTCAAAAGTTATGAAGCATGAATAAAAACCAAAATAACTATAAACCTGCCACCCAATTTCAGAAATAGAACTTTACCAATATCCCATCCCCAGTTCTAGCCCCTGCTTCCCTCAACTGCCAGTCACTAGTTTTTAAGTGCTGGTCATTTTTTTATCTATGTTATATATCAAAGACTATGCAGTCCTTCCACATCTTTAAACATTGATCTATTTCAGAATTTTGATTCTTTTCCTACTTCCTTTCCATTTTTTTAATTTCTGGTTCCCATTCTGCCAATTATTCTTGCTGAAATATTTTTGAAGTAAAAGTAGGAAAAAGGAATAATAATAGGCTGAATTCAAATGATAAATAAAACATAGGAAAAATAGAGTAATGTAATATTCTTATGTTACTAAAAAAAAAAAAATTCTTATGTTACTGACTTAAAAGGTTTTAAAAGGTTAAGATTTAAAAATATATTAACATGGCCTATAAATTTACTTAGCACTTTTAATAGGCAATTACCCATTCAGTATAATTAAATTAACCAGGAAAAGCATATTAAATTTTTTAGGCAATCCCACTGGCCACTGAGCCAAAAGACATTCCCTAAGATTCATTAAGAGCTCTCAGCCAAACTGTGTATATTTTGCATTCCTGGATTTGACTCATATTAGCAGGGGCAGTTCTTAACTTAGCATAGGATATAGTGGGAGATGAGTTAGACCCAAGAAAAGTTTGTTATATGCTGGTCAGACGCATCCTTAAAGGTCCCTGTTGAATCACCCATGGAAAAAAGACCTAATCTAAAACCAGAATATTGCATTTAAGTAAAGAGAAATCTGGGTTCGTTTGTTCTTTTCAATAGCTTTGAATTGATAGTCCCAACACAATTCACATGATTTTAATTAGAACTTCAAGATGTACTATGTAGTATTAGATCTGTTTGTCTCTGATACAGACATTAGCATGTTTTAAGTCAACCACTTGTTATGCAGTTAACTCTCAATTATCCCATCTGGAGGCTGGTTTGCTTTTGCATTTATTAGAAGGAAGATCCCAGTCCCTTCTTAAAGGTGTGCTGAAACACCTGGGTGCAACAAACTGGAAAATTATTTGTTAATTTTGTTTGAGATTTTTCCTGTCTCCTGTCAGCATAGATGTTTGACGGTTGCATATCTATGAAGCTATTTCCCTTTTTCCATGTCTTTCTGAAATTTTGATCTCTTCAGTTTTGCTTCCCTTCCCATATTTGCTTTCTTGTTGCTGCATCATTTAGCCTAAACCTAAAGTAAAGGGGGTTTTCTGTCCTTTCTTACATGCACAGTTAGCCATTTTATATCCTAAAGCATCAAAGAGAAGACCTTGGTTGATGAAACTATTTCACAATTCAGACATGGTTTTGCATTAGTCCTCTCTTTGGGTTTTTGCTGGAAAAGGGCTTTCTATTTCTCAGGAAGTATCCTTGTGGGTTAAGGGTTTTTTACCTTCAGAGCCAATCAAACTCACCCCTGTGGTTGTGCTTCCTACTGCAGGGGTCCAGGCTTCCAGGGGAGTGGGTTGAAGTGACAGAGCCATCTCCCTAAGATAAGATTTCTTGCCTGCAGTGAGGGCAGCCTACACCCAGCGCCAGTCTGCTTTCATTATTCGCTTTGTTTTGGAGACTGAGTGTTACTTTCACTGGACATTTTCCCAGTTACTGGGGACAAGAAGAGGAATAAGATGCTGTCCTGTCCCTTGAGGACAGTTACAGTGTTACGGTCTGTATCATCAGTGCAAGGTTTTCCTTCTTAGGGTCCTATAGAGTGGAAATAAACCACTAGACCAAATGGCTGGCTTTTAGAGCCTTCTTCAGAAGAACGCATATTTAGATTTCCTAATACCTTAAGTAACTTACCAATAGTTAACTTAAGGAGGAGCCAGGGGTGGGGGGAATGGAGAATTATGTTTAATGGGTGCAGAATTTCTGTTAGGGACAATGAAAATTTCTAAAAATAGATAGTGGTGATGGTTACACAACACCGAATATACATAACAGCACTGAATTGTACACATAAAATTGACAGAAATAGTAACTTTATGTCATGTATATTTTACCACAAAAAAATTAAGTAATTTATTTTATGAGGTTACTGTTTGTGAACGACAGCCTTTGTTGGTCATTTCATCTTCCTTGAGAGTAATGTGTTTTCCCTCAGTGATGGCCACAAAGTGCACAGTCAGCTTTTAGATTTATGCAGGATTTTTATTATTTTCTGCTAGTTAAAAGAGTACTTTTCCTGCTAATTATAAAAATAATTTTTAAGTTTGAGCTCATAGTGAGATACAGAATAAAGGACAAAGTTGTTAACATAATGATTGAACCATTGAAATCAGTATTGTTGGGAAGAGTTGTGATAATTTTATAATTATCCGGTTATGGGAATTAGCTGGCAACATAATGACATAAGCTATTTTCACAAAATTCTAAGAGTAATGAAAAGAACATGAAGCCATAAACCCAAAAAACCACATTGGTGAATTTAAATGTTTGGTAAATGTTAGGACCTCTAATTGAAATTGTTTTCTTTCCACCAAACAAAATTGTTTTCTTTCCACCAAACAAAAGGGGCTGAATCACCAAGTGACTGAGCATTCACTTCTAAAGCCACCTTATCCAGGCTGCACCCTGATTAGGAAAGAGCAGGAAGTTGTCATGTCTGGAGGGCTGTGCCTGCTTCTCAACCAGGAGCCCTGGTGTTGGGAAAAATAAAACAATTTAATCAGGGCCTCTGGCCTCCGGGCAGGTTGGGGGTGGTGCAGCATTCTTTGTGGGCAGGTTGTATGTGGGTGGAGTTAGTGCACCTGCGCAGCGCCACCACCTTGGCTGATGACTGCCTTGGGTGGCCGCAGCACTTGCAGCCATGCTTTCCAACCTACGGCCTGCAAGAAGCTGTTTGCTGGTTACCTAGCTCATAGCCTGGCGTGTAAAGGGTCTGTGACCCAGTCTGAGAATGGGCTTGAGGGGTCTGTGAGCTCTAGACCCAGCCCTAGCTTGGCGTTTGGCCCACTCGGGGCAGGATTACAAGCAGGTAAAAGAGCCCAACAACTGGTGTGGTTGTGGAGCTTTACACCTGGCCAGGTGTCTAGGGAGGACTCACACCCTCTCCCACCTTCCCACCCCATGCAGGTGACTTGAGGGGCCTCTCTGTGAAACATGCCCATTCAAGGCTCATGTAGGAGCCCCAACAGCCATGCTGTGGAAGGGAATTGTCATGTATGAGTAATGCTGCTTTCTCACCTAGGTGTGTTCAGAAGGCTGTGAGTGACATCATGGGTGTATTTCCTAACGTTACAAATATTAGCCCCACAATTACACTAATGTTAAAACTCTTCAACGTTTGGCTCTTTTTTCTCTCTCACATGCTAGAAGTTTTTACATATTTCACCTAAAGAATAAACATTTAATCCTGGAAAACTCATTTGATAGCCAAGCCAGACTTCAATAAGACTTTCTGGGGTTTAAGAAAAAAGGGCTATGTGGGCCAGCCACCAAAAAAAAAAAAAAAAAAAAAAGGCAAGGAAAAAAAAGTTTATAAGGAAATCATAGACCTAATTAAAAATAGGAGACTTTCAGCAGTAGCCTTAATTGTAATAAATAACGTAAAAATAAAAAAGGGGGAAAAGGGCAAAAGGTAGGAAAAAGACCAATTTAAATTAATAAAACTCAACAGAATGTATTACTTTCTTGATTGGATGTTTTATTACTCATATCTATGAAAGAAAATAAGATGTGTCATATCCCATAATTGTGCCTATTTTAAAGTTCTTTTATAAAACCCTTCTATTTGTTTCCCAAGGCCTGATGATGATTCTTGATTTAGTGTAAAGAATTCCACTTGTTATGATAAAAATGGTTATCGAGCAAAGTCCCAAGAAGTTTGCCCTTTTTTAAGGAAGACATTTGAACACAGGTGGTTGGGTTTGTGACTTCACATGGGTGCGGTCTGCATGGCTTTTAGTAACTGACTGACATCCTTTCCGTTTGAAGCGTTTCCTTCAGGGAAATTGTGGTGAGCTTGCTGTCTCATCAAGTGTTACTCCAGAACTTGTACGATATCTTGCTAGAAGAGTTTGTCAAAGGCCCCTCTCCGGGCGAGGAGAAGACCATCCAAGTGCCAGAAATCAAGCTGGCCGGCTTCCTCCGGTACATCTCCATGCAGAACCTGGCGGTCATCTTCGACCTGCTGCTGGACTCGTACAGGACGGCCAGGGAGTTCGACACCAGCCCCGGGCTGAAGTGCCTGCTGAAGAAGGTGTCGGGCATCGGGGGCGCCGCCAACCTCTACCGCCAGTCTGCCATGAGCTTCAACATCTACTTCCACGCGCTGGTGTGCGCCGTCCTCACCCATCAAGAAACCATCACTGCCGAGCAGGTGAAGAAGGTCCTTTTCGAGGACGAGGAGAGAAGCACCGATTCTTCGCAGCAGTGCTCCTCGGAAGACGAGGACATCTTCGAGGAGACCGCCCAGGTCAGCCCCCCGAGGGGCAAGGAGAAGAGGCGGTGGCGGGCGCGGATGCCCTCGCTGAGCGTGCAGCCCGTGAGCAACGCGGACTGGGTGTGGCTGGTCAAGAGGCTGCACAAGCTGTGCATGGAGCTCTGCACCAACTACATCCAGATGCACCTGGACCTGGAGAGCAGCGTGGAGGAGCCCCCGATCTTCAGGAGCGACCCGTTCTTCACCCTGCCCTCCTTCCAGTCGGAGTCATCCACCCCCTCCACCGGGGGCTTCTCTGGGAAAGACACCCCTTCCGAGGATGACCGATGTCAGCCACGGGAACACGCGGGCGAGTCCCTGAGCCTGAGGGGCGGCGGCGGGGACGTGCTCATGCTGCCCCCCAGCCCCAAAGTGGAGAAGAAGGATCCTAGCCGGAAGAAGGAGTGGTGGGAGAGCGCGGGGAACAAGATCTACACCATGGCCACCGACAAAACCATTTCAAAGTTGATGACCGAGTACAAGAGGAGGAAACAACAGCACAACCTGCCCACGTTCCCCAAAGACGGCAAAGTGGAGAAGAAGGGAGAGCCGCCGGGGCCCAGGGGTCAAGACTCGCCGCTGCTTCAGCGTCCCCAGCACCTGATGGACCAAGGGCAAATGCGGCATTCCTTCAGCGCGGGCCCCGAACTGCTGCGACAGGAGAAGAGGCCCCGCTCCGGCTCCACCGGGAGCTCCCTGAGTGTCTCGGTGAGAGACGCCGAAGCACAGATCCAGGTAGGTCCCTGCCGGCCAGAGGAGGCGCGAGGAAGCCTGGGCTTCAAAGAGGGGGCGTGACCCCTCGCAGAGCATGTGCACTCATTCTAAGGTCTGACCCAAACCAGTAGGGGGTACCATCCCACTTACCTCCAAAGCCAGAGGACTGCCTGGGCTTAAGACGTACCATCATCAGTGTGAAAGTGAACTTGTATTCTCAGATAACTTCAGGAGCTGCTTATCTCCTTTGTAAGATGTATTACTGAGAATTAGGAACCCACCTGTGAAAATAAGATGAAGCTAAAGATTATAAAATTGATGGACTTTGACTGGCATTGAGTCCTTAGTTTGCCATTTGAAAATGGCACTCAGGAAATTCTATAGTCATGAAGCATTATGTAAAGGGAAAAGGCAAAGTGAATATTATTGTGTGGTTATACCAATGAATTGTTTTCATCTCAAGGTTTTCTAACCCATCCTGAGCACATAAAAATTCTCATTCTTCAGGGGCTTTGAGTGTGGCTATTCCTTCATATATTTGATATTTGTAATTCTATGCTACATGAAAAAAATGAGTTTAAGAAGAACTTAGCAAAACAGTGCTGGAACTGTTTTGCTCAGTTTGAAAGACATGAGATTGGGGCAAGAGAAATGGATCTAGAGAAAGCCCTTTAAAAATAAATAATCTGAATGTTTATTTCAAATTGTAGATTCTTGTCACAGGTAAAATAAGTTAGAAGATCTGGGGTCCTAGGTGTCTATGAATATATACAGGAATGTTTTCGTAGAATAAACATGGAATTAGCATGAGTCTTGCAAGATGCCTTTGAAGTATCTTAAACATAGAAGTAAAACTCGTAATTCAGAATCTGCAAAACCCATCTTAGACTAGATTTTTGAGAGTATCCAGTCAAACTGAGATATATGGATATTCTTTAACCAACGGTCTTCTTGGCAAATCGTATATCTTAATTGCTTTTTCATGTCTTAGAATTTTGCTTATGATTTTAAAAGTTATCCGAAATTAAGGCAGACCTAATCCAAGTTATCTAGGCATTATAAAGACTGCTAATTAAAAGTATCATATGGTGTATGGAAATCTCATTATGAGAAATCAGTTTTTTAAAATCTAAGGAATACATTAAGATTTTAGTTAATTAATGAAAGCTGAAACTAAGGCATTCCTAATGCTATATGACTGCTCATCCTTATGTATATGAAGAAAACACAGCAGCTTATAATAGGCACATTAAATTAGTAAAGATTTATGGCAGCTAAAGCCTGAGAAAACCCATTTTCACACTGGCAGGGCTTAGCCAATCAAATGAAACTGTGGGAGAAAGCTGATAATTCTCTTAAATCCTTTTTCTTAGGCATGGACCAACATGGTGCTAACAGTTCTCAATCAGATTCAGATCCTTCCAGACCACACCTTCACTGCCCTCCAGCCTGCAGTGTTCCCGTGCATCAGCCAACTGACCTGTCATGTGACTGACATCAGAGTTCGCCAGGCTGTGAGAGAATGGCTTGGCAGAGTAGGCCGTGTCTACGACATCATCGTGTAGAAGATTCACATATCGTTCCAAGGAAATACAATACCAAGGGTTAGAGTCTGCCTGCCAGTCCAACCAATAGCATTTTCCCTACCACGAGCCCCACTTCAACTAGTATCTCAGAGAACAATGTTCCCTGATGTAAAAAACCCTTTCCAGTCCCTCCCTAACTAATCAGCTTTGGGGCCATTCTGGATACTAAGGTTGTATCTAGATTACATAAATAGTACTTGATTTTGCACATTACTAAAGAAAAGTCTACATTCCTTGATGTATTTCTAAATCTTGAGGTTTATTTCCCAGTGCTTTGGCTTGCAGTATTGTCCCCAAATGGGTCATTTTCAAGGACCACTCCTTTGAAAACACACATTGATCCATTTGATCCATCATTTTAAAAATAAATGCAATTCCTAAGGAAATATCTGCTGGTAAGTCAAGCTGATATATAAACACTCAGACATCTAGCACCAAACATTATTAATTGGAGAGAGATTTATATGATTATGGATTTGGCTAGGAAGAAAGCAACTACAAAAATGTATTCTTAGTTGTCATAATAAAGAAAGAGATGACTTCTGTTGTAAAATAATCCAGAACATTTCAAAAATATTCCTAAATTGTTAAGATTTTTAGGTTGGTATTCACCACCTTCCCCTTGAAAGGTACTGTTGTACCATCATTTCCCCATTTCTAAAGGAAGAAAATTATTTTCTCGCAAGGTTTTTAAGTCTGTGACTTGACAGCCTTAGACACAGCGTACCCAGTAATATCAGCCGATACACATATCATCAAGAGACGTAAGACAGACCAGCTACCCTAGCTGTTCCATTAGAATTGCTTCTGCTCCCAAGGAAAGAAAAAAAGGTGCCTTAGTCCTTCGTCGCACAGACATTTCTATGCCACACAATTATCTGAACGTAAGGTAGAACATTTGGTTTTTAAGAAAACAAAACATTAAAATGCAGCCATTTGATATGAACACCTTTGGAAGAAAGGAACTCAGAGTCCTCTGTCCACTGAGTGGACTTCTCAGGGAAGGGGGTGCGAAGTGTGGGGTAGGCAGACAGCTGGAAGGGGTAAGAAAGGAGATTCCAATTAAATCATTTTAAATCTTAAAATGTGATACAATGCTCATATAAAATTATGATGTCAGTTATACAAGCTCCAGTCTCAGAAGAAAATAAAATTAAAGGAGAAGGGGACACAATGAGATTTTTTTAAATTATTTTTTTTCCATTTAAAGTATCTCTCTAGTAAGTAAATTTACCCCATGTTTGAGGTCTCTTTATTCAGACCAATATTTTAAGTGAATATTTCTTTTCTTAAAAATTACTAGAAAATGATTTTGGAACATTTACCTTATTTACAGTGTATTTTATATTTCTTACATTATAATAATGATTGAAAATCCTCAGTCAAGTCCACTTATATACATTCTAGGGAATAGAGTTTAATTTCCCAGCCCCTAAAAATCCATTCATAATTGAATATGTTATCCTTTAAAAATAAAACATCAATTCTTCAGTACTGAAGTAAGTATTTAAAACTTATTGGTGCTGGTGTTTCTAACCTTTGCCCTAGTTAATAAATATGTAGCTATCTGTAAGGTTAAGAGGAAGGCGAGGTTCTCTGATTTATCTAGGTGATCGGAAAGAAAGACCTTATCTTTCGTTCACTATGGCATCTAGAGCTGACAACAGAATCCAGAAGACATTTTTGTAATTCCACAAAACACTCTCTTTGCCTTCAGTTTGTACTCATTAGAGAGTAATTGAAGTTTAGAAACAGATCAACTATTTGTTCTTAATAGGCAGTGAATTATTGGGATGGCAATGAGCTGTGTTCTATACTTTTGAATTTTTATACTTTGTAAATGAAATTGAAAGTCAGATTTTGTTTTCACAAAAGCAGTACACCATGTTTGTTTAATTTGTTTCTTTTTGCAGCTTATCTGAGATTCCATTCTTTGTGAGCTTGTGAGTACCCCACAGTTTTTGGGGTGGGGGTGGAGGGAAACCAGTAAAGCAGAGTACAGAATTGGAGTACTTACAAAATGTTTATACATAGCACCTTTTCATAAAGTATAGAAATTCAAAAGAAGCCAGTCTCAATTGATGAATGTCATGTCCCAGAAATAGTTAATTATTGTTTAGAAATCAGAACTCAGTCTCCAACAGAGTCTCTATTATGGTATCCAAGTCTAGTTCATGAAAATAAGTTTACTCCATTCTGTGTCCAAACAGTGTTCTAATACGAGCCTGATTAGGGTCCCAAGAATGAAAAGATGAGAAAGTGTACAAAGCTCTTTACCTATGATTTTGTAAGAGTTTTTTTTTTTTTTTTTTGGTACCTTCCATCATCTTTTTTATGGTCCATCCCAAGGCCCCCATTGCTCTTAACCCTTCTCCATTTCTTAGGTACTCTGCATTCCAGAGTGTCCACACCAGATTTCAACCAGAAAGTGGCAAGTCACAGTAGTATTTCCCAGAGGTATTTGCAGTTTCCAAAAAGCACATTGCTTGATGCAAAGTAGTCTCTTATGAGTGGGACTTTGGTCGAATTTCTTCAGCAGGTAGAGAGGAAAAGGAGGTAATTAGGAGCGCTTGGTGGGCGAGTGGCTCCTGGCCAGACTGCCCTGGTCAGTCCCTTGCACTGTTCCTGGTGTCTCAGTTTCTGCCTTTCCTCTCTCTTCTTTCACTGCCTCCCAGTCTCTGAAACTATCATGTATTTTTCTCCTCATAGTCACTTTTGCGCCAACAGTAAGACTAGGTCAAGACAACCTTTTGAAGTTAAAAATAGTTGTTAGCATGTACTTGCAGATCTAAGCAGAACAGGATTTTACACCTTGCTTTTAGTTGTCCATATTTACTGCCTGTCATGCTACACGACTATGCCAGTTGTTGGGCTAGGGCTGGGTCTGGAGCTCACAGACCCCTCACACACCAGGCTGGGTCCCCAGACCCCTCACACACAGGTCTATGAGCTAGGTAACCGGCAAATAGGTCCTTGGAAGCCATAGGTTGGAGAGGATGGCCCCACAGGGCAGATGCCCACGGCCCACCAAGGTGGCTGCGCAGCCCATGCCCATGCATACTAACTCCACCCACACACACACACAATTTGCTTACCAAGAATGCTGCACCACCCCCAACCTGCCCCAAGGCGAGGGGAGCCTGATTAAATTATTCTATTTTCCCAACACTGCCAAACGTGTATTACCCTAAAGTTGAGATTGTTCTCTCCTTTTCTTACATTTTTGTAAAGTGTGCTTCATGAAACAAGCATCTGGAAAATTCCAAGTGTAAGGGAATCTCTGAATGGCCCAGCCAAGTACACGCACTCTTTGCCGGAGTCTGCCATTGGGAAGGGTGTGGGTTTTGATGATGGAGAGATGATAAATTGTTCATAAGATCCTGCCTAGCTCTTGCATCTCCTGATCAGCTTTGAAAGATGTTTAGACTGCCTCTTTACACCATCTTGTTATCTCTCTCTCCTTATGATTATTTTCCGGCCTTCTCCATAGACATAAAACTAGAACACCTTTTACCAGTAAGGACTGACCAGTAAGGACCCAGGCAGATACTAACATACATGGCTCAGATTAAAATACTGTATATCAAACATGACAAAAATGTTAATACGAGGGCACCTCAAAAAGTTCATGGAAGGATATGTATTTTAATTCTATTTTTCCATGAACTTTATGAAATACTCTCGTATCTTGAAATTCAAACTTCTTCGTACAATCATTATTTAGGATTACTATTGTTTTAAGGAGGAGGCTTTTATAGAGTCACTTGAGAGAGTCAAATAGCCTTAACTATAAGGTAATGCACTTATATAATAGATATCGATGACTTCCTCAAATCCATCATGATACTGCTTATATAGAAAAGTTTTCTTCCTCAGAAAAGAAAATCCATTAGTGTCAATCTCATCAGACTAAACATAATGAAGACCTTTGTTTAGAGCTGTAACAAGAGGTTGCAAACAGCAGGGAGAAGGTGACATGTTAATTGTCACTGTCAATGTGGACCTCTACTTATATTATCATATTTAGTTCTCACCATGTGAAACAGGTATTGTTTTCCTCATTTTTCAGATGAAGACAGAGACATAGAGAGGTTAAGAAACTCACCCAAGATAACAAGTAAAAGGCAAAGTTGGTTGCAAAAGAGTTGTTCCTGAGTTCAAAGGCCATACTCTGTCTCTCTGACACCATGCTCTAAATCCATGGTG
This sequence comes from Cynocephalus volans, assembly GCF_027409185.1. Classification (NCBI taxonomy): domain Eukaryota; kingdom Metazoa; phylum Chordata; class Mammalia; order Dermoptera; family Cynocephalidae; genus Cynocephalus; species Cynocephalus volans. The sequence continues at coordinate 138,442,203 of NC_084464.1, forward strand.
TAAGCATTCTAGTACGAGAAAAACAAAGTTTCAAAGTATTGGGCAATTAAAATGAGAACATGTAATTGACACCCCAGATCTGTCAGGGGATGTTAAGGGGATTTTTAAGAGATAAGGTTAAAAAGAAAAAAATAGTGTTTGTATATAGAAAGATCATATATAACATATTCTGAGTGTTTGAAAATAAAGGAAATGAAAATCTAAACTTTAATCTTAAAGCAGATATTCAGTGCTACTACAGAAAACTCACCAAGTTAGGTGAAATGATGGAATAATACTGTTCACGACCAGCTATTAACACAGAAAAACAGACACAAAAGAAAAAGGTTTACAAATCCTGTATTTGGAATGGCATGCATAATTTGTATACCTTTTTCAAATACCATTTAGCCAACTCAGAATGAAGTGCCCTGGAGCCAACAGTGCCTCTTTACTTGCTTCTCTGGGAAGTATGTAGTACTAAATTTGTAGGTCATTATCAAAGTTTGGAAATATGCAAAATAAATGATATACTTTTTTAAATGTACATTCTCTGAAGAAGCAGCAACTGGTTGAACAAGATTATTTAAAGACCCAGGTACTGAGGGCATCAGGTCAATATCCACAGTAACCAAGTGCCATAACACCTAAATATTTCTACTTGTTTTACAGATAAGGAGGCAGGCAGAAAGAAAATCCAGAGTCCTGCAGTAAGCTGATGACAGAGCTTAAATATGCTTGATGATCCCAGTGTAGCCTTAAAAAAGCAAAAGAACATTTTTGAGCACTTTTTTTGGAAATATGAACTTGTTATTGGGAAAGATTTATAAAATTGGTAAAAAATTTGATTTATAATTATGCCTCCTCAAAAAAAAAAAAAAGTATTGTTCTTATTCACTAGTGGAACAATCTAAAAAACACACCTTTGTTTGGGAGATCCCCTTTCTCTGTATTATAGTGTTTGATGTGCAAAAAAACCAATAACTTAAGATTTTGAAATTGAACACCATCTAAGACATGATTATTACTTCAGGGAAGACAGATCAAAAAAATTATCCGCTGAGATTGTCTAGGAGAAACTCAGTTGAGAACAATGTTCAATTTACTTATGAATGGCGGCACAACTTACTAAGTGAAGAAAAACCACTACTACACCACCAGCACCGTACAAAACTTTTTTCCTATCTCTTTGTGTAATGCAAAGGGGTTCCAGGTAGAAAACCATCTTAGTGAGAAAACTGCACCCAGCTGATGGTGAATCCCATCTAGTTATGGACCTTCCATCCTTGTGAACTACCAAGAATAGTTTGTATTCCTATCCTGAAGGTTTAACCAGTGATTGCCTAGTACAGCTTGTAAGAACAGTGGTTCACAAAATTTAGCACACATCACAATCACCCGAAGGGCTTGTTAAAACACAGATTGCTGGGTCCACGCCAAAAGTTTCCAATTCCATAGATTTGAAAATTGGCATTTCTAACAAGAGTTCCCAGGTGAGGCCGGTGCTGCTTCTCTGGGGACCATGCTTTGAGAACCACTGCTTTGAAAAAATTTTCAACTACTACCTTTAAGATCAGCCTGACTTACCAAGCACTACAGAAAAACTGAATTTAACCTTGGGCAGACAAGTTGGGATTGGATTCTCCATAGCATTCCTGCTCAAATCTTCCCAGTTTCCAGTTTTATTATACCAACAATCGGTTTTTACAAGCTAGAAGACAATGAATGTATAAGTTCTATACAACAGTGAGATAAGTCTAAGTTTTTTGTCTTTGTATTTAGAAACATTGGTTCTATGGATGACCATTTGTATCACATTGAACTTTTACTTGTACTGAAGGTGATTTTAAATTTAAGTATGTAGTGTTTGAATTTCTTCAGTCAATATAGTTTTAATGAGATGCTGGCTCCCTTACAACAGTGGCTCTTGGTTTACACAGGCTTTTGAGTAGTTGCTTGCTTGCCAGTTGTTTTACATCTCTCATTGGTCACCAAAATATCAGCACTTCAAGAGGATATGACACTACTTGCTTTACCTTCATCTTTCACTTAAGTGTCTGGTGTAAGTTAATATTTTAATTTCGTATGTATCTGTAGAGTCTACCAAGTAGCTTCATGGAAATTTGCAAAATGAACCAACTCCCTTTTAGGCAGTAAGTGTGCCTATTTTGGCTTTTCAGTAAATATGTTGTGTTTCTGCACATTATCTGCACAGTGGACACCGTATTCATTATCTCATCTTCCAAATGATGAGAAAAATACAGAAGTGGATCAATGTGTTTTGTGAATACAGTGAAATCTTGTTAACTCAAATATAGATGGGGCTTTAGTTTAACTCTTTATTCAATTAATAGCTTTGGAAATTCTTTTTTCCATTTAAAAATAAGGACCATAGAGAGAATGATTCAAGAGAAAAAAAAAATCGAGTACCTTAAAAATCATCATACATTTATAAACTATATTAATTACACATAATTATTATTGATTCAGTAAAGTTTCTCTAAAGACTTCTGCTTAATACCCTGACATCATTTAAATTAATTTAGACTGTTATGTGAATAGAAGGCAATAATTACATTTACAAGAATTAGTGATATCAGGAAACATACCCATGTTAATGGTAACAAGGATTCATGTCCTTGCCTCTGTGGATGGAAATAATCGGAGATTTTTTTATATCACTTTTGTTTCCCATAATCATTTTTGAAAATTATGTGTACATTTAGTTCGTTTAATAATAACTGATTTTAAAATTAAATTTTAAAAATCAATCTTTAGGAATAACTTATTTTCAATTTGTTTGACCAACTGATGCCAAAAAGGGGAGGAGAGAATCTGAAAGCCAATCTTTTGAACTAACATGTAAAATACTAAGTTTTCTCTTAAAATTAGGGAGACTCAAGCCCCTGATGCTCCAGACACCAGTGGCTACCTCATGATTATGTGCAAGCTACTGTCTGCTGCTCCTTCTGCAGTTCTTTCCTCTGGTTCTTGTTGGAAGTGCTTCTCTCTGATAAAAACTGATTTCCCACTAAATAGGCAAAACTGGACAAAGATGAATGCTTTTGATATTTTTCGTTTCACTTTGGTCAAAACTACGTGGTAGAATATCCAGGTGTGGCATGATGGGGCAGGAGGAGGTGCCTAGAGGGAAAGGTTATTTTTGTTTCTTGGTTTGTTTGTGCTGGGGGTAGGGAGGGGGAGCTAAGAATAAGACATTTCTTGCCCTAATCATGCCAAAAGACTATTTATTCAAGATGCTTTTCCTTTTCTAAGAGGAGCAAACTTAAATAAATTTCATTATAAACAGTTTTCTACTCCCATCTCCCAGTCTAGATAAAGATAATGGGTGGTATGAGTCCTTTTATCCCTTCTTGCATTATGCCAAAGAATCAACTTATTTTCACTGAAAATTATAAATAATGAAGCTTGGTATAGCCATCATAAGTTGCGTCAGTATGCCATTTTACCTTTAAAGTGCAAAATCCATCCTTGTATCCCCATTCACCAGGAGACTGGAAGCAATTTGTTTACTCAAAAGGCCTTGTCAAGAAAGTATAGTTTTTGTTTTGCCTTTCTATTTAGTCTCACTTACTTAAAAAGCAAACCGAAAACCACCCTCCCTTATGTTGATAGAACTGTTTGATTTGATATAATCTGCTCATGGTTTAACTGGTCTCTGTAAGCAAGCTTGCAAGTGTATTTTGTGTACATTTTATCTGAGGTGAAAATGGAAATTCTAAAGAGAAAATATTTTAAGAGATATTGTATTTATGTTGCCTGTGTTATAGAATAAATATTCAAATGCATTAAAAATCTGTTATGAGACAATTTTATTTACTGAATAAATATATCAAAATAATTTTTGTAAATGTCCTGTTTGCAGAATTCTGCCAAAAGAACTTCGATTTCTTTCCATGACATTTTACAACTCAATGTAAAAAGCCCCTTTCCCCTCCTGTAACATGGAGATAGTCTCTACTGACAATTTTGTGTATGCCTAATAACAAATTTGCAGAAATATGTACATCATTGTTTCCTCTTAAAAAAAAAAAAAGCCTTATTCTACAATATTGTTTTGATTTTTTTCTTCATAAGAATGGATATCAAATTCATATCACTAGATATTGATGTAGTTCATTTAAAAAACTAGAGGATTATCTCTTTTGTTTGTTCATAAATGACTAAGCCCTTCAATAATAGGAACATTATTAAAATGTAATGTTGAAAATTACAACCACTTTTAACTTCATGGTCTTACTGGATTGTGGTTTTGGATTGACTGCTTCAGAAGTCTATAATAGTATAAGCTTAGGAATCACTATGCCCAAATTATGGAAAACTGCTGTTTGGCTAATAGAGGTATAAAAACATTTGTACAATAGAGGTACAAAGTGCTGCAGTCATTTATGTATGACCTTAAATCATGATTTTATCATTTTATCGTACACTCTGGTAATCTCATACCACCAAGACTCAATCACTTCATAACAATGAAATAAAACTAAAGTAGACACTAACATACTTTGCATAAGGACGTCACAAACATAAGGGACCAACCATGTTCACAGATGGAGACAGCTCTTCTGTGGAAAAGGCCTTAGGCCTTAGCCAGAAAGAGTTCACATCCCAAGCTTTGCTCCTTTCTGGGAATGGGAAACCGGGACAACGCTTGACCGGAGAGAACTCAAGTGTCCTGCTCTGTAAAATGAAAATAAACTCACCTAAAGATGGATGTCTTAAGATCATATGAAACCTCGATGTTGCAGTGCTTTGCAAACACTAATGCCTAATAAACACTGCTATGCATAGGAGAATAACTCTTTCATAAATAGCCCCACTGTTTTGCAAGTTGATTTATATTTGAGATCTAATATGAGCATAACCTTGACATTCATGTCCATGAATGTACTCCAGTGCAGAAAGCTTAACACTTTATGCCAGTCTAATATGAGGAGGTCAGCAACTCATGAAGAGATCTCTTTAATCAGTCATTTTGGAAATAGATTCTAGGTCAATGGCCAACTCTTCTTTTATAGACAGTACCTGACTTGAACGATGTTCTGTTTGACTTTACAATAGCCTGAAGGTGAAACCCATTCAGTAGAAATCGTACTTTAAGTACCCGTACAAGCATTCTGTTTCTCACTTTCAGTACAGAACTCAATAAATTACATAAGATGTTCAACACTTTATTATAAAACAGGCTTTGTGTTAGATTATTTTGCTCCACTGTAGGCTAATGTAACTAAGCTATGAACTTCAGTAGGTTAGGTGTATTAAGTGCATTTTTGACTTGTTATTTTCAACTTACGATGGGTTTATCAGGGCAACCCCATTGTAAGTCGAGGAGCATCTGCATTAATATCCAACAATGAATATACTGTGTGCATAAATATATTTTTTTTAAAGCACAGATTTGATACGCTTCCACCAATTGGCTTATGAACAAAACTTGTATTATAATTTAGCTTTAATATATATTTCACATCACTCATTAGAAAATTCACTTTCCCACCTGGATTCAAGGTGGGTTCAATAAGCAAGTGAAAATAAAATCGAAGCATAATCCAATATCGTGGTTTTCACAAATTGACCAACATTCCTGTTATCTCAAGCCTTTGAAAGAGCACTTTGTGTCATTTACCTTCTTTGCTTTTATTTATTGTCTCTTGGTTACAGACTCAGTCATGCCCTGAGTCTGCCCTGCTAACTTAATCTGGTTGCACAAAATGTTTTGTTGTCAGAGAAACAAACTATCCACTTTGATGATCTCATTCAAACTCAGAGATTATAAATCCCAGAGAAGTTTATAAGCAGATTCTAAATCATTTTTAAAAAGTACTAGTTTTTGGGCCGAGCCCGTGGCGCACTCGGGAGAGTGCGGCGCTGGGAGCGCTGCAACGCTCCCGTCGCGGGTTCGGATCCTATATAGGAATGGCCAGTGCACTCACTGGCTGAGTGCCGGTCACGAAAAAGACCAAAAAAAAAAAAAGTACTAGTTTTTTTTCTCTTTCAGCATGAATGGATCAAATGCACAATATAGAACTGAGAACTCAAATATTAAACATTAATTTGCTTTGATATGATTTCCTAAATTTCCTTATATCAGCATCTTAATTATTTGCTATATTGAGCTATTACTGTAACCAGTACAAATGATGTGAGGAAGTAAAACAACATTCTTTCACCAGTGTCTCTAGCAAAGAATAACTTTCAAGAAAATGAATTGGATGTTAAATGTTGTGATGCAGAACGTTCCATTTATAACTCAACTTGAAAAAATGAGTACTGAAATCTAATTTACCAGTTACAAAGGAAACATACGGTTGGCTATATTATAGTTCAATATTCCAAAGTATGTTTAATCAGCTCCTAGGATGGTTATCAAACTAGTAGGTACTTGAAATATTTTTTCTAATGTAACAATGGGTTGTAAAAATATTTTCTTAAACGCTAGAACTGATTTTTTTAAGTGTAATATATATTATTAAAGACCTCTCTGATCAAAACCATTTAGAAATGGGCTACTTAAAAAATTAACTGAGCATAGTTAATGTTTCTTCTAAACACAACCAACTGCAGACACAAGCAGTTATATACATCAGTACAGATTTAGAGGGTTAAAATATTGATTATTAAAATGGTAAATTTATTAACTACCTCTTACTCCTATGAAGAAGACAGTCTGTAAACCCTTGGGGATGAGAGCATAGCACGGCATGGGGATAAAAATAACATCTCCTCCTGGCCAGGTCTTTCTCAGCCCATGCTCTGCGTGGCCAAGGGCAGCAGCCGTCCCCCTCCTGCACACTCAGCTGAGCATACATGTGTGCTCGTCCCCTTACCTGCTCATGCTACTTTAGGAGTCAACTGGAAACAACTTAGCATAAATCACAAAGTTGTTTCAAAGTCTGCTCCTGAAAGAACGCACAGGATTCACTAATTATCAGAATGATATGGATTGTGTCTTCCATGAAATTGTGGACTAGCCAACATTCAGGAATGGGCACAGACATGGATTTTAAGGACCAGATCCCCGATCCAAAGATGTAGATGAATGTTACCAGGCTTCCTTCCTTCAATACAAGTTTTTCATTGAAAGTATTAAAAGTATATTTGGCTTGAAAGTGTATTTAAGGTATAAATCTATGTTCTTTTTCTCCTTCATTTCTTTCTCCTTATTCAAGTAAATAGTTGGCTTGGAAGGTCGTTGTTTCACATGATGGGGCAGAATGCCAAAAATTTCCTATGAGATTCTCCAGCTCTTGTATTCTAAATGCCCAAATATAAATAAATAAATATATACATATTTAAATTGAGCCTCAATCCTACATTGTAGAAATCCCACAAAAACCAATGTTAAGTTTGTGCCACCCTGGAAGAATGGAAGCTCAGAACACTTTTTAGTTGTATTAGAGAAAAAAATTTAAATTGTGATACATGAAATTCTGGGCTATTTATATCTGCTTTTGTAGTAAATAATGTAAAAATCACTTTAAACCCTTATGTCTGGTTTTGTAAAGCAATTGGAATGGAAAAAAACAAAAACAAAAACAAACCCCCCAAAAGCAGCTGTCCTTACAAATGCAAATTTCCAAGGAAGTGCTAACAGAGTTGGCAATTAACAAGATCTCCTAAGTCCAATGTCAGTGGCCCTTGGCCTCAGAAAACTCTTTGGAAACAAGGCTGTATCTTCAGGTCATCTTCCATTGGGGTCCCAAGCTCTCTCCCTTGAATGTGTGAGCCATTTTGACAGAGTGGAGTTTGGTTCTACCCATTGAACAAATGGGTTCTCCCACCTGATTCCATAGCCTCCATTTTGCTCGCTTCTGGGTGAAGTTAGACACCCCACATCCACTTCTGCCAGTGCTAGAACAGCCCCACTTCATGTTTTAGGTAATCAGCAAAAGACACCGCTCACTCCATGTGCGTGATAGCCAAATTCGGCTTAGAAATTCAAATGGTTCTTTACATAGTCTTCATAAGGAACACAACAGGACAATGCAACCAGCTTATGGAGTGATTCAACCCCTATCAAAACCATACCGCCCTCTGCTTACACAACCACCACCCCCGCCTAGCTCATTTAGTCACCTAAGCTAGGTAAGCTACCCTAGACAGTCTCAAATTCTAGTGTCCGTAAGAATCAAAGATCGTTGATTGCTGAACTTACAGGTGTCCAGGCCTTGCCCCAGAAATTCTGATCCAGTAAGTATGGTGCAGGGCTCAGGAGTCCGCATTTTGACAAGCCTTCAAAAGGATTCTGACACAAGATCTGTGCATCACTCTTCAAAAATTATTCTAAGACTCTCATTCTAAGAATGTGGTTCTAGAAATCTGATTTATAATCTGACATAAAATAAAAAAGATACAGGTCTAGCCCCTAAATAGAAAAGTTTAGGTGGAGGCCCAGAAATAGGTAGAAGTTGTACACACATTCTACTTCCCAGGCAGCTTCACTTAAGAACAGAAGTTTGTAACGTTTGGGGTATGCAAAGAAGGGGTCCATGAACAAGAAAGGGAAAAATTATAGCCTTATTTTCACTGACTTTTAACTGAAATTTAACACGCTCTTCAATTTTGAATGTAGGCAACAAACCACAGGGATATGGGCAGGAACTGCAATGTGTTACCGATAGAAATCTTTCCTTACAGCAGGTACCTAGAAATTCCCATATCTGGAAAGCACAGTAGTTGTTATGAGAAACTCTGCTAGTTCTTGTTGTTTAATGTATTAATGGGGAAGAATGCTCGGATATGTTACTCTATCACAAGTTGAGTATTTTCATAACTATATTGGCTTCCTTTGTAACAAAATATATTTTATCTTATACATTTAGAAACATTATCCTGAAAAGAGATTCATAGAGTTCCCCCAGACTGCAAAGGAGTCCATGGCACAATAATCAGTTAAGAAACCCTGTCCGAGGGTTATCATGATGAAGGATGTCTGTAAATCTGGGGTAAACTTAGCAAATTATATTTCACACAAGTGCATTTTTTTCTCATGTCACCTTATATTCTATCAAGATTACCTGGAATTAGAGCCCTAAGCCTCGCCCTAGGTCAACACAGCATGTTTGTGAGCACATTACCTTACCTCTCTGTCTCATTCCCTCACCTGTTATGTGATGGTCTAGTGAAGTGATTGCCAAAGTCTCTTAAAACATAAACATTTTGTTTCCCTGACCAGCATTCTGACAGCAAGGCGGTTCCACTAAATTCTCACCAAGATTTCTGCTTTGGAAGCATTCAAAGGAGGGACCATGCACAGATGTCCTCCTACTAAGAGGAGATGTACTCCACCATAGAGTAAAGCTTACTAAAAATATAGTTCTGTATGTACTCAGACATTGCATTCACTTTTTAAAATTCCAGTTGGCTTTGGTTTTTTAATCACTGTCAAGAAAAAAACAGAATGGCCTAAAATTTCTCCTTACCCCCATTTTTCAAAATGGAAAAATTCAATGTTTTTGTCAGGATAGACTCCTTAAACAAAAAAAAAAAATTTTTTTTTAAAGGCTTGTCTCGTGGAAGTAAGAAATTTAATTAGGAATATTTCAAAAATAAAAAATAAAGCTAAAAACATTTGAAGATAAAATGGGTAAGTCATAAATAAATGAATTTCCTATCCAGATTCAGCTTCCTATTAATGAATATACCAACACTTTAGATGTCTATAACAAGTTGGACTGCCGATTACTAAGCTAACTCTTGTTCTAAAATATTTGATAATTAATATTGGCAATGATTTAACCAAGGAAGTCTGATATATAAATGATCAAACTTATTTATCATCACAACCTCATAGTATTAGCCATCAGATTATAAATCTAGAGAAATTGTACTTATAATACCAACAATAGGTCAACCAGTATTGACTACTTAATAATTGTTTCATTATTCATTATTTTCATTTTAAGAATAAATTTACAAACCAGTGAAGTGATCATTTTCTTAAAGGGGAAACTGAAAGGACAGAATTTTCAAAAGTAACACGGGTCTCTTCTATTTCATGTTTAATCCGCCATGGAAGGAATGACCGTGTTCATATTTCTAGTCCGAATGGAGCATCAAATTGTAGAGAAGCCAAAACAAGCCCCCAAGTTCACATCCTCTTTATCTCAATATTCAGAACTATGCTAGACAATTTACGTGTTTTAAATATGTTCTTTCATTCTCTACAGTCTGCAATGTAAGTGTTCCAGAACACATTTTACAGGTGGAGAAAGTAAAGGCTCAGAGAAGTGAAAGGAGAAATAACTTGCTGAAGGTTACATAGCTAGAAATTGGCAAAGGCAGAGTTCACGTCCAGTTCAGTGTACTCTCTCCACTATGACATGATAACATGATGTAAGAATTAAAATGAAATTAACAGCCTGGCTAAAGTGAAGCCTTGTCCAGTGTAGCATCTCCAACCTCAATCAGCTGAAAATCACCCACAAACTTAAATTCAAGCTTTTTTTTTAAATCTGTACTCTCAAAATGATTGTTTTATACTAGTTCCCACAATGAGAGACTCAGTCTAGTCTCATAACCACAGGAAACAATAAATCCATCTTCTACAGGAATGAACAGCACACAATTCAACATATGATTGTATTCACCCTGACAATCTAGGATTTGCCAAAGGATAACTTGAGAGAGCTAATACTCAAACTCAATACTTAAAAGCTATACTCAATACTTAAACGTCATTTAAATATCCAGTTTTTAGAATTTCAGTTCTAATCCTGCATGAAGTTATGCTGTGGGAAAGCAATGTATTTATACCAAATTATCTCAGCTTCCTTTAAAAATGCCTTCACTAAATTAAAATTTAATATTATGCCTCAGCTTTTAAAGAGGGTGGATATAAGGAATCGCCAAACTTTTCTTCCATAAATCTATTAAGAGTAGGGGTCCGTTACGTTACTCATTTGTTCCCTTATATAAGGAAGCATGAGGCCAATTTTTCAAGAATTCAAAGCCAGGGACTTCTTTGATAATTATTTGATCTTGTATCAGCTATTGACTTTTTGAAAAGGGGGTATGTGTTTGTTTTGTATTTTGCCTTAGCTGCTGGGAAAGTCACAGCTAAATTCAGTAGAGGAGTGTGTAGGAGCAAGAGAAGAGCAAACCGCAGGCGCCAGGCTACGCACTGCACTTCTTTGCTTACCTTATTTACTCTTCGTAACAATTCAACAAGGTGGCTGCAACTCATTTTATCTCATGGCAGGGACAATGTACTGAGAGACCTCTTCTAAGGCTGCCCAGCTAAGAAACAGAATTCAAGCCTGGTTCTGAATCAACATTAAACTTTTCCAAACATGTTGAAAAAATTGTTTCATCCTAACTTCCTGGTAGCAACCTGCTTGTTAGTTTTGCAGTCTTTTTATTTATGAACAACCTTAAAGCCTTTTGTATAAATCACATGTAATTAAACTATTCTGTCAAGAAATATGTGATTTAGCTCCCTCTGTGATATAACTAGCATATGCACCTAAGGATACTTTTAACAATGAGTCACACCAGATATCTCAGAGTTCCAGGTACATACTAGCCAGATACTGTTCAGTGGCAAAAATCGGTGACATAATCTAGAGAGTCTGAAGCAGGTATCCCTCAATCCCCCATTACCCATGGGGAGAGAAAAGGACTATGGTGTTTCAAGTCTCTCTTTAGAATGTGTCCTTGTCTAAAAACTTGAGACCAAAAAGAAGAGAATTGTAACCCAAGAGTTTTCAGAGTTATATTTCTAGGTGTGCCAATTTTTCCTTATTAATAGAATAAATAGCAATTCCTATTATCACAGTAGCCAACATTGAGCATTTACTAAATACAAAACATTTTACATGGGTTGTTTCATATAATCCTCAGAACAGTTCTGAGCTAGGCATTATCCCTATTTTACAAAGGGAGAACCTTAGGTTTAAGGAAATTACTTAATTCACCAAAGTCATTCATGTTTAAATGGTGGAAGTAGGATTCAAACCAAAAAATCCGGCTCTAAAGCCTTACTTTTTACTACTAGCCTGTTCATAAACCCATTGACCAAAATAACCTTGAAAACTATAAAGCTTATTAAATGACTGCACCCAAGTAGTATCTATGTTTAAATTTTTTAATTTTATATTAATCCAGAATAGGCAAAATTCAGTAGGATATATTGATCAAATATTTAGTTCTCATAATGGCACTAGATGGTCTAAATACTTTTCAGAATAGCAACAAATTAGAGTTTTCTATTAAATAGTCTATTTTATGCTTAGATCCAAAATCTAAAAAAAGGGACTTGATTTATCCTCCTGGGTTGAACTTATATATTGTTTTTGATTCAGTTATGGTGGTGATCTATAACGCCCTATTATGGATAAACTCCCCTTCCTTGGCAATTTTTTTTTTTTAGACAGATTCTTCCACTCACTCACCTTGAAAATCAGCTTTTCCTTGATGATCCTTATTCCTTGAAACTTTCAGAGTCAGGCCAAAAGTAATAGAACGTAGCTCTAATACTGTTACCCTTGGAAAAAATTTAATGCGCATAATTGTAGCTCTGAAGGTTCTACATGATTGGCCCTGTATTCTTTTCCTGACCTCATCCTGCTGGGTGCTAGACATTAACATCATTCCTTCTTTGGTCTTAATCTTCATTATATAACACTTGGAAAGAACATCATTCTTTATTAGTCAACAAGTTTTTATTGAGCATGTACCGTGTGCTGGCCACCATGACACAACCTGGATATACAGTGGTGCCTCAGAAAGACACCATCCCACCCTCTGGAAGCGCCCATTCAACTCCTGTTTTTCAAAATCCAACAATCCCTTCAAGCCTTTGAGCCTATTAACTTACCACCACTACTCCAGGTACACCTTACATACTATGTATTGTCCCGACCGGCGGGATTCTCAACGCAGACCCTGGAGGGAGGAGTGGGAATTGGATGGGACAAGAGAAATGGAGGCAAGACAGTATTCTGATCAAGTCTCATTTATTAGCCAGAAGGTCACAGCTTATATAGCCAGCAGGAGGGAATCAGCAGATAAGGAAGTATGCAGATGTTTTCTGGGAAAAACCACAGGGCAAATCGTTCCGGGAAATGGAACATTTCTCAGCTATCTAAAGCAATGCAGCGGTGATCTACACCTAGGGCTGTGCCAAGCAGTAAGAAGGAGAAAAGGGCGGAAAGGTCACAGCATTATATCTTTAGTGCCAGAGGGCTATTGGCAGGGCTTCGTGACCCTGGGCAGGCTATGACCGTCTGGCCCCGGACAGGTCCCCCTTTTTTATTTTTTCAAGCCAAGAGAACCTCTCGGGAACTGTGCCTGTCTTAGGTTGGGGTAACCCATCCTGAGCAGGGTACCCATCATAGAAATGGGTTGCCATTAATGGCAGCCTCTTGTTTAGGGTGGTGCAGGGGACTTACCCTCTTACCCGTCTTTGGCTATCCAGTTCAGCTCACAGAGGCAGCATTTGTTAAGGTGAATGTGGTGGTATATAGGCACCACTTTGTTCTTGCATCTCAAGGTGTTGTTAATGGACCTGTATAGGCCTTGCCTGAATAGCCTCAATTTGTTGTTTAACAAAGGCTGTGACTTTATTAAGTAAAAAGGGCCCCAAAGAAAGCAAAAGAAGCAAGCCCACAAGCGGCCCTAAAAAGGGTAAGAGATAAGGCAGGAATCCATTAAGTCCAGTCCAAAGGGGGTTTTCTGCCAGTTGTTTCCTTCTCTTTTCTAAGTCATCTTGTAGTTGTTTGATACAGTCTCAAACTATCCCGGATTTGTTGGCATAGAAGCAGCATCTTTCCTGTAGGGCTAAACAAACACCTCCTTGTTCTGCAGTTAGTAAATCAAGACCCCTTCTGTTTTGTAAGACTACTTCTGCCAGGGAATCTAATTGGTCTTGGAGGTCCTGTATAGTTTGGGAAAGGGCTTGTACATCCAAAATCAGCTGGGTAGACAATTTTGTATATTGAGATAGAGAATGGGTGAGACCGGCAGTTCCAGTAGCAACTGCTGCTGAAATTCCCAAACCAGCAAGTAAAGGAATAAGCTGTACAGCCCTTTTAGAACTTCCAGCTATATGCTCAAAAGTAGGGACAGGGACGGGTTCGCTCCCAGATATAACATCTACATTGGGCAGAAGGAGAGCCAAAACACATAACCCTGTCCAGTTAGTGGGTAATTGGGGATAAGCCTCATTGTTCCCACAAACAAAGACTGAGCCATTCTGAGCACACAGGGGAGTGGCGATGTTAACAATTGTCAAACACTGAGCGAATGTGGCAAAGCCAACATTAATTTCCTAACTATTGTTAACTGAGGGAGAGTGGTAGCAAGAGGAATTAGTAAACTGTAAAGGCTGTACCTGTAAAGTAAGGGTTAAGGAGCACTGTCCCTCAGAGGAGTAATTGGAAAGCGGACTGGGGAAGGCAAGGGGGAGAGACTGTCCTACTCTTAAGCAAAGCCAGCAGTTCTGAGCAAGTTTAAAATTGGAGGCATTAAGCAAGCTATGGGTGGTTTGAAGGAGGTTGGAGGTCTGGGGGTCGAGTTTAAACTTGTCCCTGGCCTTAGGCAAGGCTATAGGGTGATATTGTAATGGGGGGAACAAAGTTTCGATCACTTTTTCTATTTTTCTTTGTACCTTAAATGTCCTAGCCTGATCTTGAGGGCCTCCTCTGTCAGATACATGAATAGGAGCAGTAAGAGACCAACACACAGATTGGCCCACTGTGCCCGTGCAAAGGGCTAGGCTATATTTAGACGAGGGAGATCCAACAGTGGAGGAGGGAGATGCAAACTCCCCTCCAAAAGACCCTGAATAAATTTTATCTAAGGTGGCTGTATAATATGTACTGCTTCCATGGGTGCATAGCTGAAAAGCAGAGTACCAAGAACTATGCATAGAATCAGCAAAAGTCTGACAGGGGCATGGGCCAGGGCGCCCGTCAGCAGTAGGTATAGCCCTAGGCTTATTGACACACTGCCACTGGAGGGATGATGTCCCTGACCAGCCAGCCTGGAAAGCCATGCGATCACCACAATCTACAGATGACCGTATTCGTTGGAGGACTGGAAATGATTCCTCCTTAACTTTAATAGTGGATACTTTTCAGATCTCTTAGGTATGGCACCGGCTGCCTTGACCTCCTCACTCTCATCTTCTAGGGAGATTAGATCTACGTCCTCCCTAGGCGGTGGAGAGGGACTTCAGAGGTCAGTCTTGGAACTGGCTTTTAATATTTTTTCAGTTTGGGCCACAGTTTCTGAAACTTCTGGGGATTTTTCCCTATCCTAAATCATGTCCCTGATTAAATTCCAATAGGAGAAGGCAGTGACGGGGACCTTTTCTGGCCCGAAAGTCTCATAGAAATCTTGTAAAGCGTCTCCAACTCGAGACCACTTTTTATAATTAATAGTCCCTTCTTCTGGGAACAAAGGACAAAGATCCCGCACAAAATCAAAAAATCTTAATAGATCAGTTGTTTTAACCTTTACTCCTCACATCTTTAAAGCCTTTTGTAACTGTCTTATGTAGACATCATGACAACTTAATTCTTGTCCCTTTATCGGGCGCGCTTACTCACCTTATCCTGATGCGGCAGGTTCCCGTGGCGGATGAAGGTTTTACTCTTTCGTTTTCAGCGGTCGACCCTCTGATGCACCGTCTTCCTCACGGTATCCCCCGTATCCAGTGCCCCATGTTTGGGCGCCAGAAATGTCCCAACCCACAGGATACTCAACGCAGACCCTGGAGGGAGGAGTGGGAATTGGATGGGACAAGAGACATGAGAAATGGAGACAAGACAGTATTCTGATCAAGTCTCATTTATTAGCCAGAAGGTCACAGCTTATATAGACAGCAGGAGGGAATCAGCAGATAAGGAAGTATGCAGATGTTTTCTGGGAAAAACCACAGGGCAAATCCTTCCAGGAAATGGAACATTTCTCAGCTATCTAAAGCAAAGCAGCGGTGATCTACGCCTAGGGCTGTGCAAGCAGTAAGAAGGAGAAAAGGGCGGAAAGGTCACAGCATTTATATCTTTAGTGCCAGAGGGCTATTGACCCTGGGCAGGCTAGGCTATGACCATGGGGGGGGGGGGGGCTATGACCGGGCTCTTTGGCCCCGGACAATGTATTCTCACAACATTGCTTAAAAATTAGTTTACAGAAGTCTAGACCACATTTAGTAAAATGTACTAATTTTAATGAATATAGAATATCTCTCCGTTTACTTAAGTCTTCTTTAATTTTTCTTGGCAATGTTTTGTAGTCCGTATACAACTCTTGTACATATTTTAAATTTATTCCTATTTCATGTTTTTATGTTATATAGTTTGTTTTGTTTTCAAATTCCAATAGTTTTTGCTAGTTTGTAGAAATACAATTGATTTTTTTGTATATTGACTTTATGCTAAGTTCCATAGAATTTTCTGTGTGGGCAATCTTGTCATCCACTCACAAGTTAAAATAGTTGTATTTCTTCTTTACAATCTGTAGGTCTTTTATTTCTTTTACTGGCCTTATTGTACTGGATTTGACCTTTAATAAGATGTTGAGTAGGAGTGAGAGAGAACATCTTTGCTTCATTCCTGAACTTAGCAGGAAATCAATCAGTCTTCCACCATTAAATATAATATTATCTGTTTTTTATCGGATTGCGAAAGTTCTCTTTCATTGCTAGTTTGCTGACGGTTTTTTCTTATGAGTGTTTGTGAAAGATTGTCAATATTTTTCTGCCTCTATGAATATTATTATATGGGTTTTCTTTTTTTAGTCAGTTTATACAGTGAAAAACATGGCTTAATTTTCTAATGTTAAACCGATCTTACATTTCCAGAATAAACTCCATTTGGTCATTATATTAGTCTGTTCAGCCTACCATAAAAGAATACCACAGATTGGGTGGCTTAAACAATAAAAACTTATTTTTTCACAGTTCTAGAGGCTGAAAGTTCAAGATCAAAGTGCTGGCAGAGATGGTTTTTGGTGAGGCCTCTCTTCCTGGCTTACAGATGGCTTTCTTGCTGTGTCCTCACATGGCCTTCCCTTTGTGCGTGCATCAACAGAGGGATATCTCTGTCGTCTCTTCTTCTTCTTATAAAGCCACCAGTCCTATCAAATTAGGACCCTACCCTTATGACCTCATTTAGCCTTAAGTACCTCCTTAAAGGCCCTGTCTCCAAATACAGTCACAATGGGGCTGGGGCTTCAACATACGAATTTGGCGGAACACAATTCAGTCCATAACAGTCATGAGGTATTAGTCTGATTATATATTGCTGAATTCAATTTGCTAAAATTTAGTTAAGGATTTTGCATCTCTAGCCATGAAAATATTGGTATGTAGTTTTCTTCTCTTGTAATGCCTTTGGTTTTGGCAACAGGGTGATGCTAACTTAAAGAATTTCTTCCTCCTCTATTTTCTGGGAAGGTTTTTGTAGAATTCGTATTGTTTTTTCCTTAAATGTTTAGTAGAATTTACCAATGATACATCTGGGACCAAAGTTTTATTTGGGGGAAATTTTCAACTATGAATTTAATTCCTTTAATAGATATGGGCTACTCAGGTTTATCTATTTCATCTCTTTTTTAAAATAACAACTTTCTTGAACTATAATTCACATTCCACATTATTCTTCCATTTAAATTGTACAATTTGATGGATTTTTATAGATTCAAAGAGTTATGCAACCAACACCACAATAAATTTGAGAACATTTTCATCACCTCAAAAAGAAACCCCCTACACTTTAGGTAACATCCACCTTCCCCACCCCTATGCAACAACCAGTCTACTTTCTATCTCTCTAGAATTGCCTATTCTGGACATTTCATATAAATGGAATCACACAATATATGATCTTTTGTGACTGGTTTCTTTTACTTAGCTTAATGTTTTCAAGGTTCATCCATGTTATAGCACATATCAGTACTTCATTCCATTTTATGGCTGACTAATATTCCATTGTATGGATATATCACATTTTGTTTATCCAATCACCATTTGATGGAAATTTGGATTGTTTTCACCTTTTGGTTCTTATGAAAAATGCTGCCCTAAACATTTGTATACAAGTTTCCATTTCTCTTATATATATACCAGGAATTAAAGTTCTGAGTCATATGGTATACCTATTTCTTCCTGACTGAGCTTTGGTAATTATTTACCTATTTCATTTAAGTTGCCAAACTTATTGACCTAAAGTTATTCATAATATTTTCTTACTATTCTTTAAATATCTGTAGTAATGCTTTTACTTAGGCTATTTTTGCCATCTCTGTTTCTTAATCAGTCTGGTTAAATGTTAATTGATAGTATTGATTCTTTTCAAATAACCAGCTTTTAATTTTATTAATTTTCTCTATATATTAATTTTTGTCCATTTCTTTTTCTTTGATTTTTGCTACTAGAATATTTCCTTCATGCTGCTTACTTTGTTTAATTCACTCCTTTTTCCACTTTCTTAAGGTGGCACTCAGTTCAAAATAGTTTTTTAACTTTCCTTGTGATTTCTTCTTTAATCATTGCGTTATTGAAAAGTGTGTTTAATTTCCAAGTATTTGGAGACTTTCTAGTATCTTTCTGTTGATTTCCCATTTAAATTCCAGAGAACATACTTTCAAATCTTTTCAATTTATTAAGACTTTTTATGGCCCACAATACGGTCTGCCTTGTTGAGTGTCCCATGAAACGAAAAGAATGCATATTCTACTGTTGTTGGATGAACTGTTATGTAAATATTAACTAGGCCGGCCCGAGCCCATGGCGCACTCGGGAGAGTGCAGCGCTGGGAGCGCCGCGACACTCCCGCCGTGGGTTCGGATCCCATATAGGAATGGCCGGTGCACTCACTGGCTGAGTGCCAGTCACAAAAAAAAAAAAAAAAAAAAAAAAAATATTAACTAGGCCAATTATATTGGGAGAGAATGTTTCAATCTCCAACTATAAATGTGTTAGTCCACTTATTTTAGTTTATTCTGTTTTTGCTTTAGGTATTGAAGCTCTCTTATTATGTATATGCATATTTAGGACTGTTATGTTATCTTAACAAATTGACCCCTTTATTATTACGAAATGTCTTCTTAAATTCCTGTTAATACTCCTTGTGTGAATATCAATTTGTCTGATATTAATATTAATGATATTAATCATTTGGTTAATGGTTGCAGGAAATACTTTTTCCATTCTTTTCCATTTAACCTATTTGGATCCTTATATTTAAAGTTGAGGTTTTGAAGAAAGCTTATTATTGGGTCCAACAAATTGGGCAAAGACAGAAACCTGTGGATGAGTTGTTTTCAGAAGAGACTGAGAAATTAAACCAGAGGAGAACAGAGTAAGAGTATTTCCAAAGCCAAGTGAGTTTGCACTTCAAGAAGACAGCATTCAGCAGGGGCCAGTGCTGCAGGAGCACCAGGTGAGATGAAGACAGGAAATAGTCCACAGTCAATCTAAAGATTGTGATGACTTTCATTAGACCAACTTCAGGGCAAGTGTGAGGGCAGAAGTCAAACTGTGGAGAGAAGAGCAATTGGGAGATGGCAGGAATGGGGACCATTTTTAATTTGTGGGGGTTCAAGGGACAAGAAGGCAGCTCATAGAAGGAATGAGTGCCAAGGAAAAGGGTTAAAGTTCTTGTTTTGTTTATTTCAAGATAGGAGAAAATTTAAAGCTTATGGACTGAAGGGAAATAATTTGAAAGAGAGAAGCTATTCACTATCCCTTAGGAGTGGCGGGGTGGGCAGGGAGGGGTGGACGTGGCATCCTGTAGTGTTCAGGAAAGGAAACAGGACCCCAGGAGGGAGGGGATTGGACTGGGTGGTAGGTTGGAGGGGGACCTGGGTAGGCAGCACTTGCTTTAGACAAAAAGGACAGCTCCTCCCCAGCAGATGCCCACCATGGTGAATGAGAAAAAATGGGGAAAGTTGACAAAATTGAAGATAGAAAGCAGTCTTGCTTAATAGCTATTTCATGGCAAAAAAAAAAAATTGAATTGCCGGAGGATTTAAAGAAAGTTGTGAATGCTTAGAAGGAGTGCGGAACGAGCTGATCACATACTTGTTCCGGAAGACCACTCCTCACAACCCTATTTGATTCAGAGGCCCTCTTAAGGGTTCCAGTTGCTCTTTAAGCATACAGCTGCCCAAATGCTTCACGTTGACTTCTGTTGATTTACTTGTCTGCCCCCACATGATTACAAGCTTCTCTGGTCAGGGTCTGTTTTATATGTACACATCATCATGCCTAGAACTTAACAGATACCCAAGAAAAAATATTTGTTCAATAAAGACATAAAAATATTGCCAAGTCACAGAGCTCTGTACCACTTGCTTGGTGGTTAATTCAGAATTTGAGGCCCTGAACTTAGACTCCACAATCTAAGAATCCCCCAAACTCAAGTATTCTATAATTCAGTGAGTGAATGATAAAGGGCCATTAAATTTCAATTCAATACTAACTGATTATGACTTTACAACAATAACAAATACCTTTTTGCAGGATAACTACCAACAGGAACCTTAAAAATATCTATAAAGTATAATAAAAAGACAAAGGCAAGAAATTGAAATATAAAATTCAGCAAAATTTTGAGTTATAAAAGCTGTTTTTTTAGAAAATAAAGCTTAAAATGGGAGTGCAGATTAAAGTTGGCATTTTAAATCTAATGTCCCCAAAATTAAGTCACCAGTATCCCAAATCTATGCCAAAGAATAGGACTGTTAAATAATGCACATTTCAATTCAGAGGCTTTCATCTGGATAAATTGGGCCATGAACTTACTATTAATGCCTTGCCCCTCTGTATTTCAACAACAATACCCTTGAGTATACAAATATAATTTTAAATCACCTTGCCTAACTATTGGAAAACTACACAGCATACACCTCTAACCAAGGACAATGCCTATACCTTTTATTTTCAATAACATCAATCTCATTGCCCCTCAGAATTTAAGATTTTACTTATGTGTTTTAACAAAAATCTATAAATCTGCCCCAAGATAGTCAGTTCTTACAAACATGTCATGAAATGAATGTTCCACTTATGGAACTTTCCAGGGCTAGAAAGCACACTGGAGTTATGATGTAAAGCATTTTACTCTGGCTCTAACATTGACTCACTGTGAAGCATTGGACCAGTCATACAGCTTCAGTTTCCTCACCTATAAAATAAGGGGGTTGGACTAGAACAGCATTGCTCAAGGAATGCTTATGGGAAAAATAGAGCTAAAAATTAGCCCTCATAAAAGGTAAGGAAAAGCTCTATACTACAGCAATGTACAGCAGGATACTTGAGAATCTGACAGTCATTGGGTGAAGAAAGTTTTCTAGCTGCGACCTGGCATTTCCCAGTTATTTGACCACATAACCTTTGTTCACCTCTTTTATTTATTAAAATCCCAAAGTACTAGCAGTGTGTGGAACACCTTTGGAGAAACCATGACCTAGATAAGCACTAATATTTTTAGCTTTGTGTTATCTAGGTTAAGCGAGTAGATGTAAAGCTAAAATATGTAATAAACTACAGAGATATTAGTCGTAGAAACCTCGGGCCGGCCCGTGGCT
The DNA here is from genome assembly GCF_027409185.1 of Cynocephalus volans. Lineage (NCBI taxonomy): Eukaryota > Metazoa > Chordata > Mammalia > Dermoptera > Cynocephalidae > Cynocephalus > Cynocephalus volans. The sequence goes on from NC_084464.1 coordinate 138,463,737, forward strand.
CACTTGGGAGAGTGCGGTGCTGACAACACCAAGGCCCCGGGTTCGGATCCCATATAAGGATGGCCGGTTAGCTCATTGGGTGAGCATGGTGCTGACAACACCAAGTCAAGGGTTAAGAAACCTAATCATGTGGCAACATGCATTGCTCTTCCATTAGAACTCAGCTGGATCCTGGGTATATTGCACAACATTTCTGATGTTTTGTAGAGCTCACTAGAGAGTAGGGCTACTCTCTCCAGGCAGGGTGAGGCAAGACTGAAACCGAAGCAGAGAGCGGCAAAGTAGAATTGCCTCTGTCATCATGGAATTGGAAGACAGAGCTTCAGGTTTCCGACAAGGTGGACAAGCTGAATCTGAAACTCCCAATTTTAATCCTGACTTCTCAAGTGTGACTACAGTGGTCCCAGGTTGGTGGTTGCACCCCTGGTACGGAATGTAAATTATTCCTAAAGGAAGAATCTTCCATCTAGTCTCTCAAGATTCCTGCAGATCAGGTTTAACAAAATATTAACTCCCTGTTTAAAAAGTTACCAAACAGAGAGGGAAAAAAGCCATTCTCACTGTCCTGAGAGAGAATAAACAAAAATAAATAGACTTTGACTCTAAAGGACTCAGATATTTCAAGTATCAGATAAGGAAATACAAAATAAAAATATATAAAATATTTTTTAAAGTATATAATAGAATTCAAGAAAATAAAGGATTCCAGGAATAAGAGACTAGAAAAAAACTGCCAACCACTTTGGGGGGAGGGGGGGTGAACCTTTTTGAGGGAAAAAAATTTATATGAAAAGTAATATTATTTAACTATAGAACTCAGAGATGAATGCATTTTACAGTTGATTAGACTCAACAGAAGAGAGAATTACTAACCAGTCAGTAAACACAGAATACAGCACAGCATCAAAGGGAAGGAACATGGAAAGAGAGGTTATGAGACATGGAGAACAGAATGAGAAGGAATAAAAAATAAGAGGAATAAAAGAAAAGCAATACTTCATAGGACAGTAACTCCAAACTTTCCAAAATCTGATGAAAGACATTGTGCTAGTCAGGGTTCTTCAGAGAAACAGAACAGATAGGGATGTAGATATAGATATAGATATAGATACAGATACAGATATATGAAGATTTATATAAGGAAATGGCTCACATGATTATGGAGGCTGAGAAGTTCCACAAGCTACCATCTACAAGCTGAAGACCCAGGAGAGCCAGTGGTGTACTTCCAGTCTGAGTCTGAAGACTCAAGAACCAAGAGAACCAATGGTGTAAGTCCCAGTCTGAGAACAAGAAAAGACCAAGCTCAAGCAGCTTGAGCAGTCAGGCAGTGAGACCAATTCCTGCCTTCCTCCACCTTTTAGTTCTATTCAGGCTCTCAACAGATTGGATGAGGCCCACCCAAACTGGTGAGGGCACTCTGCTTTACTCAATCTACTAATTCAAATGCTAATCGCATCCTGAAATACCCTCATGGACATACCCAGAAATAATGTTTAACCAAATATCTGGGCAACCCAGGGTCCAGTCAAGTTAACACATAAAATTAATCATCACAGACATGAACCCATAGATGCATGAACTACAACTTATAACAAGCACATTTAAATACAGTAAATCTTCACCTTTAATTTCATAGTCATATTAAAGATCAAAAAAAGAGAGAAGCTCTTTAAAGGCAGACAGATAGAAGATACAGAACAATCAGAAGGGTATAGTAACTGCAGTTATAATTCACTTCTCAACAATAGCTGTTGAAAATAGTAGTATAATGTCTTCAAAATACCAAAAGAAAATATCTGTCAATCTGGAAATGTTTACTCAGAAAAGCTATCTTTCAACAATATGGGTAAAATAAAATATTACAATTTTTTTTTAAAGAGTGATTTTATTCCTTCATGAAAGGAAGATGGAAAATGACTGTGAAGGAAGGTCTGAGATGCAAGCAGGATAGTAAGCCAAGAAAATGTTAAATATATAGGAAACTCTAAACAAGAATTATCTGAACAACAACACTGTCTTACTTGTGGACTTAGAAAAGAACTGAAATGAACTATCAGGCCCACAAAAGACACAGAAGAACCTTGAATGCATACTGCTATGTAAAGGAAATCAATCTGAAAAGGCTACATACTGTATGATTCTAACTATATGACATTATGGAAAGGGAAAACTATGGAGACAGTAAAAAGATCAGTGGCTGCCAGGGTTAGGGGTAGGAAGGGATGAATAAGTGAAGCACACAGGATTTGGGGGCAGTGAATCTATTATTCTGTATGATACATGTGTTAGTCTATTTTTGTGTTGCTTAAAACAAAATACTTGGAACTGGGTGATTTGTAAAGAAACTGAAATTTATTGCTTACAGTTTCTGAGGCTAGGAAGTCCAAAGTCCATCTGGTGATGGAGTCAGTGACCCTGGGATCTCACATTGCAAGGTGGTGGAAGCAGAGAGAACAGAGAGAGAGAAAGACAGACTCTCCTCTTCTTTTAAAGCCCTCAGAACCATGCCCCTGACCACCATTTTTAATCCATTCGCTACTGCACAGTCCTATAATCCAATCACCTCTTCAAGTCTCCCCCTTTCAATTACCATAATAGGATTTCCCACCCTCTTACCAGTCACAGTGGGGGCCAAGTTTCCAATACATAAAACTTGGGGGACACAATTCAAGCTTCAAGGAGTTTTGGCAGACATAATTCAATCCACTACAATACTGTAATAGTGGATACATGTCATTATACATTTGTAAAAACCCATAGAATGTACAACACCAAGAGTGAATCCTAATGTGAACTATGGACTTCAGTCAACAATAATTCATCAATATTGCCTCATCGATTGTAACAAATGTAGCATAGTTATGCAAAATGTTTAAAATATGGGAATTGCCCAGTTTCTTGTCTCTTCATTTGTAAAAAAGCTTTCAATTTTAAAATATTCAAATTTGTTCATCTTTTCCCTACTCTCTTGCTTTAAAGCCATGAAATTTGCCATTCTTGCACAGACCTGATAAATATCATATTTTCTGCTACTTTTTCTATAATTTGATTTGCAATATTCAACTCTAGAGTTTATTTTTGGGATACAGTATGTTTGGTGGGGTCCAAATTGATATCTTATTATAGCCAAACCATTTATTAAATAATCTATTAAATTTTAAAAACAAGGGAATTGGGGGGTGGGGGTAAAAAGATATATGGGAACTCTGTACTTTTTACTTAGTTATTTTATAAACCTAAAACTGCTGACCACTGGTCTACACACTCTTTTACCCTTCACTTTTTTCCTTTCATATATCCTGGAAATCATTCCATATCAGTTCATAGAGATGTTTCTTGTTCTTTTATGCAGCTGCATAGTACGGCCATTATGTGGATGTATTACGGTTTATTCAACTTCCTTCCTATATACGCATTTATGTTATTCCCAGTGTTTTGCACTTACAGTCAATGTTGTGAAGAATAATAATGTGATGTTGGAGATGTTTTCTAAACTATTCCCACACTACAATTTCTTATAAATGTCAAAAAAGAAAACTAGTTTCATCTGTTACACAAAAATGATTATCTAGAATTTGAATTATTTTTATCCTTTGTTTTTTCTTTAAGCTTTTATTTTTTTCTCTTGGTTAAAACCTACAAAGAAAAGGCAAGGTCAGGAACAGAAATGTAATTTAGGCCATGTATAAAGCTCTTCTGCTAAGTTGTTGCCTTATGAGGATGCTGGGGGAATAAAGGGGCTGGACATGCAGAGAACGACAGATTAGGTATCATTTATGTCAATTTCCAATAAAATAAAGTCCAGTAAAATGTCACTATTATGAATGTTTCCCCATATTTATATTTTGATAGAAACAATGCCCAATACACTGTTTGTGCTTACATTTTGATTGTAAAGGATAGATGGATGGAAACTAATTTAGACAAAATACAGTAAAACAAAAAAAGAGGTAAATTCCTTGAGGTTAAAGACTATCTTTCCTTCTTTTTCTATTTTTTAATACAAACTCTTGTATCACCCAATTATGCCTACAGTTGTGCTGTGCTCTTTAGAACTTAGTTATCACTTCTTGTCTACATAAGCAGAAGCATCTCATTTCTGATGAGATGTGTGAATAACTAACATAGTGCTAAAAGAAAATACATACTCACATTGCTTGAGTCTGCCTATATAGTGTTAGCTAGAATTAGTAGGACAATATTTTTAGAAACAAAGGTATGAAAATATTGCCAAAGTGACCTCCCCCTTTTATTTTTTCCATGTATGAGTACAAAATTTCCTGAAATGAGACAGTGAATGAGAATATTGATATGGGCTAATTAACAAAAAAAATTAAATGAAGAAGAATACAGATAAATAAAATTAAGACAATCCCCAAAATCCCTCCAACTAAGTTCCCCTATAATAGAATTTCAGGCAAACTCAAGTTTGATGTTGGTAGGAGAAAGAATATTGAGAATCTATAAATTGTGACTTTAATTATATAAGTATTTCAAAAACATATTATTTGTGTAAAGAGATTTTGCCTCAGTTATAGGACTTTAAATGAAAGTAGTCAAAATGTGGAATTCATTTCTCTTAGATTTCAAATCATGAAATTAAATCCATCAAGCATTTTCATACCATAATATTTCTAATCAGAGGAAGAACACCTCAATATAAACGATGACTTCAAAACATATACTTAAATCAAAATTAGCAGATATTCTATTTATTCTTTTCTATGTCCAACATTAGCTATTGCTTATTCATGAAATGCAATACGCCTAACATTTGTTGGTTTTATGAGTATTATTTGCTCCGTTCTAAATTACTAGCTAAATTTCTCAGATTAAAATTTCCCCAAGAGCATTTTGAATAATATTTTACTTGACATTGCTTAAGGGTATTTTGTTGAGAACATCTTTTACAGGATTCTGATGAGCTCAGGTTAATTGGCAGTACACTAACTCAAGTCCCAGCAAGTGTGGCATTTGAATGAGCAGAACCCTCCACAGAGTAGGGCACGGGTTTGCAGGTTTGGTGCCTGAATGTAGTTCCAGCAGCTCCCCACAGGACACCCCATGGGGCCCCTCACATGCGACAGGTACATGCAGTACACAAAGAGCCTTCTGGGGAGGCCACCTTCCTGACAGCATTCAAAAGAATAATGCAGATTTCACAGAAAACGAGATTCCAGTACTTCATTTTTCTAATAGCATTTTAGTGCCTACTGTATGTCAGGCCCTGACTGGGCTTTAGGGGAACATAATTTAAAAGACAATTCTTTGCCTTCTATTAGTGAATTAAAGAAAGGCTTTCTGACAATTTCAACACAGAATGAAATAGGTGAGGTAATGAAAGCACATGCAGGTAATAGAAGCAGTCCAGACGAGGTAGTACTTGACCATGTCTGGAGCTGGAAGCGATAGAGGCTAAACCAAAACAAATGATGCTAAATTAAGTTTTAAAGAAAGAATAGGAGTTCTGCGGCAACTCATTTTTTCGTACGAGGTTTTGTATTTTTAGTGATATGACATTTGCCATCTAGGTTATTGTGCAAGGAGTAAGGCTTCTATAGTTATTGAAAGAGGAAGAAACTTCTCCTTCACCAAAAGGTCATTGCTTCAGAGATGGTGACATATAGTTATATCTAGACCTGTCCCCTGGAATTATATAATCTTGGAAAACCTTACAAATTTTCCCCCAAGATTATTTAATGCAAGCCTTAATTTCTTGATCTGCAAAATAGGAATAACTCTTATAACCCAGAGTTGTTAAAAATAAAAAAGGAAATAGATAATATAATAATATGTGACAATTTAGGTATTAATAATGTTCCTCCACCCCATCTAACCCACTCCGTGTCATACACATGAATAAAGAAAATATGCATAGATGAATTACATTAGAATTTTTAATATAAATGTCTATTTACTATTTTCTGTTCTGAATTTAAGAATATTAATTTAATTCCCAAACATTCATGTTCATTATTCCATTTTAAATATGCCTAGGTTTTCCTTAAATCCAGATATAGAAAACTAAAGGCCTAATATTTGAAAATACCTGATTTCATAATCGGAAAACACCATAAACATAAATTTCATATCCTACTCACTAATTTTACCAAAGAATTAAGATCTTTAAAAATATCCCCCTATTGTAGATAGCAATCAGAAAGCAGTTAACTGAGAGAGAAGGTGAAATGACCAGGAAAAGGCATAGGGGAAATTTCTGGGAAGATGGAAATGTTTTATATCTTGTTTTAGGTGGTGATTACAAGAGTGAATAAAACTGTCAAAATTCATCAAACTGGGCTTTAGGAGAACATAATTTAAAAGACAATTCTTTGCCCTCTGAGAATGAAGTAAAGAAAGGCTTTCTGACAATTTCAACATGGACTTGATAAGACAGCATCTTTGCCTTGCACTTTAGGTTAATTATTCCTCCATACATTTTTTTAGTCTTCTATTCAAACCTTCAATTTCATAAGTGCTTACATTTTTCCAAAGTAAACGTCATATCAGTAGTTTTTCTTTTTTATTGTTATTCTTGGTTGGTTTTAAAAAGATACAACAATCCCAATAATAATACGTCAAATTTCCAAAAGGAGAGAACAGAACTGAGGTTTACCAGAGGTGGGAAAGGTGGGGTGGGGGCGGGGGCAGGAGGGTAAACGGCCATGCAAAACGGTTACATTGTATAATGTTGATATAATTATCCTGATTTTGAGCATCACATATTGCACACAGGTATTGATATTCAACTCTGTACCCCACAGATATGTACAATCAACTGTTTCAATTAAAAAAAAAATCACTCTAGGATGTCTTCCTCTTTGGTCCATACCATACTGTCTCCTTCCTTCTAGATTGTCACAGCCAAAGTTTAATAAAAACAAGGACCAGATCTGTGACCCTTAGGTGAACCCCTGTGTCTCCAAGGAAGTCTGATTCGGGCAGGGTGATTAGTCACAGCAGTGCCTGCAGTCTACTGATTAGTTTTTCTGTCACCCTAATCAAATATAAGCTTATTTAATTTTTGTAACAGCATCTTGAGACAGAGTACTGACAAGTTTACCAGAATTCAAATGTATTTACTAATTTAGAAATTGCATATGGGGGGAAGCTACCATTTTACAGTCATCTTTGGTTTATTTGAATCGTTTCTGATCATTAACTTTCTGGAACTTCTTTTTTCATTATTGGCCCAGGAAATGAAGTGGGTAACACAATAACAAACAAGCTCCCCTGTGTCCAACTCGTCCACAACCAATAAAACCAGAAAACCTGGAAGACTTGGTAGTTCTTGAAAATATAATTGCAAATCAACTGTGTTGAGTTCAAGGGAATTAATAAGGGGGCCAGGGGGTAAACAGAGCAGCCAAATGAAATGGATGAAGACCTCAAATGATTTTCAAAAAGCAGATAAGGGGCCGAGCCCGTGGCTCACTCGGGAGAGTGTGGCGCTGGGAGCGCCGAGGCCGCGGGTTTGGATCTCATATAGGGATGGCTGGTTTGCTCACTGGGTGAGCGTGGTGCTGACAACACCAAGTCAAGGGTTAAGATCCCCTTACCGGTCATCTTTTAAGAAAAAAAAAAAAAAAAAAAAGCAGATAAGTATAGGAATTAGGGAGAAAATATAAATACTATTCTATTTTTAGGGCTGAAATACCTACAAAAGTTTTAGAGGTAGCTAATCTGATTTTTGGATTAATCATAATCAGTGTTTATAATTAACATCAAGCTGTAACAGTCCTGAACCAAAGAATGTGAGATGGTTAAAAAGCTCATGGAAATAAAAGGAAGTATTCTGCTTTTTACTGTGAAAAATAAATAAGTAAGTAAATAAATAAAACAAGAGCATATACCATGGAGATCTAAAAAAGACTTTGATCATTAAAATTCACACAGATTTTAGAGCTGAAATACTACAGCATTTCTAGCGTATGAATATGACAGTATTTCTGTAAGTTGTTATTGCAAATCCAGGCTATCGGCTCTATGGCTTAGCATATCTTAATAAGCTGTGAGTCACAGAAGAGATCACTATTTTATGCTATTCCTCAGTGAGCCCTAATTTATGCTGATGCAAATAACGGCTATCATATTGGATTAACCAACATGCTGTGGGAATTCAGAGGAAATAGTGGTTTGTTCTAATTTGAGTGGAGGGCAGGAAATTACAGAATATTACTGCAGGGTGGCTTTTATGTAGCTTTATCCTTCAAGGATGGGCTAATCTTGGAACTATTATATCTTGTTTATATAACACATATTCATTGAAAACTTACAAATCGTAAATCAGCAAAAAAAAAAAGGAACCAAAGTTCTATGAAAAACAATGCATAATCTCACCACTTAGAAGAAATACCATTGTTAACATTGACTTTTTTCTATATGCAGAGACATGCAAATTTATAATAAACATCAGTGTTCTGAAATGTTCCTCATAATATGTTGTAAACATGTTTACATCTTTCTGGTATTTATTTTCAGGTGATAATATCTCTTTATATGTTTATATCTTATTAACCAATTATCATTCTATGGACACTTCTTTTTATTTCCAGTTGTTTGTTATCATGAACATTTGAGATGTGTTAAAACATCTTTCAACAATATATATCTCTGAGTACTTAGCAGATTATATGTTTGAGTATTCATCAGATTATTTCTTTAGGAGGAATTCCTAGAAGTGAAATGACTGAAGGTTGACATATGCTAATGCTCTCTTTTCTCTATAACCTATTTACTTGTTCTGAGTATATAACCCCTCTTGACTCTATTTCTCTGTCCAGCTAGTGCACCCTTTCAAGCAGAATAACTCAAGAGCTGTTTATATTCACTATCTCCACACCTTTCCTCTGTTTCTCTTTTCTGTTTGTTTTGTTTTGTTTTTCTCCTTTCCTCTCTTAAAACTATTCCAATCAGGCTTTTACCCAACCACTCCATCAAAACTGCTCTTGTCCAAATAACCAATGATTACACCCCGCACACACATTTTGTTAAATCCAATATTAAATCTCATTCATCATCTTACTTGATCATACAATAACCTTTGAGATAGACAATCATTACCTCCTTCTACTAGAAATGTTTTCCTCACAGGTATTCCAGGACACCACATGCTCTTGGTTTCCATTCTACCTCACTGGCCACTTACTCTGTCTTATCCTATTGACACCCATTCCCCGGGTGATCTCATTGTTTCCTCGCTTTAAATACCATCTCCTTGCCAATGAGTTCCAACTATTATCTCTAGTCTAGTCCTCTCCCCTTAAACTCAAATTCAAATATCCAAACTTATACACGCTGGAAACTTACGATGTCCAAAACTCAAATCTTGATTCTTTACTCCTCCCGCTTTAAAAAACAAAAGAAAACCCTACCCCACCCACATCTTTCCCTTCTCTGTAAATGACAACGGTCATCATTCTAGTTGCTAAAGCCTAAAACCATGGAATCCTTCTAGATACTTCCTTATTTTACACCACCATTAGTTCTTCAAGAAATTTTGTTGGCTTTACCTCTAAAATAAATCTAGACTCTAGAACTTACCACCTCCACCGCTAGTACTATGGTTCCTTATCTCTCTCCTAAATTATTAAAAGAACCCCTAACTAGTGTCAAACCTGAGTTGTAAAGGACCTGAGTAGTCCCTTTAAAATGGAAGTCAGTCTGGTCACTCCTCTGTTCAAAACTCTGTATGACTTCTCCATTTCACAATTCTTACTATATTCTATAAACCCTAAACTCTATGCTGCCCTCCCATTCTCTGACCTCATCTCCTACTTTTCTACTAGCTCATTGCTCCAGCCACACTGACCTACTAGACATTTGGTGATGTTATCAGGCATGTGCCTGCCTCAGGGCCTTTGCACTGGCTGTCTCTCCCCTTGGTCTGCAATGCTCTTTTATCCAATATCTTCATGGCTCAGTCCCTCGCCTCCTTCAGGTCTTTGCTCAAGTATCACCTTTCCTATGAGGTCCTAACTGACTTCCTCCTTTCAAAGTGTCCCCTCCCTTCAGTGTTTACTCTGACCCTTCTCTGCTTTTTCTCCATAGCATTTACCACCTTCTGACAAACATTTTATTTGTGTAATTTATTTGTTTCTCTTGGTCCCCAAAAATGTATCCATAAAATGAGGAAATTTTGTCTCATTTATTCACTGCTGGAAGAGGGTCAGTTTTACAGATGCATACTTAATCTTTTATTCCAGACTTCCAATTTGCTTCTCCAGAAGTGAAGGTACTTAAATAAGGAGATAAGATGGAGAAGGATGGTCCACTTGAGGCCATAGTATAGGCAAAGACACTGACATGCAAGAAAGCAAAATAGTGCACTGGTTGCCAGGTATTTCTGACATATCAGAGGTGGGGAGACAGGATTTACGTAAAATAGGAACACATCAATGGAACAAGGTGATGTTTTAACCAAAAGCAAAACATCAGCTTATTCAGAGAAATAAAAGGATGGAATGAAAAAAGGAGTTTCACACTAAGATACTCACCGAGGCACTCGAAAACTTAGTGAAAACTTTCATCACAAATAAGAAGCTTGAAAATGTACCAAATTCTACAGGGGAGGGCAGTTGCCATTGAAAAGTTAATAAAAACTATGGATCCTCCTAAGAAAATTACACATATCTACAAAGTTTAGAGTCTTCCACCCCCTGAAACCTATCCACAGACCACCATGGATCAGTAGTTGAGAATACTAATTAAGGAAAAAAGAAAAAAAGAAAGACCCCAGTTAAGAAATATTATTTCAACATTATGACAATTGCCTGAATGGAAATTATGCTTAGACGAGGATGGGGGTAGTTGCCACGTTGAGTTCCAACATTCTGAATAAATCTTTGAAACTGAAATTTACTTCCCTAAAAGAGAATTCAACCACCATATCTTAAATGTTAAATAACATGTAGAATCAAATATCCCCAAGTCAACTCAGTGAACACTCAAGTTGAAAGCTTCTTATTTTTAAGCTTGATATCAGTAATTTTCTATAGTTCACAAGATCATCAGAAGAGAGATTATTTAGGTACTGGTAATTTGATATTTTTGAAAATTGAAATCAGCAAACATTCCATCCAAACAATCCAAGCTATTGTCTGTCTGGCTTCTGTACAGCTTTTTCATTAGGCATCTTTCATCTAAATAATTCAGTAAAATATTATTGAGTCCTTGCTTCTCTACCAAATATCCCTTTTCTTTCTACCACAGAATCCAGAAATACAGAGAATTCAGCTTGGGTAGTTTTTCTTGATCAGAAATGTCTCTGGAGAGGGGTGTGGTAAGCAAAGGGAGAGGTCTTCTTTATATCTAAATATAAACAGCTATTTATTCACTCAGACCATTCTTTGCACTGTAATAATGCTAATGCAGAAAACTCCCCTGGCTGAAATCTATTGCATATCTGATATCTCATGCGGACCCTTTCAGTGATAAAGGCCACAAAAACAAATCCAGAGGCACTGAACCTAAACACAGTCAGTTCTGAGAGGTCTCTGGTTAGTTTCTTTTTCCTGTTGCCACTTATCAGAAGACGACTTTACCAACAGCCATCAGCTAAGCACATCCAAACTGGATCCAGGCCAAGAGCAAGCAGCATTGTTGAAATCTTGGCAGCTAGGTGGAAGGGTGGTCAAGGCATCAGCTGGATAAAAACATGAGGGGACTGCTGGGCAGCAGCTGGAGGACATTTGGACATGCTGGCAGGGGGACATACGAGCGATTAACTAGTGAACCAAGTCTGCCTCTTCTGGAGACCCAGCTGCAGGTCTGTACCTATGGCTTAAGCCTTTTCTTCCCCAAAGTATCTTCATCTGTTTTAAAACCAATAATGCCTATATTTTTAGGATCTGAAAACTTAGTGGCAGCATTTTGCACTATGGGTATGAGAAGGATATGAATTCCCTGATTGGCATGATCTAAAAGGAGTAACTTGAAAGTTGTATTTTTTTTTTTTTGGCAATGATAAATTCAAACAAAACTTGGCAGAAATATTTTCTAAGAACCCCTGAAGCTAGGAGTCAACAATTTTTGTGCTTTGGTGTTACAACTTAGTTCTTTGTTCAGTATGAAAATAAGAGTCTCCCTTTGGGTCTCGGCTGTGTGATGACCACTGTTTCTAAGTTAGCAGAAACAAAGCATCTCACTTCAGGAAGGAGCACGGGGGGTTAAGGAGGTTTTGTCTCTCGCTAAGAAATGCAGCAGCTGCTTTGCTTTGTCTGGCAAATCGTCAAACGATCCTCAGTCTGAGGCAGCATTAAGAAACAATATTTATAGTAACATAAAAAGAAAGAATTAATTTTATAATCCGAGGAGAAATGAGTAACATCGCTGAGCACACAAGAAAGAGGGAAATAAACCTGTTTTCTTGTTATCTGGAAAATTAACTGATGAAATTGGTATTTCAGTTCTTCAGAATCACCTTTTACAGGAAAAATATATAAAATATATATATACATATATAGTTATGGATAGAGATATTGATCTATCCTTCAGCAGTTACACCTTTAATTGGATATTTCTTTGAAATATTCCCTGAGCGGCGAAGTCCTAAAGTCAATATTCAAATCAGAAAAATATTAAAAGTTAAGAAACAGCTTTGAGGCTAGGGAACAAATAGAACATTTGAATTAAAAAGATATCCTTTTTGTATTAAAAAAACCAACTAACAATTTTAACCAATATACCTTGAATAATTAAATAGGCAAATTAAGGACACCATAATAAATTTGTTCTATAGCCCTGTGCATCTCTTAACTGGAAAAAAAGATTTTTTTATCTCTAGAGATTGTCCTAGCCTGCTGTATTAGATAAAAGTCCTAATGCCCTTGGTATGTGGACAAATTCACCTCAACCAATGGAAGTACTTATTACAGCAGGGACTATGCTATTTCTCTTTTCTCAAATTTTTGCAACTAAAATTGATAATACCGTAAGTAGCATAATGGCAAACCATTGGGTCTATTACATAAAACCTTTTAAATAGAAAATTAAGTATTTTTATATTTGATGCATATTGAACTTATACAGTATAACAGAGAATTTTATATTTGATGGCCACAACTGATTGGAAACTACTGTCATCCATATTATCAGTGGAGAATGAAGAAAACAAAATAGGTTACGAAAAATGGTCCATGTTCATCACGGCTGAAGAGTGATTGTTTTAATTACTGAAAGATAATAACTTTAACATTTTTAATGATTCCTCTAGAAGGAGAAAACAAATGGTAGTTAAATTTCTTTTTGATTCCAACTTGATTTCTTAATAATTATAGTAAATGCATTCATGGGTTCATCTATTCTTACACTCTTGTAATCAAAGTTCAGTTTTTGTCACAACAAATTTTAAGTTAATAATTCTAACAATAAACTAGATTATATGTGAGAAAACAGAAGGAATCCACAGTTTAGAAATAACTTAGCTATCACACAAATAAAATATATTAATATTGCTAAAATCTTTTTCTGAAAACACACATCTATTAAAATATAAATTTAGTAATGCCAGATTTTATCTTCACTATATTTTCTAATCCTAACAATTAATTTCTAGATTTCTTCTGGTTATCTGTATTTTGTTTCTAATAAATACCTATTATTCACAAGTGCTTTACACACATTAATTCATTTATTCTCATGCTAACACCTAAAAACAGATATTATTATTTCCATTTCATAAAGGAGAAAACCCAGGCCCAGAGGCAGCAAGTGAATAGTCCATGGTCACACAGGTGTCAGAGGTCCTTTTGGAATTCAAAGCCAGAGCTGTCAAACCCCAAAGATGACGCTCTGCTTCTCAAGGAAACCTTTTATTTTAATGCTCTTTAAGCTAAAATATATTAACTCATATCTTACCAAGGACAAAATATCTGGCAGTATAAATATTAAATAAACCATCTAATTTTGAGTTTAGTTGTAAAATCTTCAGGGAGTAAAAAAGATTCAAACAGCACTAGATAAGCCAGTCTCTTAAGAGGTCATGGCCAATAAGACATTTGTCCCCTCCAACGAAATCAAGAAGAGAACCCCAGCTCTCATAGTTTGATTATTATGTTTTATTTTATTTTATTTTATTTATTTATTTTTATTATGTTTTATTTTAAATAAGTAGATAAAGAGCTTAATGTTTTATTCTCTTATTTTAAATACAATTACAGTATAAGGCTTTACATTTTTTTCTTTTCCTCCACAGCAATTGATACTTACATCTGCATTTGTTGCTGTATGCTTTATAGGAGAAACTTTAATACTTTATTTCTTAGTAGCTTTATTAAAAGCAATGTCTATGCAATTGAAAAAAAATTTTTTTTTTTTAGTTGCTTTTCTACTTTGCTGTTGAGGCATCATTTTATGCCTAATATATTATTTACTCCATCAGGAACCATCATTAGTTTTCTGAGCTAATACAATACAATCAATACCTTTTAGGTTGTCTAAGAATTTATCTGCAATTCTTTTTCTTTAGAAGTTCAAAAATGTCTATCTTTATCCTACAAATACTGCAAAAATAAATTTAAAGAACTTAAAATTTTCATTCATCATAAGTGTCAGCTATCAAATCAGATTTCAAATATTACCTATATGTAATATAAACACATAACAATGTGAGATTTTGTTCCAGAATGAAAGAACTTAAGTCCCATATGATCCTTTTGAGGCAACAAATCATAATTGGTCTCATTCTAAATAAAATAGATATATAAATAGGAAGAGTTTCTATTCAAAGAATGAGTGGTAGGCCTTCTGACTAAAATTTATTCTAATATTTTTTACTTTAGTGGAAATTTTGGAGGGTATCATCAACGTGTACTTTTTGACATTCTGAATTCACACTTTATCATGTAAATTCACTTTATCTCACGTAGGCTTAAGCTCATTGTCATAAATGAATGATTATGGTGATTTTTAGGGGCAGCAATAATGGTAAGAATAAAAGATGAGGAAAGGGAACTTCAGGACCTTAGAAATCCTTTTCTCCTAACTCCTAACTCAATTTCATCCCTAACTCCAGGGCAGCCAGAAGATAAGTTCCACCCAAGAAGATGTGGAGCCTTTCCTGTGCATCCTCCTTCCGGCCACCATCCTGCTCTTCCTGGCCTTTCTGCTGCTCTTCCTGTACCGCCGCTGCAAGTCCCCGCAGCCCCAGGGGCAGGTTTTCAGCATTGACCTCCCAGAGCACCCACCTGCAGGAGAGGTGACTGACTTCCTGCCCGGCTTACCCTGGAGCGGAGAGCAGGACGTCCCCTACTCCCCACTGCCCCCGGAGGTGGCCCTCCACTCGGCGTGTTTGCCACCTTCCTATGAAGAGGCCACCAGGAATCCTCCTGGGGAAGAGGCCCCGGACGCAGTACTTCAATATGAAGAGGGTTCACCTGGACTGGGTGAGAAAAAATAAACTGCTCTTGAAACCGTTTAAAACACAGTTCTCAATCTTTAATTAGAGCCCCCCTGAGAAGGGGGAGAAGGGCATCTAGATCCAAGAAGCCACTATTCACCGACAGACGCCTGCCGATGAGACACTTTAGGCTGGGGGACACTTTAGGCTAGGGGGAAAGTTTCATACATGTTAATCTAGTTACCCTATTTACAAGTTCCTTAGGGAAGAGTTCTCCAAGTTCTTCTAAAGATGACTGGGCTGTCCTAACATATATAACACCCCTCAGAAAAATAGGGAGGTTCTATGTGAATTGAGAAAGAAAAAAAAAATCAAATTACTAGTGAGCAGGGGAACCAGCTCTGAAGAGCAAGAAAAAAGAAAAATGCTGGATCAGCCACAGGTAACTGCTTTTGCCACTGAATAAAACTTTTCTTCCTACACCAGTTTTTCAGGGTCTCATGGTTTCACTTCTGTGTGAATGCTTCAAGATGCATAGACAGTTCTAAAAGGAGTAAAAGACAACTCTAGAGCTGCAGTGGTCAATTGTGTTGTAAATAATGGTGAAATATGTTTCAATATTAACAGTGAAAGTGCAGACATTTGCAACCATTTTAGTTAAAATTAATAAAGCTCTCCAAAGTTATCCCCTTTGTGGTGCTGCTCTTGCTTATTTTTCTTCTGATCTGATTCCTAGAATGGGAGAGGGATTTGGCTTAGTTAGGTGGAAATGTCTTACACTAGAACATCATGGGTCATCTGACAGTGCTGTGGCAGAAGAGAGAGTTGCTATATGCCATATTATCTTATTACTGTATATATGACTATATATCATAATCTATTACCTAATTATATAGCACTACTATATAGTGCTATAACACTGACTGAATTTGCAGACTTCACCACCAGCAGTAACAGAACAGAAATCAGTTTAACATTGGAAAGTAAAGATCAAATTTTGGATCACATGGTAAAGAGAAACAGATTATTTCTAAAAGTGATCTTATAAACCACGTAGTTCAAACTCTTCACAGATATCGAAACTAGAGCTCAGAGAGGTTAGGTGACTTGTCCAATGTTGCACACCTTATAAAAGGCAGGGTGAGGATGAGAAGCCTTGGCCTCTCTGTCCTGAGTGGAAGCACCTTCTACTACGCAAGATGTTCTCCCAAGAAAATTGCAAAGGTGGAATTTCAGTCTATGCTCCTGATGGGTGTCAGGGCTCAGAGGAGGGTAAGTACAGTTGAGTTTGGAATTGATATAAATCTCCCTCAATGATTTCAAATGTGGAGGTTGAAAGTATTACCACTTGGGAGGTATATGAAAATACCCATGGAGGTGGCAGGGAAGGGAGGCAGAAAGGTGACATAAACTCTTCTTAAACTCTTATTCAATGCTATAACTTTTTTGGAAAACAATTTTTATTATTTTCACAATACAAAGTATAAAAGTAGACAATGTTTGATAGTTCAAAATGAACAAAAAATGGTGGCTTTCGTATAAACCTTTTTTTGGCATGAACATTTTTTTTTTTTTTTTTTTGCATTCATTTATTTTATTTTATTTTATTTTTTTAATTTTATTTTGTCGATATACATTGTGGATGATTATTGCTCCCCATCACCAAAACCTCCCGCCCTCCTCCCTTCTCCCCTCCCCCCCAACAATGTCCTTTCTGTTTGCTTGTTGTATCAACTTCAAATAATTGTGGTTGTTATATCTTCTTCCCCCCCCGCCCCCGGTTTTTGTGTGTGTATGTGTGTGCGTGTGTGCGTGTGCGTGTGTGCGTGTGTGTGTGTGTGTGTGTGTGTGATGGCATGAACATTTTTATGTGGTAAACTTTCAGGAAAACAAACTTTCAGGAAAGTAGGCAAAAGCTGGATTCATTTCATTTTAAATATAATCTGATAGAAATAATAGTTGTGTCTTTGAGAACCAAAGCAAAATATAACGTATTTAGGTGAAAATCAAGAAGATTTAGGGAAATTGTACTGAATAATTCTGCAATATTCTTTAAGAGAAATAAAGAAAGAAACCAAAATAAGAAGCTCAGCATGTTACCTTCTTCAGATTTTTTTTTAAATCCCAAGAGTCTAGTTCTTTGTGGGACTCTGTTGAATCTCTCCTAATTGCCATTCCTCCTTCTTCCTTGCTAACAGAACCCTGATTTGGTTCTGGGATCCTGAACCACCTGCTTAAGTCAGGCTGGGCACTTCCAAACATCAGGGGTGCATCATAATACTTAATCATGATGATCTTAATTCCTTCACAAGAGACTAATTTGGTCTTTTAGACCTAAAGGGAGATCTACACGGGAGAAGGGGCTTGTTCTAGAAAAGTTTGCTCACTTTAAAAAATAAACACACAGAAGGAAATACCCTTACTCTTTGCTGGATGTTATGTGTCCGCACATGATGCCTGGGGCTGTTACAGCCATCTTGTAACCATGAGGCACGAAGTCAATCATGACTGGTAAGAGAACAGTAGACAGAAAACATCTGGGTTGATGATGTTGTAGAGCAGCTGAATTAACTCTGGAACTGCTTATATTTTAATGACAGAATACCTTTCCTACTGTCTTAAGCCATTTAAGCCAGGCTTGCTACTTATAGACAAAAGCACTCCAACTGCTACAATTTCCAAGCCTACTATGGAAATACATTGCCATGTTTTAAAATGTTCTGATAAGACTTATTTAAAATAATTATATTAGTCGGTCTCTATTACTTATAACAGAATATCTAAAACTGGGTAATTTATAAAGAAATGAAATTTATTTCTTACAGTTTTGGAGACTGGGAAGTCCAAATCCAGGGAACACATCTCATGAGGGTCTTCTTCTGGGTGGGAACTCTCTACAGCAACTCAGGCTATCACATGGAGAGAATGCACTGAGCAAGAGAGCTAACCTGCTCATCTGTTCTACCTATAAAGCCATCAGAACCATGCCCATTACTCCATGAATGCATCAATCCATTCACAAGGGCACAGTCCTCACAATCTAATCACATTTTAAAGGGCCCACCTTTCAAATACCATAATTGGATTTCACACCCTCTTAACATTGTTACAGTGGGGGTCACGTTTCCAACACATGAACTTTTGGGGGACACATTTAACCCATAGCAGTAATCAAAGTTAGGACTCATTAAAAAAGTTATCAGTGATATGGGAAAGGAGACATTTTATCTTATAGAACCAAAACAAAGCAGGGAGACAGATAAACTATAAGCCAAATGTTGCCAAACTATAGCCCGCAGGCCAAATCCCACTTGCAACCTGTTTTTGTATATCCTATGAAAAAAGAATAGTTTTCATATTTTTAAACAGTTGAAAAAACATAAAAAGAAGAATATTTCATGACATGAAAATTATATGAATTCAAATTTATATGTCTAGAAATAACATTTTATTGGAACACAGCCACACCCACTTGCTGTGGCTACTTTTGTGCCAAAAGTTCAGAGTTGAATGCAGGCAGTTGCAACAGAATCTATATGACCTTCAAAGAGTACATTTACTGCCTTGTACTGCACCAAAGAGGTTTGCTAGCTGGCCCTTCCTGTAGTCCAATGGATTTCAACCCTGATTGCACAGTAGAATTAGTTGAGGAACTTTTAGAAATGTTGATACCAGGACCTACCCAGACCAATTAAAGAGAAATAAAGACAGTGATTCCAATATGAAGCCAAGGTTGAAAGTCATTACCCCAGGTAATGTGAGTGGGCCACAAAATGCAGGTGAGCTTCAATGCAGACAGATGTAGCGTTAAAGGTTTAGAGAAAACTAGATCTATAAATACAGTTTTGAGGCATCACTTATAACCCAACATTCTCTGTAAACTGTTTCCTGACATCATCAGCCTAATGTGCAGCTGCAACCAATTCAATTCACAAAGCAGGATTTGCGCAGAACATAAGGAAACCCAGTGTAAACAGCGCATCCTTGTTTAAATGTTGACACAACTGGCAAACACCGGCAGTACTGGATGTTAGCACATCAAGAAAGATAGAGTGGAATTGAAGAAAATCAACAAAGAGACGAATTAAATTGTTAACACCTAGGAAGTATTTGGGGAACAAATAATTCTAGCCAGAAAAGATTAAGAATGGAAGGGAATATAATGAAATCAGCATATAGAATGTGGACATTTCCACAAAATTATATACTGGTCCGGAAAATATTTTTAAGTCATCATTTTACAAAAAGGAAAAGGAGTCTGCTTTCTGGTCCAGCATGTAAGGAACTTGGAAGTTGTCCAAATAATACTGAAAAGCTAAACAAACTGAAAAATCAACTACTCTTTTTAGATCCATTAGAGAACTGAGGTCACAGAACAAACAACTGTCCAAAGTTGGAGAGACAGCCGGGTAGATACAGAGAATCAGAACTTAACTGAGCAGAAACCCATGAGCAGAAACCTCCAGAACCAGTGCTGTGTAGGAAAACCCAAACTGTAATTGACCAATTGCTGGACACATGGTATGGACAATTCTGAGAGTTAAAAACTCCAGGGGCACTACTCATGGGAGGGCCCCTACACTTTTGTGAGTTTTACCTCCACAAGCACTACCAGGTTCTCACAGGGAAGATCAGAAAAAAAATCCCCTTGTGCTTCTAGCAGGGGCAGGGAAAAGTAACCATTTTGAAATACACCAGAGAATTCTATTCTTAAAGGAGCCTGCCCTCAGGAGAACCAGAGCCTAACTGATTTGGGGTAAGAAAAAATCCCAACTTCAGCCCCTTGTAGCCTTCCACATAGGGAAGGGAAATACTCAACTCCAGCCCCTATAGCCACCCTCTTCCAAATAAGATTGGAGAAAAAAACTGAGAAATACGTGCGAAGTTCACAGCCCAGCAGCATGGACTGACTAAAAGGCTGAGACTTAAATCATAAAACTGTAGAGTACTCCTCTCCCCGCACAACTTACCACCACATTACCAAAGGCCTATTTACCAGAGTTCCTTTTTACCCAGTACTTCACGTCCACCTCTCAACAAAAAATGACAAAGCACACTCAATGGCAAAAATCACAGCGTGAAGAGACAGAGCAAGCACTGCATCAGAACCAGACTAAGAGATGGCAGGGATGTTGGGATTATCAGACCAAGACATAAGACAACTATGATTAATATGCTAAGATCTCTCATGGAACAAGTAGACAACATGCAAGAACAGATGAGTAATATAAGCAGAGATGGAAATTCTAAGAAAAATATAAAAAAGAAATACTGGAGATCAAAAACACAATAACACAAATGAAGAATGCCTTTGGTGGGTTCATTAGTAAACTAGACACAGTAAAGATAAAATCTCTGAGCTTGAGGAAATGTCAACAGAAACTTCCAAAACAGAAAAGAGACCCAAAAAAAAACCTGAAAAAAAGGAAGAGAATATCCAAGAACTGTGGGACAACCACAAATGGCGTAACATATGCATAATGGGAATGCTGGAAGGAGAAGAGAGAAAGAAACAGAAGATATATTTGAAGCAATAATGAGTGCAAATTTCCCCAAATTAACATCAGACACCAAACCACAGATCCAGGAAGCTCAGAGAACATCAAGCATGAAAAAATGCCCAGAGACTATACCTAACCTATCACATTCAAACTGCAGAAAATCCAGGATAAAGAAAAAATACTGAATGAAGCCAGAGAAAAAAACACCTCACTTATAGAGGAGCAGGTAAGAATTATATCCAGCTTCTCCTCAGAAAGCTTGCAAGCTAATGGAGTGACGTAAAATATTTAAAGTGTTGAGAGGAAAAAAACACCAGCCTAGAATTCTGTATCCTGCACAAGTATTCTTCAAAAGTAAGGAAGAAGTAAAGACTTTCTCAGACAAACACAAATTGAAGAAATTTGTTGCTAATCAACCTGCCTTGCAAGAAAAGTTAAAAGACATTCTTCAGAGAGAAGGAAAATGATATGGGTCAGAAACTTGGATAAAGGAAGGAAAAAGATTAGAGAAGCAATAAATGAAGGTAAAATTTAAAATTTTATTTTTCTTATTCTTTTTTTTTAAAGATGACTGGTAAGGGGATCTTAACCCTTGACTTGGTGTTCTCAGCACCACTCTCTCCCAAGTGAGCCATGGGCTGGCCCTTATTTTTCTTAATCTTAATGGATCTAACAGATAACAGTTTGTTCAAAATAATAATAGCAACACCATACTTGATTATGTATACTTATGCATATATGTGCTTACATATGCTTACGTATAAGTGAAATAAATGACAGCAACGATAAACAGGTGGGAAGAATTAGGATTATTTTGTTATTACAAGGTACTTGCACCACCTGTGAGGCAGTATAGTGTTATTTGAAAGACTTGGATTAGCTGTAAACGTACACTGCAAACTCTAGAGCAACCACTAAAAATTGTTTTTAAAAAGAAGTATAATTCATATGCTAAGAAATGAGAGGAAATAGAATCATATAGAGTCCTCAATTAAAACCACAAAAGGCAAGAAACTGAGTCAATAATAAACCTTCCAGAACAGAAAGTGCAAAGCCCAGATGGGTTCACCAGTGATTCTACCAAACCTTAAAAAGACAAAAACAAAAAAAACCCAAGTCTCTACAATATCTTCCAAAAGACAGAAGGAGAGGAAGTAGTTCCTAACTCATTCTATGAGGCCAAAACCAAATGAAGACATTATACGGGGAAAAAAAAAAAAAAAAAAGCTACAGACCTCTTGAGCTCCACAGTGTTCTTACTGCTAGGCTGGACTCTGCGAATATAAAGAATTAACATACATCTTCTTGTCCTCTAATTTCTCAAAGTTCTCAAACAATGTACATAGTTGGAGGCTGTAAAGGGCCAATATTAGCATTCTTCTTCAACTGGATTCTGAAAAAGGTGAGAAAAAAATTTAATATCCTGATTTCAAGCATTGGATCTTCTTGTTTCTAAATTATCCATTATTTATTCCTTTATCACAATAATAGGACCTGCCTCAGAGGGTGGTTGGGATGATCCAATGTTAGAACCCACGTCTGCCTTCAGCACACAGCAAGTATTAGCTCTTCTCTGTATTTATCATCCCATATAATATACATCATGTGTTCTCACTCTGCCACAGGGAAACTAAAACATCCAAACTGCATGTGTGGGACCAGGTCCGATCAGCACACCTGCACCAGCCCCAGAGTTTATCTTACTTTTAGGGGCCCGTGAAAATGTTTTCATTTCTTTTAAAATTCAAAGAAAAAAATAAATTTTGGGGACCAAATATTATATTTATTGTTGTACCAATAAACTATAATTAGTGTTGCGGAAGGAACCCACCAAGGCAAAAGTGAGGTGGGCCCACATTAGTTACAATGTAGCCCTGGGAGGGGGCTATCCCAATTCAAACAAGAGAAATCAGAATTTTTCCAGAGGGAATAAAAATTAATTTATCACAAAAGACCATACTAATAACTACATTTGTCAGGGCAGAACATGAAAAGTATTGAGCTAAGAGATAATTGGGCATTTCATCTTAGAATCCACAATACTGTGTGAGATGAATACCATTCATTTGCACAAACGATAAAACAGATCTGATGAGGCTGAGTCATGTGTCCAAGGCCACACAACAGAAAGTAATAGAGTTCAGATGAAAGCCCAGATTCTTAGACTTGGGTTTAAGCCAGGAAAGAGGCGCTTTCTTTGGACCTGGCAGAGGGGTGGCTGCCCACATTGAAGGACACAGGCTGCAGGTTTTGTGACTGTGGCAAGGTTGAAATCATGGCACGAACTAATACCCAATTCCAGCTCACTGGTATTAAAAAATATTCCCACAAGTACACTCTCATACATAGAATGAATTGTGCTCATACAGAGGCACTGCTTTGCTTGTCCTAGACTTAAGTGAAGGTCTAAAGGAACTCCAGCTGCAAAAGCAACACAAGGCATTCCAACCTGTCTGTACCTCATCTGTTGAGTTTTCATGCCTGGAGAAGCTAATGTCAACTCATCACGTAATAGTCAATTTGTACAATAAATTATAAACCTGGAAAAAAACATTCATATTCCTAAACATCAAATAAATAAGACAAGAGTAAAATAGAATTTTACATAATGTATTTAAATATAAATTTGTAGAAATTGATGAGTAACAGAATACAAATATATAAAAAATAATCTTACGTAATTCATGTTAATATGTAAATAATCCTCCCTAAGTGTAATGCAAGC